>NW_017731409.1:1652857-1718213 GCF_001890085.2 Hipposideros armiger
GTGAAGCAACGTCCTCCACAACTAGATTGAAGAACAAAAAACGACAGCAACTTGTCTGTTCCCCTTCCTCAATCCCCCAGCACTGTTCCCATCCCCTAATTCCCCAATAAAAATCTTTAAAAAAAAAAAAAAGAATCAATTTTGACTAGATTTTCCCCTGAATGCAGATGTCTTCCACCCATCTGCTGTTAGCAGGGTCTAACCAGGTCCCCGCAACATTAATTTCAATCAATCTGTCACCCAAACTGCAGTGCCAGTGGTGCAAATATTGAGAATATAAACAAATCCTTCCTTGTCCGCCAGTCGGGTGCTGTGAGGGCACTGGACCAGCTGTGCTTGTGGGGCTAGAGCCTTTTGTGATGCTGTGGATTGAGCACATGCAGACCTGGGCTCAAAGTCTGGCTCTACCATCATTCACTGAATGACCCTGAACAGACTACATGACCTCTCGGAGCTTCAGTTTACTCGTCTATAAGAGGGGTTGAGAATACTAACCTTGGAGGATTGTTCTGAAGATCAGATGAGGTAATGTATGCAAATTACCTAGCGTGTGTCAAACGTTCTGTAGAGTGTGGTCATTACTATTACCACCATTTCGAATAGGTGTGAGGGGTTGATCTGACCTCCCATCCTGAGCACTATCCTCCAGTGAGCTGTGAGCCCTGCTCTCAGCCATGATGAGCAAACACATGAGGAACAAAAGAGGGAACAGACCCACAGCACAAAATTCACAAAGTTCACGTCCGACACAGTAGCAAATCCAGGCACTGAACTTAGTTTTCAGACCTCCAGATTATCTCATCTCCAGTCACATCATCTCTCTGTGCAACCCCGCTGCATTAGTTTCTTAGGGCTGCCACAACACATTATCACAAACGTGGTGGCTTAAAACAACAGAAATTCATTATATCACAGATTTGGAAGTCAGAGGTCCAAGATCAAGGCATCGGCAGGGCCACGCTCCCCTGAAGGCTCTCAGGGAGAGCCCTGCCCTGCCTCTCCCAGCTTCTGGTGGCTCCAGATGTTCCTTGGCTTGAGACTACATCACTCTAGTTTTGGCCTCTGTGGTCACACGGCCTCCTCTTTTTGTAAGTCTCTCTTCTGTGTGCCTCTTAAAAGGAAACTTGCTGTTGGATTTAGTAACCCAGGATGATCTCATCTCAAGGTCCTTAATTGTATCTGCAAAGACCCTTTTCCAAAGAAGGTCACATTCACAGGTTCCAAAGATCAGGACATGGATATATCTTTCTGGGAGGCCACCATGTAGTCTACCGCACCCACTAACCTTGAAAGATGTCCTATTGGATTATGACTAAGAAGTCAGGACAAGGGCTCTCACTTGTGGCTGGTGAGGAGGCTCACTCCTCTCCACGCTGACATCACTGGCTCTCCACTTGGCCCCAAGAAGGGAGTACGGTCTATCTTCAAAAGATAATCTGGCTGTTAATTCTTTATTTATTGGCAGGTGGTGAAGATAAGTTCTTCTTGCCCTGAGAAAAACTGAGACCCTCCCCCCACCACCCTGCGTTTAATGGCAGGGCTCAAACCAGAGCTGCATCCGGGGGCCTCCTGTTCTTAGCCAGATAGTTGGGGTTTCAAAGCTCATTGTGCCCCTGAAGGCTTATGAGTGAGCTAAGAAGACTTATTTCTAAAGGGTGTGGTAACTCTCCTTCCTGCCAAGTCCCACGGGAAGCATGAACTCCCCCAGGGCTCAAACCCTTCCCCTTTTCCTCTTCTCCTTGCCATCCTCTCGCGGCCTCCTGAAACTATCCAGGAGACCTACTCCTCTCTTTTCTCAAAGGCCTCCTCTGACCTGGCTCCCTTCTCAGGGCTGTGCTCCCCATGAAGCTCCTCCCGTCTCTATTTCCTCTTTCAATGAGATCCATGTGTAATAGAACAGACATAGACCCAGGCCTCTCTCAGGAAGGCCTTCTCTCCAAAATGGCTGCCGCTTCTGCTACCAGACTGTGAGGGAAGGAAGATTATAATATAATTGTATTTTTTATTCTTTTAATCAAATAATATACTTATATGTAGATTTAACATAGGCCTCGGTTCCTTCCAAGTGGTTTCAAGAAAGAAACCTGTTTTATGCCTTTTCCTCTGCCGAGTCTAACTCAGCAGGCTCTGCGGATGGCCTTGACTTTCTCCTTCACAGCTACTATTAATAACTTTGCTTTTGTAGCTTTCTCTTTAAAGGTGTTCCTCCCTTTTCTGGCTTGCAGATGTTGATGAGTGGCATGTGCAGAGTTCAGCTTTCACAAATGTGGGAGCTCTAAACACTGAATCACATTCTAACAGAGTCCCACATGTTTACTGGAATCTGCCTAAGGGTGGAAAAGTCGCTATGACCCTCCAGTCTTGAGAATAGGGTAGTAATGAAAACTAACTGGAAAGAAGTGAAAATAAGACCCATTAGACAATGAAATTCTCGTCTGCTCCTTGCTTAGCTAAGGAGAGCATGGCAAGTAGATGGGTAAAGTCCATGATTCTCTGAACCATCCTTCAACTTGTCTAGTGAGGGCTCCACTTTCTCCTGTGCAGAATGTGCATATTTACATATAGACCATGAGTTCTGTGTGCACGGAACACAGCTCTTGAGACCTGGAAGGGACTCATACCACTTTAGGAAGTGACTCCCAGAAGGATAAAACCTGACCTGTGCTCATACATTGCTGGTGGGAATGTAAAATGGTTCTGTCACTGAGGAAAACAGGATGGCAGTTCCTCAAAAAGTTACACATAGAAAGGGTCGGCCGAGTGGCTCAGTTGGTTAAGAGCCTGCACAAGAGTGTGAGCTCTGAGCAACAGCGGTTCAATGCCCGGCTTGAGCTAAGCAGCCGCTGAGCTGCCAACAGGTGGCAGGATGGCTCAGCTAACAACAACAACAACAAAAAAGTTACACATAGAATTCCCTTGTGACCTAGAAATTCTACTCCTACCTATATACTCCAAAGAATTGAAAATGGGCACTCAAAGAAATAAATGTGCACACAGGTTCATAGCAGCACTAGTCACAATAGCTAAAAGAAAACAGCCCAAATGTCCAATAGTGGATGAATGGATAAACAAAATGTATTCGATACATACAATGGAAAATTATTCAGCCATAAAAAGGAATGAAGTACTGATCCATGCTATGGTATGAATGAACCTCGAAAACATTCTGCTAAGTTACAGAAGCCAGACACAAAAGGCCACACACTGTGTGATTCCATCTATATGACATATCCAGAATAGGTAAATCCATAGAGACAGGACACAAGTTGGTAGTTTCTAGGGGCTGAGAGGAAGGGGCATTGGGGAGGACTGCCGAATGAGCACAGGGTTTCCTTTTGGGGTGTTGAAAATGTTTTAGAACTAGACAGAGGTGGTGGTGACACACACTGTGAATGTACTCATTGCCACTGAATTGTTCACTTTAAAATGTTGCATGTTAGGTGAATTTCACCTCGATAAAAATATAAAAAATTAAAAGAAAAATCTGGCCTTTGTGTCCTGTGCACACAACCCAACCCCTGCTCTCACTCTCAGGTCACACCTCCTCCTGGGCAGACTCGTGTGCCCATTTTCAGTACCAGGGCACTGAACTGGCTTATGGTGCAGATTACTGTCAAGCTTACTCTTGATCCCACTTCTGAGACACATTCTCTAAAATTCCATGACTAAAGCTGAGTCTACAACAATAGCAACCAAACGTTTTAGCAGGGAACAACGGGTGTGGGTGAGAACACCTGAAGAGCCAGACTGTTGTTTGCCAATATTTTGTTTCTGTGGTGGTAAAACAGACTTTCTAAGCAAGATTAACAGGTTTGTATAATTCTCTGTCTTTAAGAGTTTTTACAGGCTGCAAGAATGAAAAGAACCCAAGTGGCAAGACACCTAGAAAAAGATGCACAAGACCGGGGTACAGCCCACCAGGGTTCTCTCTGAAATTGTTGTTTGCTCAAGTTATGGGGAAAGAAAGTATACACTCCCATTATAGTTGCTCCAACATTATTTGAGGACTATAAAGAGACCTTTTAGTTTTGTATCTCCAGAACAGAGAAGATTTGGGGCTTAAGAGGAGAAAAAATGCCTAGAAGGAGAACTTGGGATGTGGGGACTGCCACATGTTAACTGGGGCAGAAAGTTGTAAATCTGATGACTGAGCTGTCATTCATTCACTCACTCAGCATGGGCCTGCCATGTGCCAGCAGGCAATGGGCGAGGCCGCTGGCTAGAAGAGCCCGAGAGCCCAGTTCCTGTTCTTGGGGCATGTGCAGCTCAGAGCGAAGGCAGGGCAGGCACACCCGGAATGTCCTAGGCAAGTGCTCAGACAGAGGGCCAAGGGAGCACCGGGAATCACTGCCTGGGGTGACACGAAAGGCCTCCCAGAGCCAGTGACATCTGAGCCGAGAGGTGAGGCAAGATTCAGACAGAGCATGAGCATCACAGGCAAGTGAGCACAGCATCCGCATTGGCCCAAAGGCATGAAAACAGGTGGTGTGTCTGGGCAACATGGCATCTGGAAGGCTGCAGAGGGCTGCAGGCTGTCCGGGCAAGTCAGGGCCAGCCTGGGAAGGGCCTTGCCTTTGACCCAATTCTTTCTGCTGACTTTTTCCTTTTCTTGAGAACAACAGTCAAATATTTATCATAAATCACTTCCTTTAATCCTGCCCAATAGCCCCTTTATACAGATGAAGACAGTGAGGCGCAAAAAGGTTAAGCAATTACCCCCCAAAAGGGCGGCACACACTGCCAGAACATATAAAAAAAATGCCTGGAATGACTGACAGGGTGTCGCCGGAGAGGTGGGCAAGAGGACGGGTTCAGGGAAGACACCGAGGGCTCTAACTGCATCAGCAATTCATTTCTGAAGCTGGGTGTGGGTGCGAGGGTGCTCTTACCTTTATGCGTGTGTGAGATTTTCCCAGTGGCTTTTCAATAGGCTAGTCCACTTTGCACTGGGCTAGTACACTAGGTAGCATCCCTGTTGAAAAACTTGCAGTGCATGGAGGCTGAGGAGCCCTTGAAAGCACAGGAGCTGCCCTTTAATGTTTCTCAGGGAAGCCTGCTGAGCTACCCACTGGGGTGGTGTGCACGTCTCTATTTTTTGAATTCCCTTTGCCAAGGTCTCAGGGGCAACACTTCTCCAGAAAAAGCAGGACAGAGAGGTCTGACCTCCTGGCCCTCGGGTGGGTGGTTACTGGAATTGAATGATTCCCAACTAGGGAAGTATGAGGAGAGAGGAGTGAGTCTAAGCCCCACTTTTGGTCCTCAGGGATGGCTTCTATGCGGCTTGATGGACAGTGCTCTGAGTTCTTTTTCAAGTGAATTTCCCTTCAGTTACACTGTTTGCTTTTCCTGCCAGAGCATCCTGCCCCGTCCAGTGTAGTCCCTAGGAGGGGACCCAGCCCCTGCCTTCCTGGTGTGCAGAGCTTAAAACAAGAGCTCTCTGCCCATCGGACATCCTTACCATTTCCAGCTATTGAGTGTAATCAGGTGTGCCAGGATCTGATTTCAAAGCCCAAAGCCAAGGGACTCAGAGGAATCCTCTCTCCCTGCTGCTCCAGTGGGAGACAAAGGGGACTGAACAAACAGGATGTGCTGAGAGCTGCACAGAGCACTGCCCCAGCAAGACAGGCGGATGGGATGCAGGGCTTGAATAGATGGCCTGTGAGTTGGGGCACTGGCATGTGTGGTTAGTCATGCCCCAGAGAAACAGGCAGCAAGACAAGAACAGACACAGTGATTCATCTGACAGCCTCTCTGGATGGTTCTTGATAGACAGTCATGCTTCCAGGGTCCGGGAGTTATAGAATCTGTGCCCCACTAGAAGATCCTGACTCTGGCCATTCGCCTTGCAAAGAATGCTGATATTTCTAGAAATTAGGAGAACCTGCCATGCCTTGTGGGCAGAAGAGGACTAGGACTCGGGGATCGACAGGCAAGTCAGGACTGAAGCGGGGTGCGGTGGAGAAGGCCCGCTGCTACAGCCCAGTGTTTGCGTCCTGGTGAAGCCATTTGTTTCTGTCCCTGTTCCTATCGCTTTTATCCAAAACTCTGAAAAGTTACTTGGAAAGTTACACCTAGAAAACTCAATCATTGACTTAAAAAAGAGTCCAAAGTCATTCCAGAGAACAGCATTACTTCTTAGGAGGAAATTTCCTCCTCTCCTTCCCTCTGCCCACAGTTTTAGATCTAGGGAGAAATCAGAGATGGAAATAATATTCATCAAGACCAGAATGGCAGGAAAACAAAGGTCATCGAAGGCAACAGGGTAGGAAGCAACTCACACTGGGAGGGAGGTGCCCCTGGGGGTAGACTGACCCCCTTTGCCAATTGCGGAAGTTAATGGCGTCTGCTCCCAGCTCACCCTCTTTCAGAGGCACCCTCACTGGTGCTTTCAGCCAGCGGTGCCTGGAATGTGGCCTACAGGCACTTCTGGTTCCTATAGTTACTGGGGGGTGCACCGGGCATTCTGTGGCTGAGGCAGGAAGGACAAATGTCCTCTAGTATACAGGACAGCACCCTAAAACTGAATAACTACCCCAGCCTTTTGCTGAGAGAGCACTACTGGTAGAATTGGTCATTTCTTTCTTTCTTTCTTTCTTTTTTTTTTTAATGCATTCAGCTTTTATTTATTTATTATTTATTTATTTATTTATTTATTTTTAAATTGGTTTCAGCTGTACAACACAGTGCAACGGTTGTACTTTTACCTCTCAAAGTGACAACCCTCCTCCCCCAATCCGCCGCCCCACTCCCCCCAATATCATACATATCTATTACAATTCCACTGACACATCCCGTGACCATATATATATATATATATATATATATATATATATTCAATTATAGTTGACATACAATTTTATACAACATCAGCTTCAGGTGGGAATTGGTCATTTCTGACACTCAACCCTAAGCTTCCCCAACCTAGTCTTTGAACATAAAACCTCCAGAAAGAGTCTCTAAAGGCCACTGTTGGTTATAGATGAAATAAAAAGCACCTCAAACATGAAAACCTTCCTGACATCTACAGTTCATCATTGCCTCTGAAGGCAGCTCTGAAATAAATTCAAAAGTTTCCAAGAGAAAATTTAATCTGACATTAAAACATCAGGCTTATGGAGATGCTTTCTCCCAGGGCTAGAGTTCTGAGAACTAGAGATTTAGAGGCTGCCTCTCAGCTCTCATAAAATAGACCTGGGCAGTTCCCATGTCCCTGTGCAATGTAAATAGCTGTCATGCTACAGTTCAGCAATGGCTGAGAAAGAAAATTCCAGTGAAGAGTGGGCATATGGAAAGCACAATGAACATGCTATTATAAATGATTTCTGTTTATGTAACAAGACAACATGACTGGAGATTTCTTTGCTGTGGCCATAGTGGAAACTGAGTGTTGGGTCCTTGGGGGAATTCTAGCTACATTAAATGGCCTAACCAGGGCTGGTTTTTTTGGAGGGGGCAGGGAGAAACCAGCAGATACCATCCAGATTTTTAAAGGAAGAGACTTGATGAAGCCATCATTCTACTCATAAGCAAATGACCATCACAAATAATTTGACTTCTAGGGAGATTTTGAGCACCAAGTTGCAATGTCTCTCAGAACTTGATGTATGATTCAAGATGAACCACCACTAACTCGGGGGGCTATCCAGCCAGGGAGGGTGAGAAAGGTAGGCCCATTAATCAAAAGGTGGTAGGAGACCCCTCCAGGTGAGCTAACTGTACAAAGGGAAGCGGTGAGCCCAGGTGGAGAAGGGCACAGAGCTGGAAGGCGGTGGGCTGGGGACTGATGCCCGACAGCCTCCCCTGATTTGGTCTCAGATGGCTCGCTGGATACCAGGAGCTATCAGCTCCACGGTGTCCACAAGAGCTTCTTGTGTCCTTGAAGGCTGTATCAGCACAGAGAAAAGACCATCAAGGACTCCTTTGGTTTTTGCAATTAGTATTTTACTTATTAAAGCTACATATTGAAAAACGCTGTTTTCCCTAAAGCTTTAAAGTTCACCTTACAATCCTTATGTTATTCTAGTTACAAATCATAGAGGATGATTTACTCACATTTCAAAAGATCCTTCCTGGCCTTATACATCAACAATGAACCCAATATAGTCCACCTGGTACATCCCACATCATATATCCAACAGTAGATCACACGGGAAAGGAGGAGAGAGGACTGCTGGCAGCCTGGGCCAGACTGATGACAGGGGCTGGGGTTCCAGGCCCCAGGCCCGCAGGGCCAGGCTTTCCTCCAGGCACTGTGTTGCTGGGCAGGGCTCTACAGGTGGAAATTTCAAGAGGCACCTGAACGATGCAAAATAGGGAAATGTGTTCCCTTCCTCGATTCCCCATCTCCCTTTTTATCCTTACTCTGAAGAAAAATCTGAGGGCAAAGTTGTCGGCTGGTTCAGCTTCTGCTGTGCTGACTAGCAGAGGCTCAAGGGGCAGTTCTGAGGCCTAGGGCTCCTCCAAGCCCCTCTCCCCTTTCTGCCAACCCCTCCATGTTTCTCTCAGCTTTTCTATCTCCTCCCCGCGCCCCTTTGCTGCTCCATCCTCCAGTCCTTCCCTCTCACCCTCCTTCTGGGCTCCTTCCTTCCCCTCTTTCTTTGGGCCTCAGGAGCTCTCCCCCACTCTCCCTCCCCAAGTTTCCCTCCAAACCCCACGCTCTTTGTTGCGGAATTCAAGGTTCTCAATACAATCAAGCTTTGATGATTTGCCCCAATTGAGAAGGAATGTCAGCTTAAATTAATGAAGGGTCTGGATAATAGAATCTTAAAGCAAAGTTTAGTTGCTTTCCAGGGAGAAGACGCCTTCGCATTTAAATGCAGCAACAGCTAATGCTGAGAAATGGGGCAATATGTCTTAGAGACTCTTTTAAATACTTTAACAAAAAGAGCCCTTTATACTTTCTTTGAATCTGAGTGTTTCTGCTCCTAAAACCTTTTGTTTTTTAGGGACCAACATGTATTTTTACCACCGTGAATTTACTGGGCTTCTCACCGATCCACCATGGTTTCAACTCCCGAATTCTTTATACAGAGGCGTTTCCACATTGAAAGTCTCTTTAGACATTTTTTATTTTCAGTTATAATGGGCCATACATGAATACATGGTCTTTGCAAAAAATTAAAACCTTAAAAATAACAGTAAATGGACACTTTATGAATAATAAAAGAATTTCTGTATCTCAGTTTACACCACTTTAAAGTGGTAACAATACATCATTTATAACCAACTATTCTGCACAAAAATCCCTCCTGCAGGGTCCTATCCAAAAGAGAACAATCTACAAGCTGACTGGATCTGGCTTTCTTGCAAAGATAAGGAGTCCCTGAGGTAGTGAAAGCTCTCAGCTGCTCTCCCTTTCAGAGCCCTTATGCCTCCATCCACCCCCACTGCCTCACTGTTTCTCTCTGCCACATTCCACCCCCAGGAACACTCACCGAGGTGAAGCACATATGGCAAATGTTAACGATTATTTTATCTAGAAAAGGGTATTTGGGCTTTCATTATTCAATTTTCCCTACTTTTCCATAATAAAAAAGAGAAAAATTCACCAAATTCTAAGAACAGCCGAACAGCCACATGACCTTCGGAAGCAAAAAGGATGGATCCTAGGTTTTGCTGTCCTCCTCGGGGCCCCCAGCCCTGCACTGGGCAAGGCCGAGCCTCCTTGACGGGAACAGTAACCAACGTAATGCGTGGTGCAATGCAAGCTCTTTCATACACATTCCTTTCCTTTGGGGGATAGGTAAGGCAAGTGATGTCCCCATTTCACAGATGAGGAAACCAAGAGGTTTAGTGACACTACCTAAAGATACTGGCTCAGTTATTGCTTTCCTATTGGGCAGCAGGCATTGTCCCAGGCATCTGCATGTATTAACTAATTTCATCCTTACAACTGTGAGTTACATGTGTAACTTGCTCGAGATTACAAAGCTAGTAAGTAGTGGGCTGGAATATGAACCCAGGCAGTGTACCCATGAGTCCGAGCTCTTAAACACCTACATGCTGGTGTGATGACATTACAAATGTGTCTCTAGTATCCCGAGAGTGGAAGTCTGGCAGCCTTCAGGGTTCATTCAGACTGCAAATGTGTTTATCTGGCCCACAGGGTATTTTACAAATTTTGAATTAGTGGTCATAATTTAAAGGTTTGTTTTTTTTAAAAAAAGATTTCACTTGAAAAACCCAGATTTCTGGCTTCCTGTGAGAAATCATAAGTTCTGGCAACATTAGGCTGGCATCCCACAAAGTAACAATTGGCTGGAGCTGAGTATCTGCTCACCCTTTAGGCAGGGCACATTCTTTCTAATTTGTCGCAGTCTCCACTACTCCCTATTATTGTACACTGGACTCCTTTTGAAACTCTGCTACCTGTCTAGCATGAGCATTTGTGTTTGCAACCCCTGCACTGTCAAAAACTACAACCTCCCCAACATAGAATGTACTGTCTGTCCCAGTTCCATCAACACATTACTTAAGTCATATATTTATTCATCTCTCTATTCATCCAACATCTCTTCATCCATCCATCCATCCATCCATTCATCCATCCATCCATCCATCCACCCATCTTTTCACTCTGCCTATCTCAGACACCCTCCTTACCTAGCTTAGCCATTCTCAAACTGACTGCACTGAGTCATACCTGCCATTTCTTGGCCAATATCTACTTCTCTCCCACTCAGGATTAGAAGGGCAGCATCAGAAGATGGGAAAAACAGAGTTATGGCAGGTGTTATGGACTGAGTTGTGTCCTCCACTCATATGTTAAAGTCCTAACCCCCAATGTGACTGTATTTAGAGACTGGGCCTTCAAAAAGAGCTAATTAAGGTTAAATGGAGTCATAGAAGTGGGACCCTAATCCAATAAGACTGGTGTCCTTACAAGTGGACGATACACTAGAAGCGCATACAAAGGAAAGGCCACGTGGGGACACAGTGAGAAGGTGGCCACCTACAAACCAATGAGAGATGTCTCAAGAGAAACCAAACCTGCTAGCACCTTGATCTTGGGCTTCCAGCCTCCAGAACTGTGAGAAAATATGTTTCTGCTGTTAAGTTAATCTGTGTATTGTTATGACAGCCTTAGCAGACTAATACAGCAGGGAACTGTTTTCTGTGTGTCCCCCGCCTCCCCTTTCCACTTCCTTGGCCCCCATCCCCTTTCCCCTGAATAGGCAATCACCAACATCCAAATCCATTTGGGTTAATTACTAAGAGAAGTCGTCAGCAATTCCAGTTAAGAAGGCCTATTATTTCTCCAGAGGCATGAGCACTATCATCAGGGGGGCTGGGAAGGCATCACTAAAGAATTCCACCAGTGAGACGCACTCAGGACATGTCACTAAACCCTGTGCACCTGAACTAGGAAGATGTTGCCTGAAGTTCAAGGCATAAGGAGCCTTTGGAGTTGAGATGTGAGCATGAAAAATATTACTAAAAACCAAGTTGGCTTAGAGAACATTGAGAGCTACAGGTCTGTCTAGCTAGTTGGTTGGGTTTAGCAAGCTATTTTTGTCTGGAAAGTCTGAGTCCAGCTTAAACAGAGTGATGGTGAGAATCATTACTGTAAAATTGGCTTCACCTTAAGCCTTCCTATGGGTTTCCTCCAGGTGTTCTAGTTAGAGAGGCTTATGTTATTAACACAAAGATAGGTGGTTGCTGATTAACCCCAGAGGGGCCTAGAGAACTGGGAGGAAGCCAAACTGGCTTCTGCTCCATCTCTGCTTCAACTTTCAAGATGTTGAAATGGTAATGACTCAGGGGTTGGGATGATGATGGTGTTGGAGAGAGAGGCTGGACAAACCCCAGATGGGTTCTCAGATCCCAGGGACAGCCAATGGCAACAGACTTCAGCCTCAGATTCTAAATGGAATGAGCAGAGATCTGGAAGTGGTCCAGGGGCTCTGGCTCTAGAATCCACAGCAGCAGGTTTAGAAACACCATAAGCCCTACTACCTTCTCTGCCATCGTAGGCTCCCAGGGAAGCTGCAATTTTTGTCAGTAAATAAAAGTGTCAGTCACAGGCCAAGGTTTGACCAATGATTTAATCAACACTCAGAGCTCAGAAAAGGGCAGGGACATACGGGGTTTTTAGGTTTGCCTCTGGCTCACTTCTAGTCTCAGGTTCACTGAAAAGTATATGGAAATACTGACATTTGAATGCAGATGGCTTGGGTTGGCCTTTTCACCAACTGATGAGGTATAAAGGCAATGGTCTCTAATGAATAAAAGGCAAAGCCTGCTACCATAATTCAATTTCTCCCCTGGTCCTCTCATTGATGTATGAATTCAGACAAAGCTTCTCTGATTCAGTTGAAACAGGGAAACACCACACATGACCTGTCCTCCTAAAACATCATGAAAATTTATGAAAAGTACCAATAAAGAGCTCTGGGTATCTTGGAAGAATGACAAAAGACTTTACCTAAACAGAGTCCTTCACTTGCGTTCTCAACCTTAGTTTGAAAGTAAATTGCTTGGGACTAGTTATTCCAGGATCTGGGTCCTGGGCTCCAGGAAGCCTGAGGGTGGGGGCCTGGGGAAACACCTTCTGAGAGGGGGACTAGGGACCCTTGAAGGGTTCAGAGTAAGGTTGCGGGGAGCAGCGGAGCTAGAGGATCTTCCCGCTCTGGTCAGTCAGGGTTCCTCAATGAAAGTTTCCCTTGCTTCTGCTGATTCCTGGTTTTGGGGGAAGGGAAATCACTCCAAAGATTGGGAGAAAGAGGAAAGGTACTTGGGTCTCATGGTGAGAATGGGATTTTCTTTAGCCAAAAAAAGATTTTATTTCCACTCCTCCTTCCATGCCACACCTGCCCCAATCTTCCTCATATTCTCAAATAAATTTTAAGAGCTCTTCCTCCCTGCTCACTAGTCCTATAGTTCTGTGATTTGGGCACTTCAACATGATGAGAAGCAGGATACTGGAGTCAGGGGTTGGGGCATGCGCAGTGATGGGGGACTAGGCTCTGACAGGGGAGACCGGGGTCACAGTGCTAAGAAGGGGAGGAAGAAGCAAGAGAGAGAATGAGTGTCGTTGCTGCAATCCAGTGAAGGACACAAAGAATGCACTGGAGCTCATTACTGAGTTACCCTCTCACAGCCCCTCCAACAGGAGCTGCCTTGCCCACACCTCCTGCTGCTTAGGCAGCCATGCTTTCAGCTCCTCCCTCAGGCTACAACGGACTGGCTGGCTAGTGACCAATGATGTTATCTGAGATAAAACAATAAGATGAGCCTGAGCCAATGAGATCCTCTCTTAGGAATTTTAACTAGGAAATATTAAGGAAAAAAGCCAATGGGAACTGAAGTTGAAAGGCTGAGGTGTAAGAGGGATGGAGCTTAAGAGACCAGGATGAGCCACATGTAAGCTCAAGTTTTGAGTAAGCAGAACTACAGTCTGTAGGGCACATCTGCTGAGAGAGTGGCCTTCGGTAGCAATAAAGAGAGAAGAAGAGACCCCAAGGTAATGACTCCCCAGGGCTGCTGCTGCTCCTAAAGGCTTTCCAGGTCTAGGCCACCTATATCCTTAACAACACCTGTCCCCTTTTGCCTGAGGTAACTGAGATTCCTCTCAGACGAAAAGAACCCAACTACTCATAAAACTAACAGTTTGTACAAGTGCTGTGTAGGTAATTGGAAACTGAATTATTATCTGAAGACACTCGCTTGGGGGAGAACGTGTAGGCGTGATCCCTTAGCAAACATGGCCTACCACCATTGCTTACTTGGAAACATCTTGTGTACTTAATGAGGTTTTAGGCAGGAAACGGTGTGACCTCATTTCTCCCTTTGTTCTTATGATGTCAGGGTAGGCCAAGACTATGTTTGAGTCCTGAAGAAAGGAGGTCTTGGCATCTACAAAGAACTGGTCTGGTCTGAGAAAGTTAAGTCCTTTTTAAGTTACCAAGATCCAGGTCTACTAACCTCTCAGTGGGAAGCTTTAAAACCATGACTTTTTACTTAGTTAAAAGGAACAAAGAGGTGTGGCAGCCATGTTTGTTCACCAACAACATCTTGTGAATCATTTCTCCTCTCTGATTTCAGGGCTCAGGAGGGCTAAGCTGAAAGAAAACCCGGGAGCAGCTCTTGTCAATATGAGCCCTCATCTATTATGTCCACAGCCTCTTGGAAATGTCCCCCGGCAAGGCTGCCATCAGCACTTGACTGAAAACACATGGAAGTGGCCCACTCAGAGCAGGAATTCATTATTGGAAGAATAATAAGGGAAAGTTCTCTCTCTCTCTCTCTCTCTCTCTCTCTCTCTCTCTCGCTCTCTCGCTCTTTCTCTCTCTCTCTCTCCTGCTGCTGCTGCTGCTGGGGGAGCTGCTTTCTGGAAAAGTCACAGGGTTTAGAGGGAATTTGAATCATGTCTGGTAACAAGGGGAGAAATGAAGGTGGAAGGGCACATTTCCAGAAGTCTTTTCACACAAAGCATGATGGTCCTGGGCAACTCAGAATGAATTGTTCCATCTTAGATGTATTATTGAAATTTAACCCATCAGCCTTTTCCAGCATTACTAGTGTCTGGTAGCGCCCAGGGAAAAAAACCCAGAGTTAACTGGCTTTCCCTGGCTACTTGTTTTCAAAAAAGTCCCCTGTAGTCTAAAACAGGCTGGGATACTATTTCGTCTTCTTCAACATTACCTCATAAGTCTTCGATATGTGTCCATTAATCCAAGGGAAAGAAGGAGACATTTGCCAGCTCTCTGGGTCTAGCAGTATGTGGCAGACATTACAAGTGTTCACTGATATCCAGAGGAGTGGAGGTGGGGGTTTGTACTCTCCATCTCCTTGGAGCTGGGAGTGGCCGCATGACTGCTTGGCCATCAGAGAAGCGATATGTGTTGTTTCTTGGGGGAAGTGCCAGCGTACAACCTCTCTCTCTCTCTCTCTCTCTCTCTCTCTCTCTCTCTCTCTCACACACACACACACACACACACACACACACACTGTGGCTGTTGTGGAAGTGCTTGTTGATACTGAAATGAAATCCTGAGTCATCACACAGAGGACAGTGTCCCACGAGGGTCTCTCAGACATGCATAGACTTTAAGTCACTGAGATTTCAGCTGTGTGTATGTGTGTGTGTTTAGGCAGCAAAACCAAGTCTGTCCTGACATAGGCCCACCATTAATTGATCTTCTCTCCTCCCAGATCTATTGGGAGTTCTGGAGAACTTGTGCTCCATCTGAACCCTGTCCTCATTGAAATTCAGAGAAGTAGGCAATGTGCTTTCTCTAACACTTAGGATATTCATCTGAGAAGTGTGATGGGCTTCCTCCTTCCATCTGAGCAAAAGAGGCTCTGCTGAATTCTGTAGTGGAATAAAGAAAAGTCCTTTCACAGCCATAGGACAAAAGTGATGGTGACAATATTAAAACCAGAGCTTGGAAAAAAATTACATTCCCAAGTAGTTTTTAAGACCACAGTTTTTAGGTCAAAATCTGATATTTTGCATTTCCGCTTGCCTTCATTCCCCTTTCCCCATTACCTAGTCATCATTCCCCATCTCAAGAACTGTCATTTGGCAAGTCTGGTTTTGCTGGACAAACTTTTATAATCCTGTCTCTGAGCAGTAACTTTGCTCCCAACATACAACATAAAAGACATTATGCATAGGGTTCAGCACTTCTGGGTTAGACCAGAAATGTTCGCTCTGTGGGCTGATAGGGACCACACACTTCTGAAGCTTCCCCAGGACTGAGGCCTGTCAAGATAATGGCTCGGATGCTAGCACATCAGCGAGACAGAGTCGGACTTTGTCATACATATGTATATGTACATACGCACCAAGAAAAAAAAATCACTGAGCATTATTGAGCATCCAGGCTCAGTTAAAGTAATTAACAAGACAAGATGCTTCACTAGTATCTCATGGGTGGCAACAGTTTGGCAGGTTTTCAGCTCATGAATACTGTGTGTGTCTTCTTTCTTATGAACATTCCCCAGGGCAGCTTCCCTGTGCATGTCTCCTGTGCATGTCCCCATTCCATCACTTTCTAGCAAGAGACTGAACTTTTCTTGCCTTTCCTCATCTGCAAAGAAGAAATGATGCAAAGTCCTACCTTGTGAGACTGTTAGGAGAGCTTATGCACATACAGCGTGTGGCAGACACACAGTAACACTCAATAAATACTCGCACAATTCAAGGGCAGCGCTTAGGTCCTGTCTTGGCAAAACAGTTGGTGGTGACAAGCCCTGGTGGGCCTTGGGGCAGCAGGGTACGGGCCCTGATTTCTCAATTGCTCGGTAGAGAGCACCGTCTTAAAAGGGGTCAAAAAAATAGTCTCAAGGAGAAAGCCACTCAGCCTTTGACATCTGTGATCGGGGTGTGTTTTCCTTGTACCTCTTTCAGACACTTTGGAGTGCCCTGTTTTAATGTGTGAACTATTTAGCTTTTCTTTCCTTGTGGGCAGCGAAAATGCAGAGAAACCGAGTTAATAGTTGCAGAGAACAAAACATCTTTCCTAACTTCTCAAATAGTCCCTTGATGTTTGAAATTAGCCAATTCACATGATACGAATTCATGGGAAATTTACATTTAATTGGCTGCAAAAACTCCATTTGGTTTTCACAAATGTCCTATTGAAGACCGCAAGTTTTCAAACTGCACCTCATTCAGAGGGAGACAAGTGACCACAGTCTGGAAAGTCAGCCTCTCCGCCTCTTCTAGGTGTACCAAAGCCCGTCTCGCCTTGCAATACCCACAGCTCTATTTGCTCTCCAGGAATACCCTCCCTGATTCACTCCAGCTGAATAAAATGTTCCTCCTTTTGCCCTTGAAGCATGTGACTTGAACGTGCATCTATCACGTCACTTTATTTTATTCTGTTTTATATTATTGTTTGTAGTCATGAGTCTTTTCCATTCCTTGTAATAGGGTTCTCAAGGATGGAGCTCCTACCCTACTGTTTTTGAACTACACCTTAGTTAGCACTTGGTATGTGCTCAATAAATATTGAGTTGTTAAAGGACTTGTCGTTCAACTGTTCTTTGCCCGTCTGTACCTGCTTTGTGTGCAGCACTCTGTTGGGCACCTGTAGGAGATACGCGATAGGATACGACTTGATTCGAGCCTCCAAGGCATTTTGAAAACCTCTGCGGGGGAGCAGGTACAATGTGATTAGAGGACAGCTTAGGGTCCCTAACAACTTGGGGAAGACAGGTCCCAATGCCAAAGGCTGGGAAGATTTGATGCCTGGCTGTGAAGGGGCTGAAGCCCCAGGCCTTGCACTGAAGCCAGCCTTGAAGCTTTGCTGGAAAGCGTCATGGCAGCAGGAGGGGGTGGGCTGGGTGTTCTGCTGGAAGCGACTAAATTATCCTATGGGTCACCAATTGATTTATTTGCTAATTGACTGGCCCAGCTTTGGGCTTTAAATCTAAAGAAATCATTTCATCCTTTATTAAATAGTGCATGGATCTCACTCTTTGTTCCGCAGGGCTGTACACAATATACTAGTGAAACTTGAATTTACACCACAATAGTTGCGCCACTAATGACCTTCCAAATGCCACTAATACCATACATGTTCCGCTTCTCAGTTGGATCCAAACCTGTCAGTGAATTCTGAGCCCATCGACCTCCCTCGGACACAAGAGCAGACCCCCACGTCCACGCCCGCCTCTAGCCTCCCCCATCTTTCCATGATTTCACTGCTGAATCAGTTACTCTTTGGAGACCCCAATTCCTATACACCTCTTTTTATTTGGTGGACAATACTTTATTCGGAAACGGTCCTGTAATTACAAATCCTGTTAGCCATCCTCCTCCACTCCCCAGGGGGATTGTGGGCTTTAATTAATTAATGTGGTTAAGCCACTTTGAGATGTCTGGTTGAAAGGTGCTATATAAGTGCAAATTATTATTATTAGAGCTGTTGACATCCCATGGCGGCAAGCCTTCAGCCCCATGCATCTAGAGACCTGAACAAAGGCTTCTAAATCTTCCCTTTCCCTGCTAGGTCTGAGATGGCTGGCTCAATGGTATGGTGGCAAATCTGCAACCATCTCAACAGCAATCAACTAATCCCCATTAGGTCGGCTTCCATTTTCTTCTTCCAAGCAGCACAGTCCTGCTTCATTTCACGAATCACGTCCCCATCAGCTCTAGACAAAGGTCATAGGGTCCCTATGGCCTCTGTTGGCCTAAAGGGAAAAAAAAAAAGAAAAGCGAGAAAGGAAGTTTGAAAAAAGAGAAAGTTATCATGAAATGCACAAACTTCCCACTAGCAGTCTAAATAAAGCTTTCTTTCCAGCAGTAGTCCACTTACAAACGTACCTGCCTGCTACCCACAGAGCCGATGGCCTCACACGCCAGAGATACCCAGAAACACACAGCACAGTTGTGGGGTAAGGTCCTCGACTGCCATAGACAAAAGGAGAGTCTTTCCGGGCTGGGTGGGAAGAAGTCATCCACTGAAGCAGGAGCCCCTCTTTGGCTTCCTCCTCTACCCTTGGTTTTCCCTGAGAAAGCCAGCTGCCATCTGTAGCCAGGAAGTCCTCACAAAGGCAGGGGACTATGATTTAGATGTTTTGAGCTACACCTAGCACAGCACAGCCCTTAACAAATGCTCAGTACTTCCAGTAGGATGGTAGCCATTGAAAGCAGCCCCATGGGGGAGACTTGGCCTCTCGAAGGGATGCTGCTGACCAAACTGCTCCTTACAAGGTTGTGCCTCAGACCCTTTGTTAGTGTGGACGTGGGTGAGCCTCAGGGGGTCATGTCTTCATCTGCCTCCATTTATCCTCCCTATTGAAGGGCTCCTTCGGGACATCGGTCAGTCTCTGTGGGAAGTGATTTGGAGAGCAACAAAAGAACTTGGGCCCTTTGGGGGGCCTTCAGAATTCAGTAAACATCTGGACACGGAAGGCCAGGTTCTCAAGCAGTCTAGCTGGGGAGATGTCAAAAGAGAGAAAGAGCTGTGTGTGCAATGCAAGCTCTTAGCTCTGGGGCGACATTTGTTGTAGAAAAATACAGACGCCCCAGTAGGTAGATAGGAAGATTTTTCAAAAGCTCCTCTATTTGTCAGTTTTTGTGAGTGCGGCGCACTATTTGTCAGTTCTCATGGCATGTGTGAGGAAATAGAAGTTTTGCACGGCTACGGGGCCGCCCGTGATGGATGTGCTGATTCTGTATGTACTGTGAATAACCCAAGGTTGTTGGAGACTGTCCTGGGAGTTATGGTTAAGCCTTTCTGTTATCCTTGAGGTTTGTAAATCACTTTCTAGTGAAGGTGACTTGGATTCTCATCATGAGCACATTTTAATTGACAAAAAAGGAAGTGCTGAGACTAAGTGATTTACACCTCATCCATGGTAAAATTCAGGATCTGAACTCTTGACTCTCAGTGTTCCCTTTATTGTTAAATCAATCCATTTAGAACACATTAGTCAGCATGATTCATTAGTCACATGGCACTAATCAGCATTCCCCAGGGTCCCCAAATCTCTCCTCCAACAGCAAAAGAAACTGGTCTCTGACAAGACACAAAGGAAGGCCATTTTAATCAGTATTCAGGACCTGATGTCCAGTTCAAGTCCCACATATTCTCAGGAACCTTCCTCGGTCAACCTAACTGAAATGAATCTATCCCCTCTATCCTTTCAGATCCCATTGTTTGAACCTTGATAATACATGTCACAGTTTGGCTTTGATTAAAGTTATTTTGTTTTGAAATAACTAGATTTTGACCTATTAAAAGGAAGGAGCCATTTTTTTTTCAGGCTCACATCCCCTGAGCACCATGGTTTGTAAACCGTAGATGCTCAACGAATACCTGCTGCTAAACTGAACTCGCTGAAATAAAGCTTAAGTCATATTCCAGAAAGAACACCAAGTCCTTTTGGAAGAGGTTTTCAAAGAAAATCAACAACCTGGATTGATTTAACATCTTTTGGTATCATTACCTGGGCATTTTCACAAATGCAAATTGTAACTCTGCACAGATAGCCAAATGGCTTCCAGGTTCTAAAAGAGGAGTCCAGGTCTTGGAATAGAGTTTTTCTCTATAACCTTATTCCAACTAACATTTTGTTCCATGTTTTAAAAAATTGTGGAGACAGGAAAAAAACATTTTGGAAACAAAATGTGTTTAGTCTATGACTTTGGACCAAATTCATACCCTGCCTTGTGCTATAAGCACTAGTAGCTGTTGTTCAAATATCTTTCTTGCATAGTGTGCAATAGCAAAACACATACTGATGTTTCTGCTTGAGATAGATTTAGTTTTGGGTAGGGGACCAAGATTTTTAGGTGCTGATCTGTGGTGGCATTACTGACTGGTACCCTACTTTTCTGCTCTAGACTCTACCAAAGAGGTTCCTGACAACATTTTTACACAAAATATTTATAATGTGCTTCAACATCACACTATGAGTTTAGACCTAAGGTCTGTACTATTGAACCCTGGGGCCTAATTTCTGCAAATGGACTCCTCTGAAAGGGATATGTTGCTGAATATTCATCTCCCTTTCTCTTTCATGGCAAAAGAACTCCCCAAATTTAGCTGGGCACATGGCCATCCAGATTAACAACTACATACCCTTTAACCAGCCATTCCATTTTTTGATATACACCTAGACAAACCCTCACACCTGCATACCAAAAAACATGCACAACAGAATTCATTAAATTAACAAATAATTGAAATTTCCATCAAATGGGGGAACAAATAACATGTGTTATATTCAAACAATGGATATGGATACCTCAATTAAAGTGAAAAAGCATGATCCATGTGTATCAACATGGATATACTGCAAAATCAATAATGTTAAGTGACAAAAGCAAGTTATGGAATGATATGTACAATAAACAACTTATACAAATTTGGAATGCACTAAAAAAAAAAAAATCTCTCTTTGAGGCTAATAGCCAGAGTAAAAAAAGGTCAACAAAGCAGAGGGCCAGTGTGGGAAGATGTCACAAAGGGACGGAATGTGAAGTGAATGTTAAAAGAGAAGATGTGAGTCCTTCCTCCTGTCGTCTGAGAGCTTGTCCCCAAGAAGGAGGCAGAAGCTGCAGAAGACAAGTGCTTGGGTCTGGATGAGCTTTCTGAGGCTGCAGTGGCACCTGGCAGCCTGGGGACAACATTACAGGCCTGCTCTGCCCTCTTCTCTGTGGCCTCTGGGAGACAAGTTCACTCTTTCTGCTCCACTGAATCCCAGGGCTCTCTGCCCAGGCTCCCACAAGAATGTTAGGCTGTGCCAGGTGTGTGGGTGGTATTTACCAAGCAGACACCTCCATACCTGGATGGAAATAGACTGAGAATCTTCTGGGTTACTTTGAGTCCACCAGGCAGAAAACATTTAGATAGGTTACTGATTGAAGCTGAAATCTGATGAACTCAGATGGTGGTATTTGGGGGGAAATAATTTTTCAATAAATCATCCAGTTGGCTCAGTGATTAAGAAAATGGAGTGGAAGAATCTAACCCAACTTTGTGACAAGAGAACAAATAGAGGAGATTAATGCCTCTCCCAATATGTTTCAAAAGGCAATCAAACAACCACTCTTGATTTTACAAGAAAGATGAGGCACAGAGCTTTCCAGCTCTAAAAAAATTATTGTTTTGTTTCTTTGTTTTCTGGTTTCTTCTAAGTCCCTATACTAGGTGGTTGGAAAAACAGGAGACAAGCTTTGTTTCCAACACTTTCTCTGGACCTGTCTCAGGGTCCCTGGGCTTCCCTTCAGGTTGCCCATCCCCATCCCAAGGCTTACGTGGTTCATTGAAACTTGAAGACAGTGCCAGAATCCAAATTCAACCTGTCATACCTGATCTTGATTTTTCAAAAAACAATATAAAAAACACAATTCTGTCCTACCAAGAAACTAAGCCATTATCTTCTGTCCTGTTGAAAACAACCTGGCCTTTGTTTTTCAAATGCTCCCTACATTCCTGAGGAAAAGAAAAGGAACAAAGGAAAAGTGGCCAAGGAGGAGCCCCCTTTGAATCAACCTCTTCCTTCTCCTGGGCCAGCCCCTCCTTTGGGATCTGCTTCTTGACCCAGTCAGCAGGGCTTTATTGCTATGAGCTCCCCGCCCTCACCCCCCACCCCCGGACAGCCTGGATGGCTCAGGAGAGCCAGGCCCTGGGTTTTCCCTAGGCCTCCTGCAAAATCAGCAACGCAGCCTGGCTGCTTTTAATTATAGCATCCTTCCTCCTGCCCTTGACACCGAGGTCCAGGGGTCCCAGTGGTGTTCTGGGTGGCACAACGTTTGGGGTTTGCTGGGGAAACAAAGGACACGGCCAAAGCAGATGCGAGTCAAGTTGGAGTTCACTGTGAACTCTCCTTTCCCGTCTGCAGCCATGTGGTGCTGTGGCTCCAACCCATTAAAGCCAATGCCCAAAGCCAACTCCTGCGTTTCCTTCTCCACTAGGTCCTGGCACCCCTTAGCCTCACTCTGGGTTAGCCACACCTCTAAGTTTTGCCACTCAGTGGGTGCTGGGGCTTTCATGATGAACTCTGGGGACATAACAAAAAATGTATTAATGGCATCCTCCACCCCCTTCACCTTTTCCACTTCAGTTGCACAAAAGAGCTGAACTCTCCCTCTGCTGGGCTTTGGCCCCTCTCAGAGTTCGAACTGACAGGAAACTGGTGGCTGTGAGCTCCCTCTCTCCTTTGGGGCCCAAGTATTTCCAGTGTTTGGGCCCAACCATGAGAGGCCAGGATCCCTGACAAGTGCCGGACAAAGAAGATGCAAACAGCAGTATTACCATGGTAATGGCCTGAGCCAGGCGGCCTCCTGAAGATGTTGGGAGGGTGGGTTTTCTTTCTTTTACTTTTTCTTTTTTCCCCCTCCCCCGCAAAAGAAGAATAGTTCCGCTCTCTATTTTACTACAACAATAGCGTGGACCGGCTCCTTCAAGTGTTTCAAAAAGCAGCCTGAGAAATCTCTACCCAAGCCCTTCAGCCTCTCCAGCCTGCCGTTTTATTGTCCCTCCCATCCCAGTGAACAAAGGGGCAGGAAGGGTATAAGGCCCCCAGTTGCCGGCTGTTCTCAGCATCCTAATCCTTGAGAACTGGTGAGGGGAATGGCCTGTGGAGCCGGTAAATGGAATTCTGGCCTCACCTTTTATTCCCCGCCTCTGCTTATGCACTCAGGAGCTCTCCAGGTATTATAAAACCTCCTGGTTAGCAGGCCAGTAGGAATCTTGGGGCTTGCCAAGGGGCTAAAAGGCACTGAGGGATCATTCCCACATTCACTAAAACTACCCACCACCCATCCCCACTGCCAGAAAGGCAGCCTGTTTGGGTTCTTCCCCACCGCTCCAGGCTGGCTCCATTACAAAGACTGAATGTGGCTGGGCTGGCAGTTTCTCTATTAGTTGGTACCACAAGAGCTGCCCTCACCCTTCCAGCCCTTCGCCTCTCCGTCCCTGTGCCCCTCAGGCATGAAGTGCATACCTCACCCCACTCCAGCTCCAGGTACCAACCACCATGCCAACTCAGGGCTATGATTCCAGAGCACCCCTCACACAAGGAGAGCTTCTTGGCCTTGACTATTGGTACCTTTCCAAGGTTACCATCCAGGGATCAAAGGTTTCTTTGCTTTAAACCTGGGGAACTGTGCAGGTGTTCTTTAGCTCAGTCATCTGGTAAGAGTGGGAGAAAAATGAGCTTTTTAAGTTCCAGTGTGTGGAGATCTCAAGGGTGCAGCTCTACTGAGCTGAGTGAGTGATAAGTACACCATCTCCTAGGAGAATCAGATAAAGCTGAAGTGGGAAGGTCTTTAGAGATTACCAAGGCTGATGACTCCAATCCAAGTAAGAAAAACATTTGCTCTGCAACCTACACACTCACACTCACACACACACACACACACACACACACACACACACACACACACACACACACCCCACATCACAAAACAGTATACTATATGTGATATAATCTGATTTTTCCTATTCTCTATTTCAATTTTTAAAAATACTGGTTGTGACTCATTTATTTTATTTTATGACTCACTAATGGGTTGTGACACAGTTTGCAAAGCACTATATCAAGGTCATCACTGTCATTTTCAAGCTGACAAGACTAGCGAGCCAGAGGTTTTCTCAAGATCACATCAGAGCTGGAATGGAACGCCAAGGGGTCTCCAGTAAAGGAGGGGTCCCCATTTTTCTGAGGCTCAGAGCTTCTTTTTGTTTTCCCAAAGTCTTGGGAGCACATACCTGGAGAGGGGGGACTACCCCGAGGTTTGTATTCAGTGGCCCTGCTGACAGGGGCAGAAGGGTTTTGCTCCTTTGGAAAACCTCAGAGACAAAGTATAGCTTGAGGCAGTGGAAGGAATAAAACAGCTTTGAAAGCAACCAGGTGAGGCTCTGTGGTCTCCCAGCCATTTTTATTTACTCGGTGGGGTTCTTGTGTCATCAGACATCAACACTTCCTGAAATTGTCTCTTTCCTGGACACACAGCGCCAGGTCAGCCTCCTTTAGTAACCCACTTGCTCTCGTTTTCTAACTTTTTCTAATAGTCTTTCTTTGTAGTGTTTTAACCTCTACCAACTAATTGTAATTCCAGTCTCTGCTTTCTCTAACAACTTCCTCTTTCCTGTCAAAATCATGATCTTAGCAAGGAGCATCAGAGAGGAAACCCTGCGAATCTTGTTCCCACAAATATCCAGCTCAGCCCTGGCTTGGAAATGCTCTTTACCGAAATGCCCAGGGATCAAGGCTCAATACAAGCAATCTGGGCAGAACTGGTGCTTTTCCCCCTGGAAATCTTCATCAAGATTTGCTATTTAGTAGACTTCTAATCTTTTAAGAAAGCCTCTAAAAATGAAGCGCCAAAGCCACGCTGCGCACTGGGTAAATAAAAGTCCAGCCTCCTGATTGCTTATTCCTTATACACCCTTAGAGAGTATGTAACAAAGGGGCCTGCTGTTTGCTTTGCTTAATCTGGTCTTGAAATCTCTGCTTCTTTGTCAGAAAACAATATTTGCGATTGTAAAAAAAAATATTTACCAAGGAACTTGGATAGCATAAGTCAAAGGCTAAGAGCCAAAGGTCAGTAGTTCTTACCCCAAATTTCCCCTGGACCTGAGTCCCTGCTGTGGAGCTCAGCTGCACCAAACAAACACACTGTTTTCCAGGTCCATTAAGAAGCGGACGTTTCAGGAAAGGAAGGAAAGGGAAGGCTGCAGCCTGTTCCTCCGTCAGAAGCATGAACTCTCCAGCCCGCCTCACAAAACTCCTGCTAGATCTCTGCATTGCAAGGTGTCTCCCTGGGGATATTGTGAGGACTCACCCTGTTTCACAGATCTGGGGAAAATACTCAATTTACAAAATCCTAAAGGGCAGATATTCCTCCGACACACAGCAATGATCATACGCTCCCTCTTCTGTGGTTTAGGCCAGATGTTCACCTATGCATCTCTGTGGCTAGGGCCTCCTGCCTGACAGTGGGGGACAGATGTGTATCCTGAGCATTTCTGTGGGGACCCTTCTTAATCTACAAAGCAGTTTTGGCCATCTGACCTTGTGGGCTAAGTTCAGGGGTGTTTCAATGGATCTCGTCACGTTCATTGTTTTCTGCACAGACCTGAAATCGGACACCTTCCCTACCCACCAGAGGATCTGGCATCTGGGAATGAGCCGCCATTCACTGTAGAGCAGTGAGTTTCAGGTTGTGGCTTTCCCATGGGTGCTCTACCATGAGCCAGAACCCAGCTCCTGCCAAGCCCAGGCCCACGTCCTAAGGCGCGGGTCAGGAAGGCCCGGTCCCCAGCTGGGACTGGAGCACAGGGAAGGAAATGGAGTTACCAGAAGGAGGCCAAGGAAGCGGTGCTCACGGAGCATGTGAAGTGCCCCGCAGGCTGCCAGCCCGGATGGTTCTTCAGTCTGCTGAGCGAGAGGGCTCTGAGGCAGCGCTGCGTCCTCCACCCTGGCCTCAGAGACTTAACCACCTGCTCCCTCACTCCATGGGCTCTATGAAGAGGAGTGAAGTGGTGGCAGTTTCTCCCTTGCTTGATTCAACCCTCATTCTTTGGTTGTCTCACTCTGTTAGGAAATTCTGTAGTTCTCTCAGCCCCAGTGCCACCTTCTTGCCACAACTGCCAATGTCTCTTACCTCATCAGGCTAAAGATCACTGGCTAATTCCTTTTGGCTTTGATTCTGTCCTGAGGTAGCTTCGATCAGGAGCATATAGCAATAATTATAAGTCACAATGAGCAGCACTGAGCACAGCCAGCTTAAAGACACGGCTTAATGTAAGGATCTTACCTTGAAGAACCAGGCCCTCCTTCTTGATGGTGTAGACAAATGAGGTAAAGGGAGCCAGAGGGGATTTGGCAACGAGAACCTGCACATAAAACACACGTCCCAGGGTTAGGCTAAGGAGACATCGGAGATGCGCCTTCATTCAATCTCCTTTCTAATCTGAGACAAACTGGTGACATATGATGACAGTCACAGGTTTAGTTTAAAAAAAAATTATTTTAGAACCAACTGAGTATCATTCCATCATTTAACTGATCACCTTGGAAGGATGTACATTTATTCCACCCATACTGTCACTCAATGCCATATTCTTGAATCAGTCCTTTTCGAAGTAAATTTCATTATTTTATGTCACATGCTTAAACAGTTACCTTTCTGTGTGAAGATAAACCTAGCCTGATTCTTTAATTTTATTCATAACCTTAGCTATTGTACTAAAAATAAATAAGTAGTCAAAATCTCTTAAAAGATAAAGATTTACCCTCATTGTGAATATTCAAAATTAATTGCTAAAGGAAAAGCTGTGGTAGGTTGCCACGGTGACCCCAGCTCTTCACCAGGTCCATATTGGTACCATTCCTCCTAGTTGCCTTCATGCCCCTTCACTGTGGGTTTGGACACATGACTTGCTTTGGCTAATAGAAATGTGTAAGTTCTCAGACTAGGACTCAAGAAGCTTCACATATTTCCACTCATTCTTCTATATTTCTGCTACTGTCAGAAAAAAATATATATCCAAGCTAATCTGCCATCTCAGAAGGAAGATGACAGTCACCTGGAGCAGAGCTGGCCAGCCAGGCCTATTCAAATAGTGACCCGCAGGAGAGCCACTAAGCTACATGCTTATTACCGTATGCCTGACTCTGAGATGTTGGTGTTGTCAGGAAGCATTATTGCAGCAAGAGCTGACTGATGCACCAGCCAACACAGCATTTCAAAAATATTTTGAGCAATGGCATTCTCCTAAAAAGATACCTACCTTAAAGGGAATGGTCATTTGGTCATTATCACTAACCCATTATCACACCTCATCTGGATCTACAGAACCTCTAAAAACTGGTGGATTGTTTTATTATAACATTTCTCCCAAAGGAAGACAGATATCAGCTTCCTGTTTTACAAATTAACATCATTAGAAACAGTGGCAGTTTGGCATTGAGCCACTTAGGTAATTGGGGAGGTAAGGAAGAAGAAAGAGATAATTTCAAATAACCAAAAGGCTTACATGTAATATCTCAATCTATCTCAATGTAACATTCACTGTCAACTGTGAGAAATGGTGGAATAATGTGGTGAAAAGATCACAGGTTTTCGTCATGAGTTTGAGTCTAGGCTCTTCCATTAATCAGCTAGGTGCCTATGGCAAGCCTTGCAACTTTACGTTGGTAGCCATCCCCCTTCTTCCTTTTGGTAAATAAGTTTCAACATTTCTCTGCCTCTTTTTCAACTAGGTGTGGCCATATGACCGAGCGTTGACTAACAGACTGTGAGTATAAGTGGCACGTAGAACTTCTGGGTTATATTTTCATAAGAAAACTGTGTGCTCATTGTTCCCTTTCCCTTTCCTCCTTTCCCCCTTCCCAAGGGCAGGAACCACAATCGACCAACCACGTGGATGTGGACATCCTGGGGTCACCTGTCCACCTCAGGATGGAGCCACTTGTCTGAACCACTATATTTTGGATGTGTTTGTCACTACATCATAGCATGACTTCTAACCAACTCTACGGCTCCGGACAACCTAGCTTTTTTGAGTCTCAGTTTCCTCACACGTAAAATGGGGATAACACCACCCACCTACATGGGATTATTGTGAGGATTAAATTAAGTATATAAAATGCTTGTTACTACATCAAACTAACAAGAATATTTTCAACCAATTCACCACATATGCTTCCCAAGTACTCCTTAGCTTTCACTCATCAAAAAAACAATATACTTTGCTTTTACGAGAAGGATTCACCTCAAGTTGAATCTCAATAACTTTTACAACTGCTCTAAAGTTATCTAGATAAACTTGCTTATCATCCTCAGAACCAATGAAGAGATGGTGGGCACTGACATCTTCCCGTCAAAAATATCTCACATGAAAATGAAGCTGGAAACTTTCTGACAGAGATAGTTTATGGATGTCCCTTAGGGAATGGCAGGTAGAAGAAAGGATGGTGTTTCTCAAACTTGAATGTGGTAGGAGTCATCTGCGGGTCCTGTTGACTTGCAGATTCCGATTGATTACCTTCTGAGTGGGGCCTGAGAGTCTGCATCTCTAATAAGTTCCCAGGAGATGCTGATTCTGTGGTCCACAGACCACGTTTTGAGTAGCTAGTTTTCAGGAAATCAGCCTGGCTGAAGAGTCTAAGATGGATGGACAAACAAGAGATGGGTGTCCTGGAGCCAGTTAGGAGGCTATAGTGATGGTTCAGAAATGAAATGGCAAGGGCCTCAACCACCGCTGTGTCAGAAAGAATGGGGGAAAGGAAATGGATAAAAGAAATATAAATCCTTTAGATCAAAGAGCAATAGATATAAACTAAACATATTTAAAACTTCAGATCTTTATTTTTTGCATGAAGCAATTAGATGTGAAACCAAAAAGGGATAAATTAATAATAATCAATAAAATATCACACAATATTTTTGAATATTATATTACCATTTTTATTTTATAGACTACAGAATCAAAGACCAGGGGGAAAAAAGGGTGTGATATTCCAATGCAACATAACAAATGGCATCTGGCCTCAGCCTTCCAGCTCAGTGGGGCTTACCTCCATTACCTGACTGCTTCCTCTCCCAGGGAGCACATGCCCACTTCTGTGGGCCAGTCCAGAGCCCCAGCCAGGAAGACCTCACCTGGAGGGACCTCACACCTGGAAGAACCTCCTTTCCAGGCAATCAAGGGGTTAGGACAGGCCACTGATTAATGCCCTGTCCCTCTCAAGCAGTGTTTAAAATAGGTCATCAAAAGGATGATTTGTGTGCACTAAGGAAGAGGAAATGATCGGTTACGTCAGAGGAATCCCACTTCCTCTTTTTCAGAAAGAGTTTCCAGATTGATAGAGCAGAGGGCTATCACCAACACGAAATATCTGATTTTTAGCAAAGAAAACTGTAACAAATGTTCAAGAGCCTTCTGGGTAAAGTGAAGACAAGTTAGGCTGCGTGCCAATCATATTAAGTGGTCTGGTAAGTGACCAAAGGATCAATAGCAATCTGGTGAGGGGCAACAACCTCAAGCAGAAACATACTGTATTTTAGCCCTGGTCCAGTCACGTTCAACATTCTTCCTGACCTGGATAAGGACACTGATGTGTTCAACCACATCCATACAACAAATGTGGCATCCAGCAGGGAATAGAACTCACAAAAACTGCTACTCTAACACAGCTTATATTCTAAAGGAGGCAAAAAGATAATAAACAGAATGAATGAGTAAAATATATGGTATGTTAGATGATTACATGAGAAAAAAGGCAAAGAAAAAGTATAGGAAGTGTACTGGATCAGAGAAGGGGGTCAATTTTAAATAGCGTAGTAAGAGGAGACCTCACTGAAAAGGTGACATTTGGACTTGTGGGTCATATAATTATTGATCCCATCCCATTGATAGGATGCTGAATATGGTAACAGAAGACAAAACATATAGTGCAAGAGTTAATATTTTAGATTAGAGAGTCATAATATCAAGACAAATCTCAACTTGGTTGGAATGTTGCATCCTACAAATCTTTTAGGATGTGATTTTATTGAAATATATATAAGGCCTTGTCCTTGAGAACTGAGGACCAATTATTAGTTATGGAATCTGGGAGATGAGATTTCGCATTCAGAGAATGGATCAAGAGTGTCAACTAACTACAGTTCAATACGAGTTGGTTGTGAGATGTGGCTCACACAAATCTAGTGTCATCTCAGGTTATACCAAAGGAGATGGTATCTGAAGCAAGGAAGAGATGGCCGTGCTCTGCTCCTCATTCTGCAAATCATGCTGGGTGCAAGGTGTTTGGATTGGAGTCCAAATTCCAAAAGGGAAACTGACAAATGAACAGGAGAACAACTGGAGGACCATCGAGGTGGTTAGACGCCCACAGCAACCCATGACCACAGACTCTTCCTTGCAAACATGATGGTAAAAGGCCCGTGGGGAAGGTGCATACTGCTTTTCATAGGAGTTTTCTGATATGGAGATTCTATGTGTTACACAGTAGAGAGGGGAAGTGCAAATTAGCTTTCTAGCCGAATAGATTTGGAAAAAGTGATGCTCGCCATGTATGTCTTTGTGAATGTAAATAGACTCTTCCCTGTTTTAGACTTGAATCCATATCCTATGCCTGTGCACTTCTGCCTTTCAAACTATAAATTATCCTCTTCCAAAGCAAGCCATCCTCCCTAGCAGATCATTTGGGCTGTGCCATTTCAGATGTTCAGTCATCCCATATGTTTGAGGTGTTCTAATCATTATCAGACGTGGGCTGTTGTCAAGAGCTGTTCTATCTTCTTCAACGCATAATAGCATAATACCCTGCAGGGAGGGCCTGATGGCTTAACAAAAATCTCCAGGGCCCTAGTGAAGAAATTTTATCACACTCAACCCGGTATGCAATGTGTGAAATTGGCTTTGGAACTCTCTGAGGATTCACGGAAACATGTAGTCAGGCAAGAATGAGTGCAGCCCTATGTGACTCAGAAAGCCTAGCGCGACACCAGTCAGGTGTGTGGCATTGTGAGCTGTTAGTTCCACCTCCTGCAAATAGCCAGATTGCTTTTCTCTTGAATGTTTCCTTCCTATCAGGCCAGTTTGACTCTACACTCTAATGAATATACTTTCTCCTCTCTTCATTTATTATTGCAAGAAACGTGGTCACTGATATTTTTAAATATTGTGTTTACTATGTACTAGATGCCGGGTCCTAAATCCCACTACCATCTGGAAGTAATTTCCGTTATTTGTACCACCCACCAATCCATCCATGTACTTATTCAATCCACAGGTATTTCCTGGGCACTTTCCTTTGTGCTGGGCACTGTTCTAGGTGCAGGGGGCAGATAGAGCAGGGGGCAAGACAGACAAGGTCCTTGCCCTCCTGCAGCTGACAGTCTGGTGGCGGAAGACACAACACAAGCAAGTCTTTAGGCCTTGAGCTTTTTTCACTTGAACATTCTCCTATGAGCCCCTCATTCTCGGGCATTCATTCATTCATTCATTCAATCCATCCAGCCGTCCACAAACATTTATTGATTACCTACTAAGGGTCAGGCAGATTCAATTTTCCCTGTGTGAATTTGCACTTTTTAAAAGGATGCCACCTGTTTCTACCTCGATTTATTTCTGAGATGTATGTTCTGAATTCTTGATGGAATTGCAAAGATCAGGGGCTTTTCTTTGACCCCCACCCTCCATCTCTTCTATAGGGCCCAGTCTAGCGCTTTGCATGCTAGGAGCTCCTAAAATGACTGACGGGCATTTTCCTCGCTGTTCTTCACTTTACCCCTGTGCTGTATGTGTGAGGGTTTTTCCCAATTTACAAGTGAAAACACAAAGGCCTAGCTGCTCTAAATAAACGCAGAAGGATTGGCTGGCCTGTGGAGCTCCCTGGCCTCCCCTCCCAGATCCTCTTCTCCTTTCCTCCTATTTATTGCCCCTCCCCTCAGGTACCTATTTTGCTCTGAGCAAATAAGCTGTCAGCTGATTCTCTTTAGCTCTAGAGTGGCAGCTGATTTAAACAGTATTACCCTTTCAGGTGTGTTTGCATTTTTAACATAAGACTCTCAAAGGAGAGCAATGGGTCTGAAATGGTGGAGAGTCCTATAGATCGGGTGAGTGGGGGAGCCTTCCGGGGTTGCCATAGTACTGAGGATGATGAAAACAACAATAGTCAACAGCAGACATTATTCCTCACAACAGCCTCTGAGGTAGGTAGCTTATAAGTGGTGAACCCAGGATTTCAATCCATGCCACCTGGTTCTATATTCCATACTTTCAACTCACCATGATGGCAGCCCCAAATATGTCATGCACAGATCAATCTACTTCCCTGATATAACAAAGCAAATGTGGCAGAATACATAATAGCAAATAAGGGCACATTTCCCCCCCTGCAGCATGACTATTGCAGGATTCAAGACAGAGAAGGGAACTGGACAAGGCCTCCATGCAGGTGGCCTCAGCTGTTCACAATGGCAGCCTTCCTTCTGCCCTTCTTTCTGAAAGTCCAAATCCTACCTCCTGTTTGAATACCTCATACAAATGCCACCTCTTCCAGAGAGCTTATGCTGATTTCTCCAGCCTGAGGTAACCAATCTCTCCCTAATCCCATCACACTTCACTTGTACCTTTCTAATGGTACTTAGTGCTTTCTCCGTTTTACAGTTAATGTCACCTGAATTTACTACCATGTATTTGAAGGCAGAGGCCATCGTCATCACTGCTGCTTCTTCCGGTCCCATCAACCTCCAGTATGGTGTTGTATACAAAATAGACGCTCAACTACGAAATGCAAAAATGAATGAGAGAATAAACGCACAAATCGGTGACCTTCAGAAGCTCTGACTCATACCTATTTTGAGGACTTATCTGGCACCCTCTCCCCAAAGTTGGGGGACTTAGAAGATGCCATAGAAAGGAGCAGGCTGCCCAGTCCATCACTGCCAAGATTCTCAGCTTGGGCAGGCCCAAAGTCAAGTCTTTGGTTTCAGCTTGCTATAGCATCACATGTTTTTACTGGCCTGATCCCACTTCCAAGAGGCTCAGAAAGTGGAAAAGGAGCCACACAGGGCAGACAGTGCTGGGCACAGGCACCTCAGGCCTCCTCTGGATAGTGACACCTTCTAGGGATAACGCCTGTGTCCTCCTTTGGAAGTACAGGTGTCACTCTCATCTGCCACAGCCCAGCCCAGCCTTTCTCCTCCACGGGTGGCCAGTGTGGAGCAGGCAGCACGGAGATGTTCGGAACCTTGGGTCCAGGCTATCCTGGAGGCTCCTTTTATAGCATTCTGGCAGGTTACACGAGTTCCTGCAACAGAGCCCGACCCTTAGGAAAAAGTGAGTTTTGCCTTTGTGGCCCAGGAAAGCAGACATGAACAGGCAGCCATGTGCTGAGAGTAAGCTGGCACCAATTCTTCACTTTCTCTTCTCTAATTCCTGTGCCAGGCAGGTTTCCTTTAACACCAGTAATGAATCCTTCCTCTCCGGTGTTTCCTTCCTCATCCCACCCACCACCTCAACTCTTACACGGGTAGGGGGTGAAGGGCAGAGCAAAAGGAGCTGGCAGAGGGAAAGTGTAAGCAGAAGAATTACTTCCTGCAGGGGCAGGTGGTAGGCCTGGCTTTCTTTTGATCCCTGCTCTCTGCTCCAAGATGCAGAGCCCAAAGGCAATGTAGTATGTTTGGGAAAAACAAAAAAACTGGGGTGAGAAGCAATTGAGGCAGATAGTTCAGAAATATGGCTTTGCATCCATCGACAATTTCACATCTTGCTAATGTTTTTAACCCTGTCTCAGTCTCCCCTATGGTCAGCAAGATTAGGTGGTGGTTGATGAAGTCAATGGCAATGTCCTTGTTGAATGCAGAATACTTTCATCTGCACGCAAGGGTCCTGCTGAGAAGCAAAGGAGGAAACCCACTGATTCTGAAATGTCCTGCAACAGGGACCCTATTATCTCACGTCAACTGGATGCCTGGGCTAATAAAACCCATTGCTAAGCTAAACAAACCTTTCCTCTAGCTGTGCCAAGTGTCTGCGACAGAAATCCTTCATGCCAGGGATTTTCCTCCTTGTCCAAGACTTAGAAAAAGGTTGTTTTCTCAGCTGCTTTGAAGCCCAGGAAGAGAGCCAGGGAGGCAAACAAGCCAGTCAGTCTTGCATCAGATAATTCAACAGGCTTTTGATAAGGTCAAGTCTTCTGTCCCTTCCCCAGGTTGAGCTGAACTCTCCAACCAAGCCCAGGGACAGAAGGGCCGGAAATACTCCAGACAGGAAGATCTCTGGGGCTGGAAGGAGGCCACAGGATCAGGGGGACTTCAAGTGTACCCGGTGATCCTCAAAGGAATTCCCGAGTCATTGTGTTAAGAAGAGCTGGAGGGAGAGGTGGCAGAGGTCCAGCTCCCAGTCCATATCTGGATCTCATACTGATAAAAATCTGCTTCATCACTTGGAAAATCGCTCTCCATGGAACACCGAAGCCTCAGTAGGAAAAGCGTCGCAGGAGAGTAGAGAATGAGTTCAGTGGCATCTAAGCTGCCTTCTCAAAATAGGGGAGTACGAGCTGTAAAAGTAATACAGTGCTGGGAAATGACAGGGTGGAAAAATGAACTGTATTTGAGCAGGTGTGAATTTATTCATTTAGCTACATGTGGCCAACTTCACAACGTTTCCTACAGAAGTGGGGGCAGAAATTAAGCTGATCTGAATCCCTAATTACATATAATTCTGTAATAAGTCTACAACTCTAGACCCTGGGAAGATTCTCCTAGAAAGTTTGGCCCTGTGGTTACAAGATCTTATTCCCAGAGTATCACTGTGCTCTCTTAACATCTCTCTGGTGATTGTTTAAAAATACTTTCCTATAATACATCAGGTTCCCAAAGCACATAAACTAAAAGAGCTAGCGCCTTAAAGAAAACATTAATTTCTTCAGATCGATAGGGTATTAACTTAGTAAATTATGAGACAGTAATAGTTCTGGGTCAGAGTGGCATTTTCAGTATACTTCCCCCCCCCAACATTTTATTATGAAAATTTTCAACCATACAGCAAAGTTGAATTTTATAGTGAGTACCCATACACCTACCAAGTAGATTCTACCATTAACATTTTATTATGCTTGTTTTTATCACTTATAAAATCATTTTATCACCTATCACATCAACCCATCTTATTTTTTTTATTGCTGTTGCATTTCAAAGTAAATTGGAAATATCAGTGCACTTTCCTCTAAATGCTTTAGCATGCATATAATTAACTATAAGCCTAATATCTGTTCATATATTTTTAAAACCATGTTGGCTTTTATTTTTTCTGTGAATTTTACATGTGGTTTGCAAGGTTGAGTGATTTTTCCCAAATTATCATTTTTCCCTAAAATCAGAGATACTTTAGTGACTGCATATATATGATAGTATGCAAATTTATACAGTGAAAGAATATGGGTCATTAGTTCTTTCTATATTAAATATCTGCTTTATTGAGGTATAATTTATCTGCAATGAAATTCTTTTTTAATATAGCATCTAAGCTATAAATTTCTCTCCAAGCACTGCTTTAGCTACATCACATAAGTTTTCGTATGTTGTATTTTTGCTCTCATCTTCTCAAAGTGTTTTCTGATTTCCCTTGTGATTTATTCTTTGACGTATTGCTTATTTAGGAGTGAGTGTGTGTTTAATTTGCACACACTTGAGAATTCTCCACATTTCCTTATTATTTGTTACTAATTTTATTCCATTGTGATTAGAGAATTTTGCATGGTTTCATCCTTTTAAATTTATTGAGGCTTGTTTTGTGGCCTAATATAGGTCTACCAGGAGAATGTTCCATGTGCACTTGAGAAGAATGTGTATCTGTTATTGTTGGTGGAGTGCTCTACAGATGCCTGCTTGGTTTACAGCATTGTTCAAGTCTTCTATTTCCTTATCGATCTTTTGCCTAGTTGTTCTATCCATTATTGAAAGTGGGTATTGAAGTCTCCAATTACTATTGGCTTTTTTTGTTTTGTTTTAAAGATTTTATTGGGGAATTGGGGGAGGGAACAGCGTTGGGGAATCAGGAAAGGGGAACAGACAAGTTGCTGTCATTTTGTTCTTCAGTCTAGTTGTGGAGGACGTTGTTTCACTAGCCCGTGTTGGTATTATCATTGCGCTCTTCCTGGGTGAGACAAGGATCAGTCGCTGACCTCTGGAGGGCCACTCATGGTGGCTCGCGGCTGCTCAGCTCGGGCTGGACTAGAACCGCTGTTGCTCAGAGCTCAAACTCTTGAGCGAGCTCTTAACCAACTGAGCCACTCGACCGGCCCCCCGTGTTGGTATTATCATTGCGCTCTTCCTGGGTGAGACAAGGATCAGTCGCTGACCTCTGGACGGCCGCTCATGGTGGCTCACGGCAGCTCACGATGGCTGCTGGCCACACATGGTAGCTTATGGCAACCCACTGCATCCCCACTGAAGCCTATGCCATCGCCTGTGACTCATGGCAGCCCAGCTCCAGGTAGAGCTGTTGTTCACCATCTTAGCTGTAGAGGGCGCAGTGTCACTAGCCCCCATGTGGGATCCAAACTGGGGCCCTGCTGCTCAGAACTGGCATCCCAACCCAGCTCTTAACCAATGTGCCACTCGGCTGGCCCCTCCAATTACTATTGTTAAATTGTCTATTTCTCCCTCAGATTCTGTCAGTTCTTGTTTCATGTATTTTGGGGCTCAGTTGTTAGGTGTATCTACAGAGGGTACCAAAAAAATGTATACACATTTTAAGGAAGGAAAAAGCTATTACAATTGAAATATGCAATATATACTGATAACAGAAGATGAATACAAGTCACGTTTGACTTCTGCAATTATAAGAGGTGCTCAAAGTGGTTATCATCAGCGTCCAGACCCTTCTGATTATGGCGAACCACTGCTTGAGCAATGTTGACCAAAGTGTCCACTTGTATACATTTCTTTGGCATCCCAGGTATATTTATAATTCTTATGTTTTCCTGATGGATTTACCTTTTTATCATTAGAAAAATGTCCTTTTTTTGTTTCTAATAATACTTTTTGTCTTAAAGTCTATTTCTCTGATAATAGTGTAGCAACTCCAGCTCTCTTTTGGATGCTGTTTGCATGGTGTGTATTTTTCCATTCTTACACTTTCAACTGATTTGTGTCTTTGACTCTAACGTGTGTCTCTTATAGACAGCATGCAGTTGGATCATATTTTTTTTTTTACCCATTCTGCCAACCTCTGCCTTTTGGAGTGTTTAGTCCATTTATTTTTAATGTAATGATTAATAAGGTAGGATATATGTCTGCCATTTTGCTATTTATTATTATGTATCTTATGAGTTTTGCTCCTCTATTTTTCCATTAGTAACTTCTTTTTGTTAGATATTTTTCTAGTATACTATTTTAATTCTCCTGTTGTTTATTTTTGAGTTATTTTCCTGTAGGTTATCCTAAGGATTGCTATTAACCTTTTAACTTAAAACAATCTAGTTTGGATTGATACCACCTTAATTTCAATTGTTTACAAAACCTTTGCTCCAATATAGTTCCACTCTCTTCCCTTCCTTTGTACTACTACTGTTATTACACCTTTACACATTATATGTCCATCAGCACAGTTGTATAATTATTGTTTTTTGTAGTTGTCTTTCAAATCAGACAGGAAGAAAAGAATTACAAAAAAATATACATTCATACTGTCATTTAGATTTATCTATGTATTTAGATACATAGTATTTACCAGTGCTCTTTATTTTTTCATGTGGGTTCAAGTTACCCTATAGTGTCTTTTAATTTCAGCCTGCAGGACTCCTTTTAGTATTTCTTGTAGGACAAGTATACTGGTGATAAATTCTCAGATTTTGTATATCAGAGGATGTCTTAATTTAGCCTTCCTTTTTGAAGAATAGTTTTGCTGGACATACAATTCTTCTTGATAGTCTTTCTTTCAGCAATTTGAATATAGGTTTACCCCACTATCCAAAAGTAGAGAATTCCTATGAAACCTTTTGAGAGCTGAAATGGAGTAAAGTGAAGAAACAATTACCATTAATTTATATGGGAAAATTTTTGAGTGTTCTCTGACCCAAAATTCAATGCACACACAATGTCTTTACTTCATTCACCATGATCACAATACTTAATGACTTCCAGTTCCACGCTAAGCACAACAGCCTTACAAAGCTCTCTTAGGCTTTTCTCTTACCTTGGGACACATCCTGCTAACAGATGCACAACATAAATTGAGATAAAGCACAGATGCTCACAGATACAGTTCAAAGCTATAGAGGTTTGATACTGAGATGCTGAGTGTAGTTTCTCGGGAAGTAGCTTGATGGTGCCACTCTCAATGCTTGGGGTGCACATGCCTCTATCATGGATTGATGCAGGACAAATGCTGACGCTATTTTCACTTTTTGCCTTTTTTCGTAAAAGTGAAAATTCTCTTTATATTTCTTTCAGTTAGTGAAAACAGGCATTAATGTACGTCTTTAGAAAAAATGAAGTGGTACAATGCAAACTTTTGAAAAGCAGGGGATACCTGTATGCCATTCCACTGCCTTCTGGTCTCTGTGGTTTTTGATGATATGTCAGCCAATAGATTTTTTTGAGGATCCTTTGCACATGAAGTCACTTAGTGACTAATGATTGAACAGTTGATGATTAAACAGATTTCCCTAAATGAACCAGTAAGTCTCCCAGCCTTTGCTGAGGGTCTCTGTGTGTGTTGGGGCATGCTTTCAACTCTCCAACAAGCAGTTTAAAACTCAGTCTCACCTTCACTTCCTGCTTACACAGACCCTCAAGGTCAGCCCGAGGTGAGAGCTTAGGATCCTCTCAGGTCTTTTCCTGGGCAGGAGCAAAGCCCTGAGAGTGTGCGGTGCCTTCTAGATTCCCTGGTACATGTAGGACCTTTATAAAGCCCCCTGTGGAAACCTCATTCCCCACATTTTCCTTTTACATTTTTTGGTCAACACTTCTTGTTAGCTCTACCTGGTAAGCAGGACTTAGGCAGCCATGATGGTAAGAAATTGCCAGTGATTATTTTTGACAAATGCCCTGTGGGTAGGACTGTTCACATAAACCAAGCTCTGAGTCAGGCCAAATAAAGAGAAGTCCTGAGAATGGAGCTTTCAGTGAGCTGTGAGACAGGTCAAACAGTGACAATTCTCTTGGATGGGGCTTATGGGAAGCCCCCTGTCCTGCCCCCTGCAATGGCTGCTAGGCTGCTTGCTGGCTTATAAAGCTATTATAGTTGCAAGACAGTTGGCTTTCAAGGTCACTGCAGAGCTGGAGAGGGAGAATGGGATTATGGAAAGTTAAAATGACACAAACCTTGTTGTTCTTACTGCGATTCACCTCCTTTTTTTCTGAATAAACACCTCTCAGATTGTTGCAAGACTTTAGTTAATTTTCAGAGTTCTGAAAAACTTGATTTTGACAGTTTCTATCAATGTTGTTGTTGCTTCTGTGGAGGTACAGAGTTTTTGAGTGCCTCACTCCACCTCTCTGTACATTGAATATCCCATGCCAACTTTTTAAACATCCTGATTCAATATCCATCTTTGTTCTCTCTCCCTATTCAGCCCTGCCACTTTCTTTTCCTGTTTTAAACATGTTCACAATTCTAGAAGATTGATTTTTTAATCAACTTAATGCTTACACATAATTTCAAATAGTAAATAATATCATGTTGTATTGTCTTTAAATTTATGTCAGCTATCATATTTTTAATTTCCAGAAGCTCTTTATTGTTTTTTGATTACTTCTAATTCCGCATGCCCTATTCTTGTTTTTATATAATCTTTAACTCTCTGAGGATACTAATTACAGTTATTCTAAGTATTTTTTCCTAAGTCTTGCATTATCTCTAATTCCTCATGGTTCCTTTTTTCTGTGTATTTTGTTGTCTCTTTGATGTGAACAAAGTCTAATGATCCTTGGTTATTCAGTCATATTTAATTTATAAAATATATTTTATTCTAAAAACATAATTAGAAGCACTGTGTAATGGACAACATTTTTAAACTGGTGGGATCCATTGGAGAGTGATCAATGTCAATAAATAGATACTTGGATTGATATTTACAGAAAAGAGTTGTCCAATCTCATATGTTTGCTACATTCTAGAAGCAGGGCTGAAGAAGGAGCTTCAGATTCACCATTTGGCATATATAATCCCTTGTTTTAGCCAAATGCCTCCCCTTGTCTTCTGCTTTGTTTGAGTCCCAAATCTGAAATTTCTCTAATTCATTTTCTCCAAAGATAAATTTTGGCCTTCATCCTGGGTTGGAGACTTGTCACCTACCTGTCCAGCATGAGAAAAGGGGTCCAACTACTTCATGTATTTCATATACAATTTTCAACGAATCTGTTGTTTTCATCTGCTTTACTTTCTGTGATATCTGGTGTTTCCAAGTCCTGAGGAAATCTTTCAAGTGTTCTACCATTACTCTACATTGAAGGCAATTTGGTTTACAGTTTCCTCTGTTATAGCTTGTCAATCTTCCATCACTTCCTGTCTTTCAGTATTTTCAAACCTGTTAATGTCTCAAAGAGATTCCCAATCTCTTTGCTCTTTTGGGCTAACATTATGTATTTTTTTATTAAACTGAAATAATTTCAGAAAGATCATGAGAAAGGATGGAGATAAACACACGTGGTCATAACCTCCACATTACAGAGGAGGCCTTCTTTGTGAACTTTAGTTCTTCCATCTCCAATTAGTTAGTGATTTGGTGGCATTAACATAATACCAGCTTTGAGGGTCAATTACATACATACGCCCATATGTATACAAGGGTGTGCAATATAATTTTAAACTATCATCAAATCATTCTTATGGGGGGCTAAGAAAAGGGGGCTTGGGGCCAAGTATAATCATCCTTATTACAAAATGTAAGACACTTACATTTAGTCAGTCATGGCTTCAAATCTTGGCTATATGATTTTGGATAATCTGACCTCTATAAGTATCACTTTCCTAAAATGAGCACAATAATACCAACCCCACAGACTTTACTGTGAGGATTAATGAGATGAATGACATTAATGAAAAATGTGGCACCTCATAAGAACCTAAGAAATATTGGGTTATTTTCCGCTATGGTGGGAGAGGAGATAAAGATGCAGGAAAGTTAGTAACTTCCCCCATTTTGAAGGCTAGAGAGTTCAATAATCTAATCGCCTCTGCTTGTTGCCCATGGGAGAGTATCTGTGTTGAAAGGCTGATGTACATTTTCACACGCAAGCTGTAGCACTGTACATTTAGGTTTCAAGTGAGATTTCTAACCATTACTGAAATGTTAATGTTACCATTTGTTAATATTACTACTGGGTGCTGCTAAAGGAAGAAATAAGAACTGAGTCTATCAAGAGTAAGATCATGGCTATCATTACTACATTTAAACTTTAGTTTTAATGTTTTTTAAAATCAAAAGTTAATGTAAATACCATTGATTTTAACTTTCAAATAAGTACTATGAACAAGTATGTGCTGGTTTCATTGTCATCTGAATTCGGAAATTTCAGTCTAGTAAAGCAACCAAATACTCTCACAGGCAATTTCAAATGACAGAGATCCATTCTTTTTCTCTACCCTAAATTCAGGAATCTAAAAACGACCAGGGGCCAGTCAAGTGGTTCAGTTGGTTAAGAGCATGAGCTCTGAGCACCAGAGTCGCCGGTTCGATTCCCACATGGGCCAGTGAGCTGCACCCGCGCTGAGCTGCTGCTGAGCTGCTGCCGGGCCACTGGATGGCTCAGTGGTTAGAGTGAGCGTTCTTAGCAACAAGATTTCCAGTTCGACTTCTGTATGGGATGGTGGGCTACACCCACCCACAACTAAGACTGAACACGGCACCCTGAGCTGAGCAGTCGCGAGCTGCCGTCAGGCAGCTGGATGGTAACTGGACTTGGGAGCTGAGCTAGCTGTGCCCTCCACAACTAAGATTGAAGGACAACAACTTTGTTGTTCCCCTTCCCCAATTCCCCAACACTGTTCCCCTTCCCCGATAAAATATTTTTTAAAAATTAAAAATAAATAAATAAATAAATGAAAATGACCAGGAAAACAAGCTGCAAATAAGCTCTGTCCAGACGTAAATGCTAAGCTCTCTGAATATCCAGTGAGGCAGGCCTGACTTCCCAGCACCATCCACACACCCACAGGAAGCAGAGATGGATCTTCTGGCCCAGGCTTGGGAGGAAATACAGCCAAGGCAAGGCAGCTCTGGCCTGCAAGGGTCACAGAAGGAAAACTGTGGCCTGCAATTATTATGGTAAAAAGATGCCAGGAATTCAGAGGGTGTGTCTTGAATTCTGAAGCACACATCCCCATTACATCATGCCTGGGCCACATGGGATTTTCTTTAGTCTCACAGGAATCGATTCGAGGAAGGCAACATGTTTCTATGTAAAGAGGCCGAACTCTGGACTTGAGATCTGAAAACAGCTGGCCAAGTGGGACTGGTTTGTGTAACGTACCACATCCCTGGCCCTGCTTGGATGGGTGGAGAGGCTATTTCTAGCGGAAAATCAACACACTCTTTCTTCAGAGCATGATCAAATTAATTCCCTGTGTTACAGCAGCATTCTTATCATTGCCCTAAAACTCCCCTCCAGTGGAAAAAAAAGGGCAAAGGACAAGAAGGGAACACAAGACAGGATTTCAGATGAGTTGAAGGTGTAAGAGAGAGTCAACAGAGGACCCTTCCCATCCTTTCTTTTAGGGCTTAAATTAAATATAATTTGAACTAGTCTTTGCAACAAGCTCAGTAAGATGGAGGAGACCTAGAACTTTATACAATCACTTTCTTGGGTGTTGTCAGGACATAACCAGGGACCTGTCAGTTTAGACTTTTGTATTTTTTTTTAAAGATTTTATTGGGGAATTGGGGAAGGGGAACAGTGTTGGGGAATTGGGGAAGGGGAACAGCCAAGTTGTTGTCCTTCAATCTTAGTTGCGGGTTGGCATACCCCACCATTCCATGTGGGAGTCAAACCGGCAACCTTGTTGTTAGGAGCATGTGCTCTCACCAGCTGAGCCATCCTGCCACCTGTTGGCAGCTCAGCGGCAGCTCAGCTCGGGCGCAGGTCATTGGCCCATGTGGGAATCGAACCAGCAAACCTGTTGCTCAGAGCTTGCGCTCTTAACCAACTGAGCCACTCAGCCAGCCCAGTCTTTTGTATTTTTAATATTTTTAATGTGACTCTATCTAAATCTGTATATAAACACAGAGTGACTAGTTTAACAAGTGTTGTTGTGAGTGAAAGTACCTTTAACCCACAGAAATGGGCTCATAGACTAACATAATTAAAAAAATTGGGAATCTGCAGGAGAAGGACTTGAGAAAGAACTTGGTAAGAAGAGCTTAATAGCAACCAGATTAGATTTATAAAGAGTTAAAAAAGTATCTATTTCTTTGGGAACCCACCAGATTTCCATTTGGGGCCCATATCAAACATGAGGACTCTTGGCGGACATGGGATAATAATAGTGATAAGAGCTAACATTTATTATTTAAGCTCTTGCTATGTGTCAGGTGCTATTCTATGACATGTAATCCTCATATCAACCTTATGAGGTAAATACCATTATCCCCATTTAATCAATGAGGAAACTAGGTACAAGTCAATCAAGCAAGTCTAATGATTAATCTAGGTGAATGTCTGGCTGCCCATGCCTATGACTGTTCTTTACAGAAGAACAAGTGAGCCCACCCAGCAGCCACTTAGGGGTCTGATTTGAGGGTGTCAGAAGGAGTCAAAATCTTTCCCCTCTCACTGTCTGGTTAAGGTCTGAAATTCGCTTTAGGATCATATATTTGGGCTAAATCTGTGTCTTTGGGCAGTCTTTCTGGTTGACACAAACACACCACCAGGTAGAGCACAGTCTCCAGAATGAGTCAGTAGATAATTTAGCCTGAAATGCAGGACCTTGAAGCTGAAAATACAGATGAGTACTGACCATCAAAAGGGTCAGGAAACTGTCCAATGGAAGATGTTCCCTGGGCTGGGACGTCTGGATAGGGCTGTTTGTGGGGGTCCAGCACAGCCTGGCACTGAACCCCCAAAGGAACAAGATGGGGGGTGTTAAAGTCTTCCTAGTCTGTCACCATGCTAAGGGTTAGCCCTTCTCAGAATTTTTAGGGTCTTTTTCAAGTATCATAAACCCACAGGCACTTTTTTTTCTTAATGTTGACTTGACTGCACTATGGAAGTATTTACTTGCCAGTCCTACCAAACAATTGGCTTTCTCTGTCTTTTCCCCTCCCCACACTATGAATATAGCTTTATGTTTTTTTTTTCTGATTATATAAATAACACATGTGTACTATAAACAATTCAAGCAATACAGAGCGTAACGAGGAATAAAGCAAACCAGCCCCTTCTCAGTAATTCTGGGTGAGGGAAACGCTATGTTAGGAATTACAGAGCAGAGTGTGGGGATCTCAGCATCCTTCTCTCCCTAGGGACCTTCAGAGGTGGGATAGGAGGCAAGTCCAGAAGATCTGGCCTTAAAACGTCCTAAACTCTTTCTGGGCCCATGCCTTTCCAGCGTCATCTTCCATCTGTCACCCCTCTGCCCCTGTTCTTCCACCAGGCAGGGAACTAACTGCCTTCTAGAATGGCACACAGCAGCCTTGGTTTTGCCCAATTAGGAGGCACAACCATGTGAAAAGCTTCTTCTTTGTTTCCCCAGGGTACCCGTCTTAAGTAATAGCTCTCCATGTTTTTTTCCCCTCCTTCCCAAGGAGCTAATCATGTTTTTTTTTAGAAGTAAACTAGAGCTCTGCCTAATTACTATGGGACAAAAGCTGTTTTCACAAAGAAAAGAGCCCACAGATTGAAGAGTTTTCAACGCCCTGGCAGAGGTCTTCTAATGGCAAAGAAGAAGAATGAATTAGAAGTAACTACCCTAATGACACTGAGGATTCCTGCATACACAGGCAGGCAGGTTCATCCCTACAGCACCAAGCCAGACTCTAGAACAGTGGTTCTCAACCTGTGGGTCGTGACCCCTTTGGGGGTCGAACGACCCTTTCACAGGGGTCGCCTAAGACCATTGGAAAACAAAAAGATATTTACATTACAATTCATAACAGTAGCAAAATTACAGTTATAGAGTAGCAACGAAAATAATTTTATGGTTGGGGGTCACCACAACATGAGGAACTATATTAAGGGGTCGCAGCATTAGGAAGGTTGAGAACCGCTGCTCTAGAAGGACTGAGATACCAAAGAGGAAGAAAGGCCAGAGAAAAGAGAATGGAGGCAAAAAAACAAAGACAAAAAACAAAAGCCAGGTTCAGCAACACAAGAGCCAGGAGACCTCAATCCTCTTCCACCCAGCTGCAGAATCTCAGACAGCCAGAGGTCACGTGATGTGGGAATGTGACCTTGGGGACAGCAAGGGGGATGGGCCTAAAGGCATCTCATTGTTCTGAGCTTGGATTTAGTTGGTGACCCGGAGCAGTTTCCTGAGCCATCTTCCCTTTTAAAATTAGGATTGAGAGGACCAATTAAAGTGGGCACTATTGAAGGACATTAATAAACAGCTATATTTAAAGACCCATTTAGTCTAGACCAGTACAGAACAACTTTTATGGCCTATTGGTATGTTTACTATGCTCTTTGGTGTTTCTGGACAAGGTTAACGATGAAGCAAAACATGGCTACAATATTAACAGATGAAGCCAGCTGTCTCTGAAGTAAAGCTACTGGTGGCTACTTTTCTAGCTTGGGTCAAAGTTGTTTGTTTTTTTAGAAAATAATTAAAAATAGAAATACTTAAAGTCTTTTTCTGAAATGAATTTAAGTAACATAATATTTCATTCATTTTACTGTCATCATCTTGACTACATTTCTGTACATCAATAACCATGAAACACTATGCTGCTATGAAAAAAGATTAGTAACTATGTTTACATGGAATGATCATCATGATGTATGGAACGACTTAAAAAGCCGGTTACAGGGCATTATATATGTAGGCACAGACAATGTCTAGGAGATGAAACACCTCTGTAGGATTTCCCTCCTGCTCTGTAGTATTCTATATTGCTTGATTTTTTTGTTGTTGTTGTTCACAACAAGCATGAATTATTTTCACATTTTCATTTCAGAATAAACAAAAACATCCTCTCCCTCATACAGGTAGGGAAAGTCAAGTTAAAGAGCGAGTGCCCTTCCATACTCAGCCATCAATCCAGCCAGGATATGCCATTCATTGTTGCCAGAAATTCCCCGTGGAGCAGGCATAGACTCTAGCAGAATGCCACAGAAAGCAGATCATGCCAGCATGAAAATACAGGCCCTAAAAAGGGCAGACACACTTGGCAATTATATAAAACCATATTTACAATAAGTGTAAGCAATGGTTACTTAGAACTGAATGACTTATTTCATGTTATACCAATTCAACAAACATTTACTGAGTGCCTCCTATGTCCTGGATACTGAGCTAGATATTAGGGAAAACAAAGATGAATACGATGAGGCTCCTGCCCATAGAGGCTAAATGGCCAGCTTTGAAGTAACCCAGGAGGCTCCCGGGATCCAGAAGATGACACGAGATGTAAAACACACAAACTTCCCAGCTCTTTGCCTTGGGGTGGACAGCAACTCAAGGCTTTTATGGTTTAAATGCCTGTGCTTTCAGCTTTCCCTAAGTAATCTGATCAGTCTGAAAAGAGGTATCCTTGTAGAGTATATGGCTCACATAGCTATGTGACCTTAAAGAGAATTTTCTCTCTGTCAGACAAGCAAGGCTCCCTGCATATAAACCCAAAATCCTCCCTATTGGACTACCACATTTTAAACTCTTGAAACCATGCAAACCATTCTTGGATCCCTCGTATCTACCTGCTTTTCAAACTCTTTAGCGGGTCCTTCTCAGCCTGGGCCAGCCAACTCATTGCTCTCACCTCTCACCTCTCCCACCCCTGATCACTCTCAAACCTAACTCTGCTCATTAAATATGTCCAGCACGCCTTTCCTTGGACATTCTCCCTTCCCCGAATAAACTTCTTTAGAGCTCAGCTCAAATATCACCTCCTCTGTGAAGCTATCCTTCACCCCTTCTCTCTGCCTCAGGCAGGATCAGTTGTTCCCTGTCCCCTCTATGTTAAGAAGCTCTGATTACAGAATGATTCGCAGGCTCTTACTCAGCCTGGTTGAGTTGTTAAAATACTGAAACACTGCCATGTCATTTGGCAAATAGCTGCTGTTCCTAAGGCCCCACAGGCCCCACTGTTTCACTAGCCCCAGGACCCTCCCACAGGACCCTCCTACAGGAACCTCCTTCCAGAAGCCCCATCTTCCAGGCCTGGCACCTTCCTGCCTGGTCTCTTCCTGTGCAGGACCAGTTGTTAAATATTTTTACTATCCTCCTGCCCATCACACTACATTATGGTCAGTGGTTCCTAGACTTGCCGATCCAGCTAGAATTTGAAAATTATGTTTTATTTGTCTTTGCTTTTTCCAGAGCCTAGTCCAGCGCACAGTAGATGTTCAGTAAAGGCCAGGTTGCTAAATGGCCACAGCTCCAAAATTATTACTAATTTCATCTCAGTTACTTTTTTGATGCCACTTCTGAACTGGAAAGAATATTTTATAGCCCATCATTAATGATTAAGTGAGACTAAACCAGAAAAGGTTATATTTTTGTCGTGGAAGAAATGACATCAAGGACTTACATAAAGTTTAATATGTGGCAAAGAAGCCACAGCTGACTAAAACCCCCAAATGATTTTTTAATTGCCTTTAAGTCATTAGTTTTAACTTACTCTTTATCTGAACCTTTTCAAAGAGGCTTAGAAACCAGAAAAGCTGTTTAATGTAAGTTTCATGTGTTTTTCTCTCTACATTGGTAGAATGAAACAAAAAGGCGGAAAGAAAACCAGAGAGAGAAAAAAACTAACGTAAAAGGAAGAAGAGGAGAAGCAAAAGAACAGAATCCTCTAGAAACCAGGAAGGTGAACCTGAATAATCAGAACTGGCCTCTACCTAGTGGGGGGATAGAAACGCCAATTTAATAATAAAGGTTCTCATTATTAAGCTTTTCCGGCCTCACATTTGTACATAACTATGAGTATCTAATGTGTGTATTATTCAGTACTCTTTCTGTTGCAAGTCACAGACATGCAATTGGGACTAAACTAACAAACAAAAGTGGTTAGCTCATGTAACTGGAATGTTCAGGGGTAACTGACCTCAGGCGCAGTTGGATCCAGGGCATCAAATGATGACTTCAGAGCTTCCCCTTCTCCCCATGGAATATTCTCTCTCAATCTTGGTTTTTTCCCCTTTGGATTGACTCCCTTGTCATTCTCAAGTGGGTTCCCTCTGTATGGGGGCAAAGATGGCCACCAGGAGCTCCGGGCTTACATCCACCAAGTTAGCAACCCCGATTGTTCCAGCAAAGTCCTGGGTTTACTCTCATGTGCTTAGCTTGGGTTAACTGACTCATTAGAAAGGGTATGAGATTCTTCCATTGGTCAGACCTCTAGCCCGTAGGTACAATTGGCCCTATCTAGATAATGGGCTGAAAATTGAAGAGGGGCACTTCCTTATAAGAAGATCAGGGTGCAGGTATAAACAAAGGGGTATAAATCAAGGGCAAGTAAAAATACCAGACGTCTACCATACTGTTCATGAAGCAAGACATCTAGTGGCTCCAAGTCACTCTAGGGTTAGGCAGACCTGAGTTTGACTCCTTCTCTAGCATTCACTAGTTGTTTTAGCTTTAGAACATTTTTGTAACCTCTCTGAGCCTAGTTCCCCAACTGTGAAATCAGTGTAATAATATCCACTTCATAGTGTTATTGTAAGAACCCATCTCACAGTATATTGTAAAGACAATGTTTGTATAGCTTTTATCATGTGCCTGTCACAGAAATGGCAGCTGTTAATGATATCAGCATTCTCTGGGAAAGCTATGAAAGGCACGAAGGCTCTTTCCTACAGAAATAGGTAGGAAAGAAGGTAGATTGTCGCAACCTAGATGCAAACCGTGGTGCACAGCCTCATTTTTCAGCCCCCCGGAGTCCACTGGCTTGATGTTGGCACTTGATAAGCATCCCCACCTCCAATTCCTTAAACTCTGCTCAGCCCAGCACCTTATACTATACTAGTTCAGTGGGACAGAGAATTCCACTTGTGTGCCAAATGGATCACTTTCTATATATCTGTTCATGACTTTAGAAAAGTCCTAATTCTAGGTTCCCAATATAAGAACGATATAACTTGAAAATGGCCAATGCCTAGTTACAATTTGAGTCAGCAATTAAGAATGCTAAGTATACTAATCCCAATAATTTTATTGCCTTTGGCCCAGTGAGAGAGACTGAGAAGGTAAAGATTCAGGGAAAGCCAATTGATTTTAAGTTATAATTGCAGAGTTGTACCTTAAACTGAGCGAACAAGAAACACTCACAATTACTTAACCTCTTTGTGCAGTAGTTCCCTCATCTGTGAGATGGAGATAATAGTACCCACCTACAAAGATGGGATCATTAAATGGATAATGACATGTGTAATGGTACATGGTTAAGCATTTGATAAATGTTAGCTGTGCTTGTTACTGTTGTGAAGCACGACTGCACTGGAAACCAGTAAGTTCGGGATCGGACTGGTCCTTTGACAAATAAGAGATCCTCGCCTTTTGCAAAAAGGACCATTTGAGAGATCTGGCCAAGCTTACAGATTTAGAGCCAGGTGCAGCTGGGAAGAGAAGGCAGCAGTCTCTTCTCCTAACTTGTCCCTTTGTTGTAAGCCTTGTGGGCCAGCTCTTCCGCCTGCGAGCAGAGTGTGAATGTGGGAAGGCATCCTGTAGTTCCAGTTTGCTGCTGGCTTTGGCCTCCATAATGAGGGTCTCTGTCTACCTCTGGACCTCATAAACAGAGACGAGGGAGGAAAAATTTGCCAAAGTTCAATTGCATATCAAAGAAAGCCACAGAGCCAGAGAGCTCCCTGAGGACCCACACAGCCGCTTTGTCTACTGCCAAGCCATGGCCCTAATGCACGGATATGTCTGAAAGCCAAGAGCCAAAGCCACAAAGTTCCACCAGTTCATTTAGCCTTGGCATGTCAGCGTACTGAGGGATCTGTTATTTGGGTTGTTGTCTCATTGTTAAGGGGTAAAAACAGAAATATCCTCATCATCAGAAAACTGGTTTACTGAAATCACTGCTGCTACCCCAACCCCACCCCTTCCGTGAGAACGGCTACACTGTCTTGTGTGACGAAATGGAGCAAATGCCAGCTTTTCCCCACTGGTGAACCATGATCTCTTTGTGGGCATTCTTTCCCACGGGCGGACTTGGATGGGCCAATTTCTGCATCCCCAGGGTAGGTGCAGCCCTGCATCCAATGCCACCAGTGCTGAGCGTGGGCCTGGCTCCCTCTGTCTCAATCCCTGCTCCTCTAAAATGAAGCACTCTTGATGGTTTCATTTCTATTCCAATAGCTTTTCAAGTCTTCCCTGACATCCTCCCGCTCCCTAAAATGTATTAATACAAACAAAAGGATTCATAACTCCTTCCACCCATGGGATTTGCTTGTGTCTTCAAACGGTTCCCCAAATCCAGGGACTGTAACTTTTCTCCCTGGATGCCATGATGCTTTGAATTCTAAAAATATCCCCAAATGGAAAGCTCCAGGAAAGACGTACATACAAGAAAATCCTGAAGTTACAGAAAGTAGCCTGTCATCTTCGGAGGAATTTATTTCATTTGAGTCGACAAATACATGTTGGGTACCTGCTCTGTGCACCATGTTGGGACTTTTAGGGGGGTGTCTGCCCCACCTTATAATTTAGCTGAACACCTAACGTGGCAGGGAAAGGCAGCAGGTAACTGCACCTAAAACCACGTGCAGTGGGGACCCAGAGAACCACTTATTCATGGTGGTTGAGAAGCATGTAAAGAAATGGTATCAACAAGGCCAGGCCGTGAAGGAAAAGTAGGATTTCTTCAAGTAAGGGGTATTCCAGGCAGGTCATACAGTATGAGCAAAGGAAGTGAGCCTGGAAAGTTCTAGGCATGACCACACACTGCAAAGTCTTACTGGAAACATCTAAATTATGAGTCAAGAAAAGGTACCTAGCGCCAGTAATACTTCTTATCTGTGAATTCTGTTTGCATGCTCAAAATGCATCTCTCACTAGAAAAGCTTTTATTATTTGAAGCACACAGCTGTTTTCTGAAACACATTTTATGTTTTGAGACAGGAAAATTCAGTCCTTGAGAAGTGACTTATGCAAGGCCGGGTAAAGGTCAGTGTCCTGAACTCTGCAAGTGGCCAGGCCAGAGGCAGACCTCAGAATTCCCGTTTTCTGCATTACCATCAGACCACCCTGCCATCTAATAAAACCAACCCCATGTCTTGGTTTTGAACATTCGAAAATGGAAAGAAATGTGACAGGTCAAAATCTCAGATTCCCTTGGCTTTTTGATTACTTGCAAATCCACATAAGGCTCACATATCACTCTCCTCTCATTTGTCAGCGTCTGAATTTGTTTGGTTGTCATGTGAGTGATGAAAACTTAAAAGCCATGTTGATATGTATAGCATGTGGAAAACCGCTCCCAGGTTCTCTCTGCCCCAGAAAGGCCAGAGGTACACGTACACATTCTTAGGTACCCAAACAGACCTATTCGTCCACTTGTGCACATGCTCAACATCGCTAGACACTCGTTTAAGAAAACAGAGTGTACTGTGTGCTGACTTGATGGGAAGCCATGGGCTTAGTTCTCAGACACTGGCCAAGAAGAGATGGGATCCAGCCCATCCCTAGACCACAGGAAAAATACTTTCAACCACAGAGCTGGCTGCAAAATATTCTTTTTGTAGGAAACAAAATGTTTCCAGCCCTGGGATTTTTTTTTTGGGGGGGGGGCAGGTCCTTTCACTGTTATTGAATAGGAAAGGCAAATGCTTAAGCAAGAGGCCAAATAAATGTCTAAGGAAACCAAAACCAGGCTCCTCTGCTGGGAGAGTGGAGCATGGGGTGAATGAGCAGCACGCTGGGCGAGCCCCAGGGCTCTGGAAGCTTCGGGGGCACAGCAACCCAGGCAATTCTTTCTGTGTTTATGACCCCAGTTTAATCCCACTCCACGGAAGCTCCACTCATTAACTAAGTAGACTTGGGCAAATTACTTCACTTTTCCAAGCCTCAGTTCCCTAAGTGTCAAGTGTGAAGAATGATAGTATTGATATCATTGGTTACTGTGAAGAACATATGAAACATTGGTAAAAGTTGCACAATGCCCAGCACACAGTAGGCACTCAAGAAATAGGCTTAGGTAAGGTAGTAGGGTCAGTAGCTCTTAAAGGTCACTAGCAGACTATTTTCATAGACTGTTAGAACCCAATGATTCCTTAGGGATTAATATTCCAGCCCCCACATTTTGTAAATAAGGAAACAGTCCTAGAGAGATGAAAAGGTGTGACCAAATCATCCAGTCATGGGGCTGGAGCTAAGACCCTGCAGCCTGGATCCAAAGAGTAAAGAGAGTTGAAGCAATTCACATCGCAGAGTACACTGTGCTATCAGTTGGCAGTGGATGCCGGACTGTAGTGTACCTAAGAATCACCTGGGAAGTGTGTAAAAATGCAGATTTCTAGCCCCTTTCCCAGTGCTGCTGATTCAGTCTGAGGAGTCACAGGAATCTGAATTTTTTTTTTTAAGCTGAGCCATCCTGCCACCTGTTGGCAGCTCAGCAGCTGCTCAGCTCGGGCTGGGAATCGAACCGCTGTTGCTCAGAGCTCAAACTCTTGAGTGAGCTCTTAACCAACTGAGCCATTCGGCCGGCCCAGGAATCTGAATTTTTAACAAGCTCAGCAGGTGGATTCCAAGAGTTATTCCTCTGATCACTGGTCAAGAAACACAAGAGGAAGTCATCAGCCAAATAAATAACTGAGCAGAGCACAAACAAACAATGTGGCATGTCCTACCACAAATAATGAAGAATACTCCCATTGTGCGAAACAGTAAGTGAAGTATATAGTATAGCACTGCTTCTCCTTCCAGGTCATTAACCATTTTATGGAAGAGGAACATATGACTCAAGGTCATTTGCCCAAGATCACATATTTAATTAGAGACAAACCTAGAACTTAATTCTAAAATATCACTATTTTTTTCACAATGGAGAATCTTTTTTCTAGGTACCTAGAGGTGAAAACAGTGGGCGTATGTATGTATTGTATATGCCAGAATCCATTCATCAATTTTAATCCCCGAAAGAATTTAAAAAATCATCCATTTCCAAATGGAAAAATCCTCTCATATTACTTCCGGGACTATGATTCATTCCATCGGCTCCCTTGTAGCCCAATGGAAGCCACTTGATTAGAAGGAGTAACAATGCCATATTGTGCTGGGAATTTCAGAGACTCCAGAAATTGTATTCACATTGGTGCACATCACCTGCTTCCGCTTCATTAAAATCCTGTTCTTCTAATATAAAACATATACCTGACCCCAAGGTCTATAAAGTTCTGTGCGTCATCAAATAACCACACAAGCATCCTAGTTAGTGGTTACTGTGTTAAACAATTTGGGAACTTCCTAGACACAGCCCAAATAACTCAATATCGGAATGGATTCAGAGTCATTCTCCAAAGGATGGAGTTTCCATTGTTCTCTTTAGTGATGGAACACCTCTTAGCAATGTCTGGAGTTTTGCCCTCACAGGCTAAAAATGATGATTACTTTCTACTTCTTGGTCCAATACTAATGGATCTGGAAAGGTACACAGGCATAGCTCCTCAACTTCTACTTTTCTTTGATAAATGCTTTAAGACAATAATCTTCATCCCTCAACAGTGTCCCTTCTTAAAGTTGCTATGAAATGTAGGTGCATAGTACAGTGAAAGCCATGGTCTGTTTGAAGAACTCAATAATGTATTCTCCAGTTGGATGATGCCTATCCTCACAAGAGTCTCAGAATGCTCCAATTCATGAAGTCAGTAACGATGGCCTTAGAAGATTTACTAGGATTTACATCAATCTTAACAACCATTATTATTGGCCAAAGAAGGGGATTATAGAATCTAAGGTGGAATCTGAATTGGAATCCAAATATGTAGCTAACCGCTTAACCATCCTTTCCCTCCTGGAGAGAATTCTGGCCTTTGGAGCTGCTTCTTTGCTCCATGTCATCAGTGTATTCAGAGAATGCCAACTCCCCTTCTACGATGTGAACCCATTAAAGGATGGGAGCCTGCCATGCTTTCAACAAGGGAGGGGCAGGGTCTGGATACCCTGGAATATTTCAACACACATCTTTTAGAGAGGTTCTGTTGGTTTCAAACTCCTAACCCCCACGAGGCATTATTTCCAGCCATTAAAATGTTTTCTGAGCTTAGATACATCTGGAAAGTTTTGGAAAATCCCACAGGAAGGAGACTGGGCCAAGAGAGCTCCTTTTCTCATGCCATTCAGGAAGCACTGCACAAAATGTTTGCCCTCCAAGGCGGCCCATCCCAGGAACCCAGCTCTCAAGGCTGGAGAATCATTGTAGACAGGGGAGCCCTTTGGGGGATGGGCCAGTGGAGAACATCTGAGGTCTTATATATTAACCACGTGCCAACCAGAGAGCGTACGTAGACTCCGTCAGTCAAGACCCATCAGATAAACAGGACTCACCTTGGATAGTTTAAGAGAGAGAATTTAATGTTGGGAACTAGTTATAAATGTGTTGAAAGAGCTGAAAGGAAAAAAGAGGACATGAGGCAAACAAAAGATCAGTAACGGTAAGAAGCCACCACCATCCCTAGGGCTGGAAGAACGAAGGAAGAGGTGCTATTACTAGAGTCCAGAAGATGGAGCTTTCCAACTCTAGCTCTTTGTGGAGCTGAAACCACAAAGGGATCGTGAAGGAGGAACTTTGTGTTCTGCCTGAGACATCACTGGAAGCAGAGAGAGGGAGGCAGAAATACACGGCTTCTCCCATCCTGCTGCCCTTCATTCTCTCTCCAGGGGCTCAAACTAAGCAGAATCAATGGAAAGGGAGCCGGGGAAATGCAGCTTGCTGGGTCAGCACCCTGTGGCACCAAATAGAGCAGGGGAAAGGCAGGGAGTGGGTCTAAGAGCAAAGAAGCAATGGACTCGCATGACCCACTGAGGCAGTGATTCCTGATTCCCAATTTGTAGATGGAAATCTTTAAGAAAACCTTGAAGCCTAAACAGGTAGTTCTTCAAATTATAATAGCTACTGATTCCTACCCCCCTGGACTTTAAGTTTGCCCGAATTCACCAAAAAGGGAGACACAGCTATCCACAGGGCCCTCTCCTCTCTGAATGCTTTTGTAAAGCTAGTTTGCATCTTTCACTTTCCCCACCAGGGGATTCCAAAATTCATTTTTCATACATTCTGATGACCATTGTCTCTTTATAGAAGCCAGGGTTCTAAAAGAAGGAAAACAGCACTGAGGATGAAGAAGGGACTGAAGGGCTGGAAACAGGGAAGGGGGTGGGGTGGGGAAGAGAAAATTTTCACTCAAATTTCTGCACAATTATAAGAAATCTTTTTTGATCTCCAAGCTAATTCCTGATGGCAGTCATTGCGGTCAGAGTGGGACAGTGGAAGCAGCCACACTGTCACATAAGCAGGGAACCATGCATGTCCCGAGCAGGGCCAGCTCTTGTCTCCCTCCCAGGCCTGCTTGTCCTGTACTAGCCCATTCAGTGAGCAATAACTTCATCTACTCACTCACACCAGAAATGACTCCTTCCAAATTCCTTCCCGGTCCTTTCTCTCTTTGCTCAAATGCTGTGGATGCTGCCTCCTTACCGTCTCATGGCTCTTCCTTTTTCTCCATCTCAATGGCCACTGCTTCAGTTCAGGCCCTCATTTTTTTTTTTTTTTAACTTTCACTCTTTTGCAAATCCCTCCAAGCCTGTGGGGCAAACGCCTGCCTAAGAGCTAGCTGTAAAGTGCAAGTCTGATGTACCAGCTCTGTTGGGAGTCTCTCCGCGGGGCTTCTGAGAGCCTTCAGGGTCCAGTGTGAGTTGCCCTCCCTTTCCTTTCCCTGCTTTATCTTTATGTACAGGCCCGTTTCCCCTGTCCCCACCCACTGCGCAGACACCTGTATACCCTCTCCAGGAGCACTCAAGAAGGGCCATTTGCGGCTCCCACCTCACAGCCTTTGTTCATGTAGCTTCCTCAGCCTCCTTCCCCACCTACCTGGAAAATACTGAAACACCCTTCAGGCCTTATCTCAAACATTCTGCCCCCCTCTGAATCCTTCCCTGGCTCTGCCTTCCCCTCTGAGAGTTCTGACCACCCAATATTGATGCCCACATTACCTGTCACAGTTTCCTCAGTAGCTTCTTGTATGTACAGTAAAACCTTGGATTGTGAGTAACGAGGTTTGTGAGTGCGCCGCAAGACGAGCAAACATTTCTAATACATTTATTTTTAACGTAGTAAATGAGCGATGTCTTGCAATACGAGTCATTTGTTTCCGGAACAAATTATGCTCACAAACCAAGGTATTCCTGTATTTACGTGTCTGTCTCCCTCTACTAGGTGTTCTCACTCTGCTAGTACGGTTTCTCAGGGCAGGAAATGGGGCTTTCTTATATTTCAGATTCCCAGCATTTGGCACACACATCTACCCAGAAAAGATTTGAAAGTAGAAAGAGAGGAGGGAGGGAGAGAAGGATGGAATGAAAAGGGAGTGTCCAACACAAAGAATACTTAATGGTCTAGTCTAGATAAAAATAGAAGAGTTATAAGAGGATCCATGTCTATGGTTCGAGCACACACAAAGGACTATTATTAGAATTACAGTCTCTAGAAGATTTATTGCAAAAGATTTTAAGCTGTAATGTATACCGTTTCTTAATTGAGGAAAAATATTAGATTTTTTAGGAGATGAAAAAAGTGACCAAGGCTTCACAGATGCTATGGGAGTCACTCAGCCAACTTGTCTCAGTGGGTTTTCTTTGAAAATACTTGGCCTTTGGACAAACAAAACATGGAATAAGACCCCCATCCCCATGCACAGGGGTCCTAGGGATGAATGAAACCTTTGGTAGAAATACTTGCTGTTTAATTTAAACTGAGATCATAGGCTGGTTCCTGAGAAGGACTGGCCTGCTCAAGCCAATGGGATCGAATGCTGACAGACTCTCAGCAGAACCAGTCACAGGGACCTTGGAGTGAGGTCTAAATGAGCAAAGGGGGAGAGGAGTATGAAAAGGTATGGCTGGTGCCAAAATGGAGGCACAACTAGGAAATGGAGATTAGTCACAAAGAAAAGCCTGCCATTCCAAATGCAGGTCAGTATAGAATAGTATGTCTGGAGAGAATACTGTATAAATAGCTACAAATAAGAAAACAGTTTTGTATGAGCACGGCTGTTAAAGGGTTACAGGCCACACTGGGTCTACCGAAAGTGTGTTTTAAGGAGACACTTACAAGAGCACAGAGAACTGCCACAGTTCTCCCATTTCACTAGACACTGACTGAATCTTCATTAGGGTACTGGGATAATACCTTCAGACTGAATTTAAACGCAAACCATGAAATTGATTACTATGTGGGGAAAGTGAGTTTGTAAGGAAAGGGACGGATGTCATTTATGTCACCTTGTATCATCCGTGAGGGAAGGGAGGTCTTTACTGAGTGTACCACTATGCCTCCCGGCCCTGCAGGCTCTCACTGGAGGAGACCATGGACAGATGGGCACAGGTCTGTCCCCACTTTAGCCAAGACTCCACAGACTCTCTCCGTTTTGACAATAAATGGCAGAATACTGAAGCTGAACCCAGAACATGGAAGAGACGCTGGCTGGAAAGGCCAGAACTTGGAAGTTGGGAGAGGAAGGGCCAGGACCTCCCTGGAATGGATGGCAAGGTTCAGAGGACCACCTTCTGTGGAGCGCATTTTACCTCAACAATGTTCTGTTGCCACATGGAGCCACACCGTTCCATAGGAAATAACTAAGGATTATGTAACAGAGACAGACAAACCTCTCTCAAGGCAATGGCTCATTGCACTCTTGAGGGGACCATTCCACCTGGTACACAGCCATGGAAGGTGGCTGCACCACAGTGGTTGAATACAGAACTCTTTTGCAATTAACTCCAAGTAATGTGCACGAATAGTCTTACATTAACATGGGACTCAATATAGGATAATGGTTAAAAACCCAGGGACTCAGGGATGGGGGTAAATGCATATGTATTGGGGGGGGGAACAATAGGAGGCCTAGTTTTAAAGCTCTATAAACTGCAATGTACTCATCTTTAAAGTAGGCCTAGTAATATCTATCTCCTAGGGTAGTTGTAAGCCTTGAACAAGAAACTGCCCACAAAGCACTTAGCAGAGTAATTGGCACAAAGGAAACTCTTAATACATTTTTGGGGTAGACAGAGCAAAGCTATCAGAAAGCCAGGGCTGTGGGGACCTTGGGTGATTTGAGCTCAAGCACTCCTAGATATACCAGGTGCCTCAGTTCTAACTTTTTAAGGTTTAAAGTGATGTATCTCTTTCTGGGGGGTTGACACTCAGAGAATTCCGTTACCCAGAGTTGTGGCTCCTGCTCCCAGCTCCATCTCGCACTGCTAATTCTGAGTCAAGGATTCAGAAGGCAGGCAGGAGGGTGCTGCCACTGTAGCTTGGCTCTCCAAAGGTGTTCTCATAATCACAGTCCCTTCGGTAACAATAAAACAAGGGTCCAAGACTCAAGCACACATGCTCTTTGTCTCAGATGCCAGAACTCTTAAGATTTGCCAAGCCGAAAAGGGAAACTTTCAGAAAGGGACCCTCTGTGGAAAAATCTCTGCTTCTAGCGTTTGAACTCGAAGGCAGTTGCCAGGAGCCAGTGACCGATTTGAGAATCCAGGGAAGGTTATTGGGTGGAGAGATGGGGGTGACAGGGTAAGGAAGGAATGAGAGTGTCAACTCTATGGTAACTGAAAACTCCAAATTATTGAGAGCAGTGAACACCAGGAAAGCTCATGACTTATATTGCAGATGACAATCACTCATGCTCTGGATGATGTTTAGCATATCATAAAGTGTTATGGTAACATAATCAGACTTCACATAAATTCAAATCGAATGCTAGGCACATATTTGATTCGTTTTCCCTTACACCTCCCGCACGTTAATCCTTTGTCTGCTTCCCATCCCCCTGCACCTAATTTCATAAGCTATTAAGATTGTGGAAGGGCCTGAAGCCCCACTCCACCCATGGCCCCTATCAGGCTGAAATGCAAACCAGAGCAGTACCATGCTGTGACCCTCACGGCCACAGTGGACCCCTGGAGAGACGTGAGGCCATAGGCCCCAGCAGTGCACCTCCTCCCACAAAGGCAACCAGACTATGAATCCTCCCAGCTGGGTCTGCTTCAGCCACATGTGTGATAAGCTGTGCTTTTCAAATCATACACACACACCCAGGACAAGGTGCATTTTTGAATCCCAGTCACATGCCAAGAGTATTTCTAAGGCATATAACAGCAAGAGCAAGAGAAGAAGCAAGAAACAGCTCATCATCTCCTTCCTAATGTCCCTGTCCCAGAGTGGAAGGTGCTGTTCTAACAGGTCATTCAGTGAGCTTTGGAGGTAAGCTAAATGACATTCTAGATCTGGTCATCCTTGGGGAAAAAATCAAAGAGAAAGTTAACAAGAACCATTCATGGCAAGCCAAAAGAATCATCACTTAGTCAAGGCTTCATTTTCTAGCCCCTCATTTTATTCCCATATTAAAAAAAAAAAAAGCCTACATCTCACAGAACATGGGATAGCAAAAAGGACTTAGGTTCTGGAGTTATACAAACTGGGTTTCAAGTGTTGATACCAGTACTGAATGCAAGTTATTTAACCACTTAGCCCTGTTTCTCTGTGTGTAAAACAGGCAATGCGGTCCATGCTGACGGGTTGCTGTGGGGGCGAATGGAAATAATGCACTGAAAGGGTCAAATGCAAGGCGGGCAACCACACGTACTCAGCAATAGCGAACTAACTCCCTTCCACCCCTAGAAAATAAAGAAGGCTTAAATTAGCATTGCCCGGAGCACTGGCATTGAGCAACCATGTTCTTCTACCAAACTATGGGACTCTGAGATGGCAGGATATGTCCCCCCCCCACAGGCTGCCTCCTGCCTCCTTTCCTCTCTGTCCTACTCTGATGTAAAGACTCAAAAATACGATCTTCACAAAGCCTCCTTCATGCTGACAAGACCAGGCAAACACAACTAGCAAACACCAGTTTTCCCAAACTATCGAACACCTCTAGCCTATGAAGATAGGTGACAGGAAGCTCACGATTTACGGGTGACTGACCCTCCATGGGCACAAACGACCATTTGCAGGAGAGGGGCAGAGAGGTAAGCCCTGTTTGTAGGATGTTGTCTAGAAGGGAAGTCATTTGCTTAGGAAATCCATGCTGGTTGTGAAGTTCAACATGGAAAAACTCACTTATTTACATGTCTGGGCCCAAGAATTCAAAATGCTGACTTTTATCTGATAAGTCATTGCAAAGTGGGTGGGACGATGCCTTTTAAAAATATTTTTCTGTAGAGTTCTGTAGAACCTTTTCATGAACCACTGAAAGTCACAGGGGATATAAATACCACATCACCTTCAAACCCAGTAATTTGATTGGGCTTGGGGACTTTTTTGTCCAGAGTTTACCTACTAAAATTTAGCACAGTAAAGTGAAAATCGCAGCAGATTAGGAATCAGGAGAATTTAATTCCAGCTCATTTCTGTTACTTACTAGTTAGTTGTGTGACTCTGAACAAGTCACTTCACTTCAATTGCTTACCCCCATCTGTACAATGAGGGAGCTAGAATAGAATGTGGTTTTGAGGACCACCCCTGTGAGAAGCACCGGAAGTGCTTGCCCTCACCAAATGGCCACTGAGGGTGGGGCTTGGGAACCCTCATTGTTAGCACACACCTGTAATGCTTACGCTCACTGCAGTTGAGAATCACTGGATAAGATGATCTCTGATGGGACACCATCAGATCCTAAATGCGTTTGTTCTCGTGAAAGTGCTGGTTCTGTTGTAACTCAGTTCAGTTTATGTAGATATTGAATCCGCTGCTCTTTGCTTTTTCTAACCAAAGTTGTTGACCCATTTTCTTCTCACTCACAGCTAACCAACCAAGGCTAATACACAACATCCTGTCCAACCTTCATTCTCAAACGAGCCAAATAAATTTCAGCGTCCTTGACTCTTGGGTCACTGCCTGCCCAAGAGATCTTGTAGCTGTTTCCTATGTCGTTTCCCAACTGAAAACACTTTTCTTCCCTAGTCCGACAATGAGGTCGTCAGTTTGGTTCCAAAGCCCTGTGTCTCCTCTGCTTCCTGCAACAGCTGAAATTTCTCTAGAAATCTCTCATCCACATATCTGCCCTGGTTTACTGAGCAAGTCAGAGCTGGGAGCACCACTGCATAAGGAGATTTGGTACCAGATAGTGTGTAAAAATAAAACTAGCCAGACCTGGAGGAGAATGATGGAGGTGACAAAATACGTGAAATGAGTGGCTCATTAAAGGGGAAGTCACCTAAACACTGTGAGTGGACCAGTCATTCGGGTCCTGATGGTCAGAGATCATGATCCTCAAAGACAGAAATGAGGGCAGGGAGTGTCTTCCATGAAAACAATATATTCAGTTCACAGTAGTCTTCCTTATTCACCGATACACCTCTACTTTTTGGTGTTAAAGTACCTTTTCCTTTTGGCAGCGGTGGTAACACTTCATTTTACAACCCTACTTGATTAAAAGAATGACCTCTAAAACCCTATGGTGGTTCCCCTACCCTTGTTTTGTTTTGATTTCGGTTTGAACTTGTACTGACCCCCATGTGGCTCAGAATCTCCTAGGAAAAACTGAATCTCCTCCTCTGCTGAGGTACGTGGTCTTATTACAGCCAAAGCATCTGAAAGGGAGACCCTCATCAAAAGCATGGGGGCAGTTGTACTCATGCATTTTTTTAACTGGCAATTTCCAATGGAACCTCTTCAAGGGAAAGTTTTTTCTACTTGAGTCTACTCAGAAGTAGTGATTTTTTGAGTACACTGACTTTTTTTCAAAGGGAGCCTCATGGAGGGTTTTTGTTTTTTTTCCTTTTGTAGGTGGTAGGAAGATATTGATATTCTTATCTCAAATGTGGAGATAGAAACAGGAAGTGTGCCCTTGGGTATCTGCTGTTGTTTCTCAGATGGAGCCTTTCTTTTTTGCTCTGTGAGTCCCAGCTCACCCTAATTCATTTGCTGTTACTTTCAGGTAGGATTTCCTCATATTTTAATACATTTTCCTGGTGACCTTGAAAAAAGAATCATTTTAAAAGTCACCCCTCTGAGTTCCCTTTTTATACATTTTCCCAATCTGCTCGATACCTGTTAGAGCACTTCTGATGGGAGAGTGTGGGCAGAGGGTTAGATTTCACACTTCAGCTGCTCTGAAAAGGGAGTGAACGTTTATACCCAAGGCAATGTACTTGGCTGGGATTCTCTGTTCCCTTTGCTATTTCTGCAGATATTTATGCTTAAAAAATAATTTCTCCCACCCCTGCAGCACAGCCAAACTTTTCCCCTGGCTGGATCCAGTCACCAAAAAAAAAAAAAGAAGTCTCCTTCACTACGAACAGCAGATGAACTGAGGCATAAAACAAGAGAACAAACATGACCTGGAACCATTTTACAAAGGGAAGAGGGGCCTGTTTTTTGAAGCAGGGCAACTAAGCCTGAATTCCTCCTCGGAGGAATCTGGGAGTAAGGAAATATACAACTATGATTTCCATTGGGTAAAACACCATCTTCAGTGTTTTTCATTGGGTGACTATGGCTGTATACCTGACATTTTTGCCCCAAATCCACCCTTCAGCTTATCTGGGAGAAAAGATTTATCATCTTTCCTTTAGTTATTCAGTCCTCTGTTAAGCCTTTCCAACCAAAGAGAGAACTTAGGACTTGTGGAAGATGACAACCACAACCACTCACCCTTCTCCTTAGCCAAGGCCCCCAGGCTGCCTGTTCCCTGGAGCAGCTGCAGAGTGCCCCCCCACCCCACTCCGCTAGTCTGTGTTTAGGGCTGCGGCCTGCTTATACCAAGTAATTCCAACTAGGGTTTCAAAGGAAGTGTGATTCCCAACTTCCTATAGCCCTCAGCAGGCTGATTCTACAGAAAGTGACTCTTGTATTTAGTATTCTTATACTGTTTCTATGTAAGCATCTGCTTATAATTGTCAAGCTTGGATGCTAACCTTTTTACTTGACAATTACTAATACTTTTAAGGAACTATCAAACTGCCAAACTCAGTTGCCACGGGGAAGAATGGTTCTAAATAAGCAGTATGTCCTTCGTTCTCAAGACTGGGTTCAACTACAGATACAAGGAATTTGAAGTGTCCAGCACTGTCCTTGCCTCTGCATGTGCACAGATAAGGTTCAGTCACAGTTCTCGTGGGGCTCGCACCTCAGTTCTCACATGGGCAACAATAGAGACAAGTGGTAGGTGCAGCTGGGAAGAGGGGCTGAGTAAGGCTGGGTTGTCAGGAAGTCTTCACCGTGATGGTGTTTGAGTTTTTAAAAATATAAAATCGACACTGAAAGAAGAATTATGTCACCAGAAAGGAAACACTGGACACTTTTAAGATGCAAAAACAGCCTGGGACTTCGAGAAAAGCCTAAGGAGTCCTGTAAGGATCAGGAGCTTGAGTGATATTATGGGTCCTGTCAATAATTTACGTCTGTGATTCGTCTCTTCCCTCAAGTGTTCTGTAACATCAGGGTGGCTTCTAAGTAGAAGATGAAAATATTGTTATAAAGTCTATTTAAATAAACCTCCACTATGAAAAAGTCACCTCTTTCCAATTTGTTGAAATCAGGGAGTCATAATATTTATTTCATCAAGGGAGTGTGAAGCTTAGTTGGGATTAATTTACTTCATTACTCCTTCTAGGGCATGTCCAGATTTATAGAATCCCATGTGTGGTTCGCAGGAACAGGCTTCGTGAGGATTTGATGAGAAATAGTACGAAAATTTTGTCGTTTTTTTCGTCATTTGCCCAAGGAGAACCACCCCCGCTCTAGCTTTTCCAGTCCCGAATTAAGATGTGCCTGGTTACGGTGCGTTTCCCAAAGCAAGGCCTCAGCCAATCCGTTCTGGATGCTGTCACCTCGTTAATTGCCTAAGGACCTTCCTTTGCTATAGGGCCCTCCATCACCTCTATGCACACTTGATTCATGATGCTTATACAACACCTACTGTTTACATGTTTATCTATTTCCCCAAGTACATTGCAAACAACTACAGGATATCAACTTACTCATATTTTGAATCTTTGACAAGCAGAGAAGGGGTGATTGATACACAAAGGTTTGTCAAATGAATGGATGCACAAACCCTCTGCTCTTGTTACAAGGGGAAAAGCAACATGTGATCTGCCCTCCTGTTTTTCTTTCTTTGCTGTCCACCCTCATCAGGACATCTTCCCTTTCCTTTCTCACTAACCTAGGCTGATCTATTTCAGACAAAGGTCTTCAACGGGGCCAACACAGTAGAATCACTCCGGGGAACTTTACAAATAAAATACACACTGATGCCTGGCCCTATCAGCAGAAATTTTGATTTAACAGGTCGAGGTGGGGCTGTGGTGCTCCTGTGATGGGTCTGAAGTGCAGCCAGGCTTCAGAAATACTGGTGTAAAGTGATATTCAAGTCCCAGCTTCTCCTGAAAAGACTAATGTGCCTCTGATGAGTTTACCTTCCTCTGGATTCAAAGCAGTTGCTGTTTTAACCACTTGTTTGGTAACAAATCAAATACTGCCTTGGGATAGTATCTCAGTATTACTTTTTTCTTTACCTCCTATACATTATTTTCATTATTCATGAGTATGTATGTATGTATGTATGTATGCATCTATATGTATATTATACATCTCAATCATCTCTCATACTAGACCAGAAGAAACTTGAAAGCAGGAACTGTGTCTTCTACTTCTTTGCATCCCCATGCCATGCACATGGTGGGTGAAATCACACTTTTAGCTATTTGAAAAGAAACAATTAAAAAAAAACACACCAAAAAACCTCCAAAACAAACAAACAAACAAACAAACAAACAAACAAACAAACAAAAAACCTAGTAGAGGACATTTAAATTCTACCCTAAGGACATGTCTTTGGTAAGAATAAAAATGTTGCGGGCCAGCCAAGTGGTGCGTTGGTTAAGAACTGGCTTGGGATGCCAGAGGGCCCCGGTTCGGATCCCACATGAGGGCCAGTGACACTGCCCTCTGCAGCTAAAATGGTGAGCGGCAGCTCGACCTGGGCTGCGGTGGGTCGCCAGCGATGGCATAGGCTGCAGTCCCTTGCTGCAGTGGGCTGCCATAAGCTACCGTGTGTAGCCGGCAGCCAGCATGAGTGGCCAGCAGCCAGCGTGAGCGGCCAGCA
>NW_017731409.1:1718238-1847565 GCF_001890085.2 Hipposideros armiger
AACTAGACTGAAGAACAAAACAACAGCAACTTGTCTGTTCCCCTTCCCCTGATTCCCCAGTGCTGTTCTCCTCCCCCAATTCCCCAATAAAATCTTAAAAAAAAAAAAAGATTAAAAATGTTGCAAAAAAGGGTGGAGAAGGATTGAAGCAGAGTAGGACAGGAGTAAAAAATGTCAAATAGAAAAAAAGCTAAATTAGTCCAAGAGAAAATGTTTCCCAGCTTCTTAAGAGAGTTTTCACAAACACTGCAGCAGAATAAACAAGAGAATTAAGTTGGCTTGTGCCCTGATAAGGAGATTTCTTTCTTGGTTATATAACTTTACAATGTTTCCACAGTGTAAAAGAAAATAATCAGCCAGGGAGGACTCTTCCCTTGGACTATACAATTCAGCTCTTGGGTTAATCGGCTCGCAGATCTGCTCCACTTGACCTGATCCCCTTCCAGCCCTGTGATCTCAGACGAAGCCTCACATTCAAGAGTGCTGGTGTAGCGCTCAATGACATAGAAACGGGATAAAACATAATCTTCATTCCATAACCTTGGTCCCTTGGTGTAATGGCCTCTGCTTGCACATAGGGGTAAAAAAATAAAGGGAAAAAAAAAATCTACACCTGGTATCTTCTCCTAGTGGCTGGTTTTCCATAGGTCTGTCTGTCCTGGACTGATCCAGGTATAGTCTCCTACTAAGTAGTGTTATAAAGCAGTGTTATTCAGAGCAATTACCTTAAAGGATAGCTTTCAAGTACTGTTTTGTGCACATATCCCAGGAAAGGTTTCTCTTCATATGGCTTCTCTACGTTGTCATGAAGTAAGACCACAGGAAAGGCTCAATGAATCACTAAGCCTGCTCTTCTGGGAAGGCGAGATTAGGTCAGCAGATAGAGACACATTTTCTCTATCAAGCTTTATCCTAGTTATTAGGCCACTACTTTAACACTTGGTCTCAACAGACACACACACGTCTATAGAGGAAATGCATGTTCTTTTGCCTGGGTTGGCCATTTTAAGGCTGGTCATGTTTTACTTTAATATCTCATTATTGTTTGAAAACATGATTCAAAAACATTTAACTCTGCTCTTGATTGATTAGTAATGATAGTAACAAGTTCCCCTTTGTAGATTAAGGTGACACCACTGACCCACCTAATAGGATATGCGTTGATAGACGATTACTGATCCATCCTTACTTTGCTCCTGGTCCTGCTCATGACCAGTGGCCTGCATTTGACCTTATGAGGCAAGAACCAAGAGCCACCAAAATCCTCCAGTCACCAAAGAGACACAAAATAATAGCATTTGTCTTGCCAGCCACTTCCTACTGACACTAACAAAATGGAAATGACTGGTTAATTTATTCAAAGAAATAGAAAAGAAAAATGTGGCACTAACTTCCTTATTTACTAATAAATGCTAACTAGAATCAATAAAACTGGGACCCCGGTATCCATGACACCATATATTACCGACTGAATCACAAAATCAGTGTATAAAGCCTAAAATGTAAAACAAACTACAAGTTTTCAAGGAGTGGGCTTAAGAATCCATGAAAATGACTGAATCAACACAGATTCACAATAAATTTTGCTTCCTCAATTAAGAGTTCAAGTAGTTGCTTGACAATCCCTAATGATATGCCCGATAGCTGCAAACAGGATTTATTTAATAAAATTTATAACCTAGGGTAGAAACTTAGGTCATTTGGTTCTACAGGAATATTTTTGGATGCGTTTCACTGAAAAGAGAGGTAATGGATTCAGAACCCAGGATACGAATCATCAGGGAACAGGTATCACTGAGGTAATGAGCACGCCAGGGCCTGAAAATTCAAGAATGTTCCCCTAAACGAAAACAAGCAGCTCCATCTTCTCAGAACATGGCTGACTCAATCATCAAGCTGGAATGTTATTTACACAGTCCCAAGCAAACCAAGAAGAATCCTCTGGTCTGTAACCAAGGGCACTCGGAAAGTTATGTCTGGAACGGGCAAAGGCTCATGTCTGTTTTTGATGATTCCTGACTCCCTGAAAAGGAGCCAATTTACCTAATGCAGGTAAAGGGCAACAATTCCTTTCCCACCACCTCCTCCGGAAAGGACTACCAGCGTGACACGTCATGCCTCTTTAATTAATAACTTGGATTTGTTTTATTTAGGAAAATGGGCAAAGCTGGGTTCTGAATTCTGCCCCATCCAACAAATGAGAATAATCACCCTGTCTTCCTCATCCTCCTGCTTGTAGGGGAGGTTGTAATGGAACCTGGTCCACACAGAGGACAAAGCTGAAGATAGATGTCGGGAAAAATAAAATTCCTCATTAGAAAACATCTTAACAAAGAGGTCAGGCTGTGGTGGTACTTTCTTTGGGTGTGGAGGGGAGATGAAGAAATGGGTAGAAATTAACATTTCTATAATAAATGGAAGGGGGAAATTCTCATTTGAGGCCAGGATAGAAACCAGTATTGGGAGCTCTGAGAAAGTCATTCCCCTTTTGGAGGTCTCCCTAGCATCATCCAGTACTTTAAGCTACTGGTTTATGAGTTAATGCAAAAGTACCTAGGATCTGGGGAATAGTTTATTCACTTGGCAAGGTCTGTATGGTCTAAGGTTTTCAAAGCATACTAATTTAAGAAAAAGCACCATCACCATTTAATTTGTACATGACTTATCTAGAGCTCAACAGATGATCAGCTAAGTGAAATGATCACTCACCCTCTACAGGTAGAGAATTTGAGATCCCTGGGTGTGGACCTGGGTCCCTTACAAGCTATTGGCAAACATCAGGAGGTGCTAACTCTCTAGGGTCCATTCTTATAATTTGTACTGTATGTTACTTGTCTTCCCACTTCATTTGAACTGCCGTTGGGGCAGGCAGGGATGCTGGCTTCTCTACCTAGACCCTGCCAGTGTTGGACCAGGACAGACAACGTGGCCAATGCTTTCAGAAAATGAACATTCAGATCACTAGGTCCGACTTGTTCTCAACCTTGAATGTCACAGGACATTGTCAAAGCACTCACCTGTCTTCTCTCTGAACCAAGGTGCTGGAAAATCAGCCGGGTATTTACACTATGGCTCCAGGTGTTTCCTAGTGCAGCTGTCACACAGCTGGATCCAGAAATCCCTGAAATAAAGCAGAGAAGAGCTACGATGATAGATGCCCTTTCTTGTGACGGTGTCTCACGTACGCAAAAGTCCAGTCATTGCTCAGTGCTCAGAGGGTACTCGGGGGCTCATTACCCTAGAAGCTGATAAATTAGAGAAGGAGAGGGGTTAAGGAATATGAGACTGAAAATAAAAGCCAGCATGAGTTTCCTTCAGCCTCGGTGTGAGTGACCACTGCTGGGCTAAAAGGTAACAGAGTTATAATATCAATAAGAGGTTGCACTGCAAGGCAGCTTGGAGCCATTGCTAAAGATAAGCCAAGCCACTCAACATCCATGGTAGAAAGGCATAATACTACTAGGTAGAATAAGAGCTGGTTATGAAACAGTCTTAGTTTAATAGAGTTGTAAGACGTTTTTAGCTTGATAAGATTTTTAACTCAGTTTTCCTTATCAATATAGAAATGGTGGCATATCCATATAAAATTCCTTTGCGCTTCCAACTCCTGCACGCGTGCACACACCCAGAAGAGGAATGTGGAAGATCTCACCATTTCATATCTCTGTATTACACATCCTTATCCCAAGAGAAACATTCTTTTGCCTTCTAAGACTTTTCTATAAGGGGAGGATCTAAAGGAAACTGTCTGAGTTTCTGGTTTGCTCCACGTTGCACATCAGCTGCTATCTTACATCTCCAGGGCTTTACTGGTGCCTCTTGACATCACCAGGAGGAAACCATTCTGCCTTCCTCCTCTTCTTCCTCCTCTACTTCACTATTCAGTAGCCAGCCTTCGCTATCACATCTAGCACATCCTGAGGCCTCCTCCGAACTCCTGTGCTCACTTTGGGCCTGAGCCATGGGAGGAATCCTAGTCTTTGGAGGGCATAGTGGAACATTTTAGTCTGCCTTGTATCTTCAAGATCCCAGCTCTCTTCAATGAGGAGATAAATTATACAGAGGTTGAAGCCGACTAAATTAGTTAAAATGAAATGAGGCCTTGTGTTTCTTATTTGTTGCCTACTCACTGCATCATCTAATGCTCACTGTTCAGTGTGGAGTGGTCATTGGTCTTTCAGGGCGTTCTACCTACTTTGCATGACTTTGAGGTCCTAGGACCAAATACTATAACAGATGAATGTGGTTTAGTGGTTCTGGCCTGGAAGTGATTTTGTTGACAATGTCCAAGTGGGAGTGCTGGAAGTGATTTTGTTGACAATGTCCAAGTGGGAGTGCTACCAGCATCTAGAGGGGAGAGGCCAGGGATGCTACTAAACATCCTGTAACATGCAGGACAACCCCCCAACAAAGAATTATCTGCCTCCACATATAACTGTGCTGAGGTTGAGAGCCCCTGGGTTAGGACGACGCCAACCATATATTTTTTTCTGGTTCAGGCAGGTACAGGAATACATTAGATGGAAATCAATGGGGGCCTCAACAAGCCTGGGGATTTCAGACTAAAGGAGAATTTAGCAGAGGAGAGGATAAAATTTGGGGCAACCTTGGTTCATCATACACACAATTCAAAACACACACAAATTAATGTGAAAAGAAATAATCCAAGTTGTGTTGATCTGATCACATCACTCCCTTACTTAAAACCCTTTGGCAGTCTTCTGTACCTGAGGATAGAATTCTAACTCCTGAAAGGATACATTCTGGGCGCTTGGTCATCTTCGTCTGTATCCCTCTCTGGCCCCATCGCTCTAAGCTCGCATTAGATCATCTTCTGCAGCTTCCTGACTTCTTGGTCCTCAACTTTCTCAACCTCTTGTCAGCAGCTGATAAACTTTCACCCTCCTTTGGCATCCAATATGCTGGCCTCTTCTGCTTCTCCTTGTACCACATTGATTGCTTTACTTTCTCTGTTTTTCTTCTCCCTCTCTTCTTAGTGGGTCCATGTTAGGAAGCTGGCCACAACCCCAATTTTTCCTAATACCCAAGTGCCTTCAGTGGTCAGGAAATACACTAATAAAGAGGCCAGGTGTTTGCATTTTAACATGTAGACTTCTTTACTACCACAAAGAGATGTACACTATTCCATTTCTCTTAAAAAAAAAACAACCTCAGTCGACCTTTTAGTTTCCCCTTCTTGATAGAGACACATTAACAGAGAAATGTTTTCTACTATAAGAAAACCAATGCTACAAAGCAAGAGCAACTGAATTTTCTCCTTTTTGCATTTTTATAAAACAGCTTTATTAAGATAATTCACACATACAACCCATCCATTTAAAGGGTACAGTTAAATGGTTTTTACTATATTTGGAGTTGTCCAAACGTTATCACATCTACTTTAGAATATTTCATCACCCCAAAAGGAAGTCCCATGCCCCTTAGTCATGAGCCTCTAACCCTTCTTTTCTGCCCCCAGCCCTAGGCAACCATTAATCAATCCTCTTTTTGTTTAATCTTAAGTGTTAGGAGAGGATGGGCAGTGGTGGAGACTAGTGAATTAGCGGATTTACCCAGGATCTCAAGGGGGAAGCCCTGTCCAGCTCCAGCTGTTGCTATCATGTGGCAATATGAGTTCATAGTTAGCCACATCTTTTGATTTTTTAGAAGAGAAGGCAGAAATCAATATTTTAAGTACAATCTCCTGATTTTAAAATGTTGGTTAATTAAAAAATTTTTTAAAAACACACAAACATGCTTATGAGCCAGATTCTGACCTATTCCCAGCAAGCTGCTCAATATGGCATGTCTTCACTATTGACAAGGATGACACCCCCGTGTGGGTGATTCCTAAGCCTTTGTCTCAACCTCTGACTCGCCTCAGCTCCTCTCCTCTGTTTTGAATCACAAGAAGTTATTCATTATGCAAGGCTGACATAACGAATTTAACACCATAAATTCAATATTTTCAAATCGAGCTCCTATCTTCCCATATAGATTTACTCCTCTTTCTTTGTCCCTTTCACAGGCCTTCCAGTTAACCTGGTTTGAAACCTCAGTTCCATTGAAAAATGTCTCCTTCTTCCATGCTCCTCACTTCCAATAAATTGTGAGGTCCTATTGATTTAACTGTAAAATCTCACCTACATCCATTCCCTACCCTTCATTCTTCCTACCCCAACCTTACAACAGACCCACGTTAGCTTTCACCTGAGGATACTGCTACAGTTTTCTACCTGATCTCCATGCTGCTGTCAGTTTCTCCCACCAACGCCTGTCCTCTGTTCTACCGCCCAGTTACCATAACTTCCTCGCGCACACATCCAAGCACACTACCCTCCCATTTGTGATCAGCATGCTCAAAAGCTTTCAGTAGCCCCCAAGTGCCTTCAAAGAGTTCTAAGTTCCTAAGGTTGGCATTCGAGGCTCTTCCAGCCCGTGCCTAACCTGTCTTTCCACACCTCTTCCCTCCAGTCCACTTCATGTAGATTTTGCTCCAATTTAATCACTTCTTCCCCGTGCCCCCTCCATACCACGAAGACCTCTATGTCCACACGTTGTCTTCAATACCACTTCCTACATGCCACTTCCCTGATCACCACAGAAATAATGTTTTCCTCCTCTAAACCCCCATAATACTTTCACTCTCTCATGTTACTGCCATTTTCTATCCTGTGGTATATTACTTGTGTGCTTTTCTTATCACCCATAGTATATATTTCAAGACGGCCAAATCCATCTCTAATTCATGCTAGTATGCCTGACTCACTTAACACAAGGTCTGAGACACAGAGGAAGCTTGTAAAATACTGGTTAAATAGTTAATGAGTTACTCCTACCAGACGTTGAACCATGTCATATACTTGTTTTAGCAGCAGATTTACATTCTTAATTCTATCTTGCTTAAGCTAAAATGCAGAGGTTTACATTCTTCAGGCAAACTCTAGAAGCCTGTTGCTTAGATGCCTGCTAAGTGATAGGATGAAGTGAGGTTGAGCTTTAAAGTTTGCCAAAGAAAAAACTAGATGTGAATAATTAGAAGTCGCTAATTAGTTAAGCATTCAAAATTTTTTCTTGGTAATAAAATTGTAAGAGCTTCCCAGGTCTAGAAGATGCTTTCAGCAATCAGAGCCACATTTAGCCAGCAGTCACTATTTAAAGAATTCCATGTCTCTTAAACCAATGAGAATGGTATTAAAAAAGTACCCATAAACTTTACCTGTTTTCTGGATAGGTATGCTCGGGTCCTAAGGACCGCGAACACAAATGATTATGGAAAAGTTTCCAGTGAAAACCCTGAGTGAGCAAGCTTGAGGAGATAGATTTTCAGTAATGCTTACAAACATTAAGCCACCTACAAGAGCAGTAACGGGAAGGCCTTGCAAGCTAATGATAATAAAAGACGACATTTTTAAAGAACTACATCTAAGTACTAGGTAGGCCCTTTATATGGGGAACGCTTTACATCTTGTTTGAGCTTCATATCTTAGTTCCATTTTTTTATATCCTCGCAACCACTCCATGAGGTAGGTCATATCATCCCTATTGACAGACTAAGGCTAGGAGAGATTAAGTAACTATCCCCAGGTCACATGGCTGGGTAATGACAGAGCCAGGGTTTGAAACCTGGCTGACAGAGTCTTAACATCTTCTCCAATTAGCCTTTTCCAGGCTCATCTCATTATGTCAAACAGCCTACTACTCTGCCAGCCAGGGGGGGTCCCCGAAGAGCTTGAAAAGCCCGAAGGCCCATTTCTGGGGAGAGACTGACAGAGGTGTGTTGTGAGCATCTTATCACTCACTCATCTAAGCTCTGCGTGTCACTCAGACTCCACTCAGCTTCCTCTGTTCTGATGTACAGTGATAACCCAGGGTAAAGGGTTTCCAGAAAGACATGCGTGCCCTGGCTTGGCAAGGTATTTAACTTGGCTCAACTGGCCCTGCACCTGGACTCATGCAAGTCAGGTGGCCTGCAACTCACCCTCTCTGGTTGCAGGCTAAAAATCTGGTCAGGGTTAGAAAGTTATTTCACTTAATAGGGTCTCAAATATGGGAAAGCAATCGAAGGGTACGATAGGTGGTGGGGTCACTTGAGAGAGAATTGGGAGATAGGGAAGTGGGGATGATGTCAGTTACCAGAAATGTGTAACTTTATTTTCAACTGGAAAACTCAGTGGTCTCTCATGTCTTTTGACTTTCAAGCATTCCTATGCGAGGGCTGGTATAAGTGATCATTAATGCTGTTTATGGGAAATTTAAGATAGGAGGAATCTGCTTACTGGCTTTTCAGCAAAGGTGATTTCTTGCCCAATGACCTAGTTGGTCAGGAAACAGATAAGTGAATCTTCTCTATGTTCATTGTAAGCGGAAGTTCTAAAAATTGGGGCACGTTCTTCCTCTCTCCTTTGTGATGGCTGCGATGTTTAGACCTGCCAAGTCAGTACGATTTCATTGTACTGGAATTTGGTGGATTCCAATAGAAATTCAAAAATCAAATAAATGAACTGGAATTTCAAAATATTTTCATTATTGGGGACTTTTCATTGTCACAGGGTTGAGCCTGTAGAAGTATCTGAATAAACGATACAGACAAATCTAATTTATTTACTCTGAAGTCAGATCTCTCTAAAAAAGACTGTGGGAACATTCATTTTCCACTCTCTCAGAGGTTCTTTTAGGTAAGTCAAAGCATGTTCTCTTTCTGTGCTTGCTTACCCATCTGTGAAATGTGAATAATAATTCTTGCCTCCAGGCAACCAAAGGTTCTTGGTGACCCTTAGATGAAGATATTTGATATGTATAAGTAACAGAAACAATGATGATCAAACACTAAAGATGGAATTCTGGGAAGAAAACAAGTTTAATCATCATCTTCTACATTGTTTATTCTGCAAATAATGAGTCAAGCTAGTAAAGTCCAGTAATGAAGTGGTTAAAACAACAGATTTGGACTCTGGAATCTCTTTCATAACCTCATACTATCTTTTGGATCCAAAGCCCCACTCCTTTGTAGTGGGAGTATGTTATGAAGACAGATTTCTCACAAGGCAAGGGACTTTCTCCTCTGTACACACAGGGTGCAGTCTTGGGCAATCAGACTGAAGGAGGATAATCAGATTGCTATGTGGCCTTGATTTCCAAAAAGGTAATGGGCTTCTGGTACCAACCCGTGTCAGTATTTAGAAGGAGCCTGTTGGGGAGTCGTCAATGAGTAAGCTTCTTTTCTGAAAACATTTCAGTTTATGACTCCTGTGGCTAAGTATTTCTAGGAGGTCAAACTGAATCTCTAGTACACAACATAAAAGTGTCTGCCATGTAGCAAAGGGGTCACCTTTAAAAGAATAGGATTTTCCATGTTAAAAAAAAATTAAAATGTAAACAAAGAAGTAACTCCCAGAACAGGAACAGAGGGGAAGGAAAAGTTTATAGCCTAAGAGGGCTGGATATTCTAGACCTTTGGTCCCTCCTGCCTCCCTTCAGATGAAAGGCAACTTATTGAGACTAGAAAGGGGGGGGGGGGAAGAACAAGGAAAAATATTTTCAGGATTGAAATAAGTTCAGGGAAGGAGATGATCTGTTACCATTGGAACTGACATTCTGTTTCTTATTTCTTGTCTTCACGTTCTAAAGCATGTTCTATAAAATGCATGATAGCAGATGGTCAGCTGCTGGCTAGGAGGCAGGACCCTGGAGTTCTATTTCTGACTTAGTTTTGGGCTTTTGGTGAGACCAGATGGGAGAAGGAGGGTGATATGACAATGAACATTAGAGTAGGCTTTAGTCATGACCAGTTTTTTCACCTCTCTGGGCCTCAGTTTCCTCATCCATGACAAGAAACGGTTGTTTGAAATGATCTCAAAATTTCCTGCCTGTGCTAAGAACTTTGAATGTATGGTATTTTGATGACACCAGATTAGTTCCTCATTCTGGACCACACTTTTCCAGGAAGTCTGAGAATGCTCTACTCCACGTGCTATCTTTGAATGGTTGTGCCCTACCCAATACCCAGTTAGGCCTGAAGAGAGTTCAGACACGTGGTCCTTTTCCTAGGAGCAAATTTCTCTCCAGAGTAGGCACCTTCTTAGTCTGTCCTACCTACTGAAAGCTTATGATGGGTAAACATGTGTTGGCCACATCCCAGCAAACATAACTTCATAATAAAAAAGCTTAAAGATGGGAGTCTGAGTGAAAGAGTAGGAATTAGAAGGGGATTATCATCCATTACATTCAGTTTCTCCTGTCTAAAACCAAGCCCGTGGAAGTTGCTGAGTGTTACCATATGTTTTTTTTGTGGGGTCATTCATTTAAACTGGGAAGGTGACTGAGAATGTCGGTTAGCCCCAATAGAAGGATGAAGTAGGGAAATATCTTGGATCTGCTTTTTTCTAAATTTGTCAGAGTAGTCGAAACTACCTCAGTTAGTAGATCATTAACTCTTGTTCTATTTGATGCAGAAAGCCAGAATTTTAGTAGCCAACCTAAAAGAGGACGAAAGGGATATAAAAGAGGAAGACTTCCTAGGGTAGGCTATTACTAGAAGAAGCATTCAAGCCGACCTACAAGCTCCAGCAGGCCACAGGGCAAAGGTATCACATAAAAGAGATTGGGATAGGCTCAGACATCTATCCTCCAGCAAAATTAATTTCCTTGGGGGCTTGTGGTTCACTAACTGAACCTGTGAGCCAGCTGTATTTAGTGTAAACTCTACTTCCTTGGGCCTCTAAAATTGACAATGGTCTGTAGGTCAAGTTCCAACGGAAGTGATATTTCTGACCTAGCTCTATAAATAGAGCACTGGAAAAAACCCATCAGCTGCAAATGGCCCAGGGACCACACGCTATCTATTAAGTAAGTAACCGCAGTTTCTGTGCTGCCATTTTAGATGAGAAAAAAAAGTCCTTTGTTATTTATTTATAATCTTCAGAGCTTTGCGATTCTCAAAATACTTTAAAGCTATTAGTCTTCTTCAGATTTACAAATAAAGGATCTGAGGCATAAAACCACATAATGACTGCCTCAATATCATCTGCCCACTGAGGAAGTCCTGGTAAAGAATAAGGCTCCTCCACTTTGCTAAAGCAGAAAATTTCATTCCCAATCTATCTTGGCTAGAGGTGAAAGAGGTGAATGCAGATCAGGGTCTTCACTTACACAACTCACCTAGGCTGATCCAAGTTTCAATAAAACTTCCTTCTACTGAGGAAGGTAAGAAATGTGAAGAAGCCACGAAAAGGTGGGGCAATCAGAACCTCTGGAATGCAAGTCAGGGATGGGTTATTCATCCTCAGCAGAAGGTAGAAACAGAGTTAGCTAATCACTAGGATAAAGGCTGGTATGCGCCAGCACAAACCACTTAAACAATTTGGTTGGCTTTTGTATGGGGAGAAAATATTGTAATTACTCCCAGTCTTATAAGTGGTCATATAAGTTATCATCTAACCAGGAAACTTTTGAACATGAAATGGGAATATTTTAATAATTATATCAGGATAGCAGAGATAAATCAGGACTGTTCTGGCCAAACCAAGATGTATGGACACCCTAAGGAAATGTCCAAAATCAGGATGAGGATGCTCACCCTACAAGAAAATTTACCAACCAAAAGTTCTATGGGGGGTACTGCCCAGGACTTCTCTGCTATGTTTGTGGTGACAATTATGAAGGTCTTTAAAGATAGCTGGGAAAACAACAGGGTTGCACTAGTGTGTCTGAATAGAAAGAAGCAATTCCCACCCACCCAGAGGCCATGGCCCTGAATCCTTTTTCCAACAATACAGCTTTCCTCCTGCTACCTTCTATTTAAAGGGGATAAAAAAATCCTGAATGGTGACCTGTAGTTAGATCTTGTGACCCTTTGAAAAGAAATCTTTAATTAAAAATAAGTTCGCTCACTAGAGAAAACACATGCTATTCTTAAGTAAACACTAGCAAAATAAATCAAAGAAAACAAAGTTTGAATTTGGCTGGTATATTAGATAATAGTATTATATCAATGCTAATTTCCTGGGTGTGATCATTGTATTGTGGTTATATAAGAGGAGTTCTTGTTCTTAGGAGATAAATGCTGAAGTATTGGGGATGAAGGTTTATGATGACTACAACTTACTCTCAAATGAGTCAGCAAAGATAATAATAAATATTATAAAAAATGAATTGATAATGATATGAGAGAGAGAAAACAAATGTCGCAAAATGTTAACAGTCTAGGTGAAAGGTATATGAGAGTTCACTGATGTAGGTTGGCCTACCCTAAGAGATGACCTGGGTTACTGATATAAAAATCAGGACATGGGGCTGGATCTCTGGAGAAATTACTAGGGCATTAGTTTCATATACAAGGTCGGACAATTAAGTTCGTGAACTTGTTGCAACAATGTGGCTAACCTTTTTTTGATATCAGAGAGATTATTTATTATGAATTTGTGCCATCTGGACAGTTAACCAAGTTTACAATTTGGAAATACTGAAAAGGCTGCGTGAAAAGTTAGACGTCCTGAACTTTTTGCCAACAATTCATGGCTCTTGCATCACGACAATGCACTGGCTCACACGGCACCGTCTGTGAGGGAGTTTTTAGCCAGTAAACAAATAACTGTATTGGAACACCCTCCCTACTCACTTGATCTGGCCCCCAATGAATTCTTTTGTTACCCAAAGATAAAGGAAATATTGAGAGGAAGACATTTTGATGACATTCAGGACATCAAGGGTAATACGACAACAGCTCTGATGGCCATTCCAGAAAAAGAGTTCCAAAACTGCTTTGAAGGGTGGACTAGGTGCTGGCGTTGGTGCATAGCTTCCCAAGGGGAGTACTTCGAAGGTGACCATAGTGATATTCAGCAATGAGGGATGCAGCACTTTTTCTAGGATAAGTTTGCGAACTTAATTGTCTGACCTCATATGTGTTTATGCATCAGAATCACTTGGTTTACTTAAAAAAAAAATGCAGAATCCTTGTCCCCATCCCAAACCTAATCAATCAGAATTTATGAGGGGTGAAACAAGTCGGCTCTCTCAGATATAGATCCCTATATACACTAAAGTTTGGGGGAAAGAAAATCACACAGTACATTCACTGTTTTGCTTGCAACTATAGAATTCTCAGACTCCATGGATAGTCTGTGTACTGTCACAGACACATTTGCATTAGAAAATCTCCACCTCGTACCCTGTGATATGGCTCTACATCCTTTTCATCATGGAAGACACCATTCTGGGAAATGCCCTTTGGCCCAGCTTTTAAGACTCCTATCTGCTGACTTTATCCTGCACCTTGCCTCCCAAGGGGGATACAGGAGAGGTGTAAGTGATCTTTAGAAATGCCATAATTCATCTGGTTGGAGTTGTTCTCAGAGGAGTTACCGAAACCCTAATTCAGAAAGGAGGAGGGGCGGCTGATGGCCTGCGGCATGAAACAGGACAGGGCTAGTGTTGGGGCCCAGGTCCCTGCTCAGGCAGAGACCCTCATTAAGGTCCCTCCTCTGTCAGGATCCTTGGCCTGCATTTCTTCTAGACACCAAACACAGCTCAGCTTTCAGAGTTCAAGCTGCCCTTTGTTTCTTCAGTGAGAACAGGAACAGGGTGCAAGCGAGGGAGGAAACAGAATGAAGTGGGACAGGAGATAGCAGTCCTGAGGTGCTCGGAAAACTCCAGAGTACGTAAGTGCATCTGATGAATTCAACTTCAAGTACATTAATAAATATGGCTTCCCTCCATCCTGCAACATTGGTATAAGCATCATTCCCATTTCGTAGACCAAGAAGTGACTTGACTACCGAAACCCACCTAGTCAGTGGCACGGCTGGGGCCTGAGCTCAGGCGTTCCATGGCTTTCTGCTGTCCCAGCTGCCTCCCTTCCGGCACCAGAGAAGCACATCGTTGGGGAGAATGCTTTTCATTATCACCTTGCCCAGAGTGCGAAGATTTATTGCTACGCTTTCCTCCAGCCCCATCTCAAGCACCCCTTTGGGAGGTACAGTGATCATGATAGGAATCGGGATATTCTCAGGTGTGGGAGTGAATGGGATGCTGGCATCACATATGTTTGTTGCCCCTGAAGGCTCTGAGAAGGGAGTAGGGGTGTGTTTTTGGGGGGGGTAAGAAATAGATGAATATTTTGGTGAGCTGATCCCAGCGACCTCAGCACCCTGAGTTTCAGATGAGAACCCAAAGTTTCTTTGGGCTTATTTTCCCAAACTAGTGAATTCAGCCTGGCTGCTGAGTTTCTTCAGCTCAGATTGTGTTTCTCTGACCTCTGGAGCTAGGCTTCCTGAGTCAGGCTAAGAGAAGCTGCTGCCCTTCTCCCTTTTTGGGGTGTGCATGCACACATGCAGGCACATACAACACAACGGATAGTCCCATGACTGTCGCGCCAACACAAGGCTCACAACAAATGGGGGCCATAGAGGAAGAGAAAACTCCATTCGCGACAGAAATTCACAGTGGCCCCCAGATCACAAGATGCGAGGTCTGGACAACGTGCAGATCGCCAGGGTGTAGTGTATCTCAGGCAATGGAGATGACTTTAACTTCCTCAAGTACTCCTTCACAAGAGTGTCCCAATCCCTGATGGCACCGCCAAGTACTTTCAGGCCACAGCCTCATGGCAGGAGAGGGAACTGATGAACAAAACATGCTGATGCTAACAGGGTTATTTTCATTGGGGAAACTGGTTTGGTGGCAGTAGGCAGTCAGCACACATCTGCGAAATATGAGTTCTTAAGCAAAGCAATTTCCTTCCTCCTTGAAGGCCACTGTTTATCTAGAAATGGGAAAGAACTATGGGTTTACTGAAAATTATGAGATTCAACAGAGTGATCACAACCACCCACTTGGTGTAACTGGTCCCACATCTCAGAAGTCAGTTGATATAAAATATTACAGCAAAGAATTATGAGGTAACAGTTTGGGATAAGGGATATGTTCCAGGCACTAGGCTCAATACCTCACATATATTACCTCTGTGAGGAAGGTACCATTATCATACCAGTTTTCTAGGGAAGGAAGGTGAGTTACAGGGAGAGTGGCAGAGAAAGGCAAATGGCAGAGAAAGGAACTGAACCCAACCCTCTGACCAGTCACTTCTTTCATTGTTTCTTTCAGCCATTTACAGAATGACCATTTGTCTCTTTCTCTGGGAGGGAAAACTCATGGAGCCCTCCCACTTCATTTTCTAGATACTCACTAATTCTCTTTTCCTCATTAAATCATAATATTTAATTTCTCATTCAGAGTCATCTAAGTCTGTCTAGAAAAGCATATTTGAATAATGTTCTCACCCTGTTGTTGGGAAACTTAGTTATATGATAGGTTTCTAGAAATTGACACCAAAGAAAAATAAATCTCCAGGTTCTGTAGATTTCCAACTAAAAATATGTAAAATGACTTTAGTTGCCAAAATCATGACTGGCTTTCCTTCTATGACTCTAATCTCCACATCTGGTTCACCTTCTTTGCCAAAAGTACATGATTACGTGTCTTTTTTATATTTTAGGGTGTCTGTATATTTAAGGACATTTCTAAGTAGAATTGCTATGTTAATCATCATTACAATCCCATTGATAATCACTTGGTTTCTTTTATCAATGGTAACTCTACCATAAAAAAGAAAGCAGCAGAAGGTAAATGTGATAATCAGAAGAGCTCCACGGGAAGCCAGTTCGTCCCTTTGCTCATCTGGAATATGTCTGTGGGATGGGAAGGGGGAACAGCAACACAGTTAACATTTACGTGCACCTTCTACAGTATGTGCAAAAAACCGTTTCAGGTGCATCACATGATAAAAATCTCTTAATCATCTCAACAACATGAGGTTGGATGCTCTATCCTTGCCCTTAGTTTACAGATGATGAAACTTCACCCACATTTGTATGGCTAGTAAGTGATGGAGACAGGACTCAAACCCTGACAGTCTGGCCCCAGATCTGTGTTGCAACCTTCCCCGACGAGTCTGACGAGCAGCCAGGGCTGGGAGGCCTTGTTCTAGCTGACTTCCCATGTCAACAGCTGAGTCTGGTAGTTTGCACTGTATGTACATCTGAGTGGCTTATTATAATGTCCTTAGCCAAGGACAGCCCATAAATTTTTCATGACATTACCATAGACTCATCTTGTTTATGAAACACTGTGATGGTACAAACAGAAGAGTCATGTATTAAGCCTTTTTTTTTTAAGTAAAAGATTTTATCTTCATTGTTCCTAAGGAAAGTGACATGCCTAAGGTCACACACTTAGTCACGGGTCAGTACTGGTACAAACACCCTTCACATACCCTCCTTGAGCCACAGGACCTATGGTTGCCCTCAGAAGACATCACGGATTCCCCAGGCACCTCTGGGACTGTACACAGCTCAGAAGACCAAAGAGACCGCTGTGCCCGCTTCACAGCAGCCCTGGCTCTAAATTAAAAATGGCACAACAGCAGTAACACAGCAGCAACAACAAAATAATAATAAAATAAATGGTGGAAAAACTGCTGGGTTTCAAAACTTCCTTAAACTGATCACCAAGGGAAGGAAAGGGAAGGGTTTCTTCTTAAAAGAGGGAAGTGCCTGCCAGCAGGAAACGAAAACTTATTATTATTCTGTATTTTCTTTCTGGATGACTGAAAAGTCCTGTCCTCCCCCTTCCCATCCCTATCAAAAGAAGACTCCCCAAGACAATCACAAACTTTAAAAGTAGCAAACTCTCACTTCAAAAAAAAAAAAAAACTTAAAAAAAAATTAAAACTCCAAAACCCATAGAGATTACAAAACAGCTTTGTGTGGAAGAGGGCAAGTTTTCTCTTAAGAGAGGCTAATTTCATAGGGTTGGGCAAAGAGATGGGGGGGGGGGAACGCTCCATAGAAGAAGGGGAGGCGGGAAAGGAGGGGATAAAGGAGGAAGAATCGCTGGCTTTAAAAAGCAACATTGTCCCGAGAGGTGAAAGGGAACAGATGGCCGTGGAGAATGTGGCCCTCAGAGCCTTGAAGAAAGGGCGATGCTGACAGATCTTGCTGTTTCCCATTGATGCCTGAATGTTCTAGTGTGGGGAGCCGAGGCCAGGGCAGGGGACAGACCTCTGTTCCCAGAGGCTCACTGGGGCACTGGCGCTGAGGTTCACTGGGAAAAAGAGCAGGCGAGGGGGTTGGGTAGGGCAAGCAGCTGTGGCCACAGAGGGAAGGACCGTGGGGGCATGGGGGCTTCCACAGCCTTCTCTTCTGGCCGGGCGGGGAGGGTCAGCCCAGTGCTGGTCTTTGCCCTGGCAGAGGTGAAGGAGAGGCCAGCAGCTAGGGCCCAAAGTGTCAGCATCCTCTCCTGAAAAAACACTGGGGGAGGAGGCGTGTCTGGGACAAAAAGATACCCTGGGAGAGGGAAATGAAGAAAATATTCCCAATGCTTTTAGACGGTTGAGACTTTCTAACCACAATAAACAAGAAATTTGGGTCTTTGAAAGACATCGGAAGATCCTGCCAAGTAAATCCCATATTATTTCACGGAGTCTCAGGGCAGAGAAGTGATTTGCTGAGGAAACACAAAAATGAGTTGGTGGCAGACTCAGGAGGAAATTCAGGGGTCGGACTCAGAGGTCTGAGTCAGCCCCAAAGAGATGCCGAATTGACAGTGGGGTTTTGCTGGGATTGCAAATTGGTGCAGCTACTATGGAAAACAATATGGAAGTTCCCTGAGAAATTAAAAATAGAGCTATCATATGACCCAGCAATTTCATTCCTGGGTATTCACCCCAAGAAATCCAGGACACTAATTTGAAAAAAAATATATTGAAAAATAAATATCTTATATTTACTGCAGCGCTATTCACAACAGCCAAGATATGGAAACTGAAGTGCCCATCAATAGATGACTGGATAAAGAAATTGTGGCACATTTATACAAGGGAGTATTACTCTGCCATAAAAAAGAATAAAATCTTACCATTTGCAACAACACGGATGGACCTAGAGGATATTATGCTAAGTGAAATAAGTCAGATTGAGAAAGACAAATACCTTTTGATCTCACTCATATAGTGGGATCTAAAGAACAAAATAAATGAACAAACAAAATAGAAATAGACTCATAAATACAGAGAACAAACTGATGGTTGCCAGATGGGAGGGGTTTGAGGGGATGGGTGAGAAAACTGAAGGGATTAGGAAGTACAAATTGGTAGTCACAAAACAGTCACCGGGATGTGAAATACAGTTGGAGAATATAGTCAATAATGTAAAAACTATGTATGGTGTCAGATGGGTACTAGGCTTACTTATTGGGGGGATCACTTCATAAGTTATATAAATGCCTAACCACTGTGCTGTACACCTGAAACTAATATAAAATAAAACTGAATGCCAACAGTAATTTTATATATACGAGGTCTGACAATTCATGGCTCTTGCATCACAACACTGTACCAGTTCACATGGCACTGTCTGTGAGGGAGTTTCTAGCCAGTAAACAAATACCTGTATTGGAACACCCTCCCTACTCACCTGATCTGGTCCCCAATGAATTCTTTCAAAAATAAAGGAAATATTGAAAGGAAGACATTTTGATGACATTCAGGACATCAAGGGTAATACGACAACAGCTCTGATGGCCATTCCAGAAAAAGAGTTCCAAAATTTCTTTGAAGGGTGGACTAGGTGCTAGCATCAGTGCATAGCTTCCCAAGGGGAGTACTTCAAAGGTGAGCATAGTGATATTTATCAGTAAGGTGTGTAGCACTTTTTCTAAGATGAGTTCATGAATTTAATTGTCAAACCTCAGGCGTGTGCACGCACACACACACACACACACACAATCACAAGATGTAAAGTACAACACGGGGAATATAATCAATGGCATTGCAATGGCTATGTATTGTGTCAGATGAGTAGTAGACTTGTTGGGGTGATCACTTTCTGAGGTGTGTAAATGTCTAATCACAATGTTTTGTACACCTGAAGTTAATAAAAATATCAATAAAATAAAAAATAAACCTCTTTCCCTCACAAAAAAAAAAAAAAAAAAAAAAAAAAAAAGCGGGGTCCTGCTCGACACAGCAGAATGACAGGAGGAGCTGAGAGGCCTCTGGTGCGCAGGGTGTGCTCGCGTGTGTGCATGGGGCAGCATCTGGAAGGCCTGCTTGGAGGCTTATGGCCTGAAGTTGCACCACCCTGGAGGAAGCTACTGGAGACTCACAAGGCCCCACAGGGTGCCCTCTGACTGCCTGGGAGGGGAAAGCCTGACAGTCCGGCCCTGCAGATAGAGGCCTGGAGGATGGGCAAAGAGGGGAAAGGGTTTGAGGAAGCGGACATTAAAAAGAGGCCCACACATTTTAAGGGACAAAGATGCAATCAGTGTAATTTCCTCAATATAACTTTGATCTAGAAAATTTTGACTCCAAATGACCTCTTGACTTCTCCCTATACCCTCGAGAGGATGATGGTAAAATTCAGTCCTGCTCCTGCCCACTATGGAGAGAGCTACATTCTTCCTGGCTTGTTGTCTAGTTGGCCCAGAGAGAGCTGCACAAGCCCAAAACATGTCTCCGGGTTTGATTTTCCTCTATTTTCTTCCCTGACCCTGAAAATGAGAGGGACCTGAACATGGGGCTGAGGGTCTAGAAACAGAAGGGTATGAGTTTGGAGAAACAGATCCTTCATCAGAGTTATCAGTTAGAAATATTCCCACATGTCTCAGGACCCCATAAATATCTCTCATCTAACCCTCGTTGGGAAGGAGAGCTAAAAGGCGGCTCTAAATATAGTATTTAATGACCTGGCAAGCTGACCTTTACCTGGGCTAGGTCTCCCTTTCCACGTGAAAGAGTGTCACAACAGCCATCAAGCCCTGCGCTTTGCGTTGTAGGTACCTCTGAGTTCCTGAGAGAATTCCCAGGAGTGGCTTAGTGAAAAAAGATCAACCCTGATGAAGACCTTGCCTTTTATTTTCCTGATTCATCCAAATTCCTCCCCAGGCGCTTGAGATTTAGAAGCGCCACTAATCAACCTTATAAACAGCAGCCCAGCCACCGCATGGAAATTGCTTTGTACAGCTCCTAAGTGACATTCCCCCGGGGGACAGAAGATGCCCCAGGCTTTAACCATCACAACATAACAGCCTCAGTATGAGAATAGAAGACAAGTACACTTTGACATCCCAATTGAAACTCCAGGCTGAATCGACAGTGAAGAATGTAATTACCTTTCCTGGTCTGCCGGTACACTAAAGAAATCGGAGACGTGGCATACCTATTAGGTCCGCGCTAATCCTCCTCCTAAATTCAAAGCAGGGCTCGTCCCTGGAATTCATTTCTGAGTATTCTTACGCTCCACTATTGTTAAACAGCTCAATTGATAAGTGCTTGCAGCTAATAGTGCTTTCTACTGAGCTCACCCCCACCTCTTTCCCAGCCGCTCAAAGCACTTTACAAATATCACCTCATTATTCTTTATAACACTCAAGTGAGCCTGATAGGTGGAAAGGTTCATTATCTTCTCCTTACCAATAGGGGAAACAGACAAAGGGAGAAGTGACTCGTTTGCGCCAACAAAGCAGAGGCAGAACTGGAACTAAAACTCAGCCGTCGTCTGACTCCAAATGTGCACATGTCCTATGTCAGCTTGTAAAGCCGTTCTGCTGACAGGGCGGATTTTCTAGCTGTGGGCTGTGTGGTAATCAACAGGTCCAGAGAAGTGGGGCACTGGCTGCGGCAGGGAGAGGGCAGGAGTCAGATAGAGAAGCCCCACTTGAATGGCCTTAACTAGTTCGGACAAGTCACTTCGCCCCTGAGTCCCAGTGTCTGCCTCAGGGGAAAAGGAGGGGGGGTTTGATGAGATGATCTTTAAGGTCCCTTCCAGCCCTGAGATAATGAGTGAAGTGAGAGTTTCAAAACAGGGGTTGTATTTTTTTTACCAGCCTCTTGTGACCACCTGGGTTTCATTTCTCTTGTTGAGCCTGAAATAGCATCCTTGTCTCTTTCTGCTCTATGTCATCCATTGTCCACCCAAACGATAGTGGGGATCAAATCAGTCAGTGTGAGGTGGAAATGTGCAAGCGGCAGTCCTGGGGCATTCAGGCCAAGGACTAAAGGGAGATGGAGACAGGGAAGGAGCGGGGCACTGGAGGACTGGAAGGGTCACAAAAGGAATTGGCAAACAATATTTTGAGCTGTGCCTGGGCCCTACCCAGGGGCACTCCCTACATTCCAAGGAACCTATGATAAGTGCTTCAAAGTAGAAGAAGGCCCCAAAGAAAGAGGGTTTGCTTTGGTTTTTCTAAATACAGAACTCACTTGCCAACCCCAAACCCATGTGAACAATGCTGCAATGTACCCTGCAGTGGCAGTTTTCCATTTAAACAGAATTTCATTTTAATGAAATAACACTGATGTGCCTTCAAGTTCATTAAAACTGGATTTTACAGGTGGCTTCATAGTTTAGAATTGGTGTTGCTTGAGCCAGATACACATGAGCCTTTAGAAAACCTTCAGTATTGTATCTCACTGATCTTTTACACTTTCTTTTCCTAAACGATGCTTTGATACTCTTTCTTTGCCACAAAGAGAGCTGGAGAGAGAGGACATTTAGTAAAATCAACATTTGTTTGTAAGAGAAGCAGCCCCCGCAACCAGAATAATGACTTTGGAAAGAGTTTTGGGTGATGGGCCGATTACAGGACTGGATATAAAGGACTGACTGTGCAGTTGCCAGAAAGAAACACATTTTTGTAATATCTCAGTTGTTTCTATTGGCTTGGCCTTCCTTGCACTCTCCATGGGAACTGAGTCAACAAGTTTGCTTGCTTTTATTTCAGTGATTACAGTGTATTCTCTCCCTACCCCACACTCCACTCCCACTCCACGTACAGGAAAAAAGGAGTAAAGAACAGTTATCTCTGGAAAGTAGAAGGCTTGATGATTCAAAAAAATGGGTATAATTTTATTCATCTTCCAGTCCAGCTGTAAAAGCGACTAGTTATAAGCTTTATTCCATCTGCTTTCCCTGAGGACCTCAGCCTGACCTTGTGGAACCTTCTTTCTGGGAAGTTAAAGAATTTCCAGGATTAGCTCAAGTCCTGAGGCTGCCAACTGTGACAATCTACAAAGCTCTCTTAAGTAATGATTCAGATCCCACTTCTGCTCAAGGCCAAGATAGTCCCTAATGAGTTGGAAATACTCTCATTTCCTGGACCTAGACTGGACCTGGGACAAATTGACCCCGGAAGAATTTCAGAAGGACAAGCTCAGTACCTCTGCATACTAAAGACTCAGCAATGGATATATCTGTGACATCAGAAATGTAATTGAACTTGAAAAGTGAAGATTAAGAGATCATCAGAAGCAAGGTTAAAAAATAATCCAGGAAGAGAGCAAGGAGGGAGGGAGGGAGGGAGGGAGAGAGAGAGAGAAAACTAATAAATTTAATAATTGATCTCCACCACCTGATTCTGGAGGAAGGCATCTCCTGAACTGAATTTTGAATTCTCCAGCAGAAGGCCAAGTTTCCAATAACGATCAGGTAAAATGCCAAATTCTTCTCACCATCACAGTCCCAAGGCAAGGAAAGAGAAAGAATCAATAATACTCTCAGTTTATTATTGGGTGTCCTGGGGAAGAGTAAGGCTTTAGGTCCCACCAGGGATTGCACTAGTTTAATGTAGTCTAGAAGTCTCCCTAATCACTCCTCAGACACTTTCTTTTGCTGTATGTCCTAAATAGTACAGACATCTGGGTAGTTGATGGAATATCAAAGTAAGCTTCCAACTCGATTCTGTGACTAAACCATTCTGTGACCTCCTTAAGCCTCAGTTTCCCCATTTGAAGAAGGAGTAAGACTAGAGGGATTCTAACATCCCTTCCATCTCTAAGATGCACTACTGCTTTTGTATCTGTGCATTGATTGGCTCCAGCAGTTTTCCCAGCCACAGTTCATTTTTTATCTCGAAGTTACATCCAGTGCTGGTCCCCAGCGGTCCCTGACAGTGTCTGAGGAGTTTCAGGTCATGAATTCAAGCATTACGGGCCAGCAGGAGTATTTACTTCTCTTCACTCCTGCAGAGGAAAGTTAACGTCAGCATCCTAGTGTTCCAGATGACCTCACTCAGGAAAACCCACTGGCATCTGCCAGTAGATACAATCCCAAACGGGTAAGGATGAAGACCCAATGGGAAGATTTAGCATGTTAACCAACACTGCAACAGGGGAAGCATTCAGTGTCAACATCTAGGAAATAAATGGGTAGCTTTTAAGATAAATGACTAGAACTTCAAGGCTTAGATGTTTTTACTGTCCAGGACTTGCAGTGTAGTCACGACTCAGCTCAGAACTATACCCATGACAATGGATTTCCACAATGTTAGTGGAGGAAATTTTAAGAACAGTTAGCAACTCCAAGGAACTTTTCATTCAAAGACTCCAAATGTTATGTAAGTATTATTTCTTATGATCCCAAACAGATGTGGCAATCGGGCTTTCCATTTGAGAAAAAAGGAGCATTTTATAGACTTGTCTCAGGTTATAGAGTAAGCTAGGACTTCAACAGAGACTCCTACAAGCCACTCACAGAATTATCGGGGTTCCTAATGGGTTCCACATTATCAGAATACCAGTGCTAAAAATAGTGGAGAGAAAAATCAGAAGGTTCATTGAGAAACAGAGGCCCATCTTGATCTTGAGTATCACATCTCCCTGGCAACTCAGTGGTCACTTGCTTGCTACTTTTACTTAGAAGTCCTGCAGCCTGACCAGGATGGACCAAATCTAGATCTATCAAGATGACTAATTAGATATTAATGTGTGTTCCTGTTTTTTTCATTGTTGCTTTTTTTTTTAAAGAAAGTTTCCATTTTTCTGACAACCTAAGTGTCCATCAATAGACAATTGAATAAAGAAGAGGTGGTACATATATACAATGGAATACTTCTTGGCCCTAAAAAAGAATGAAATCTTACAATTTGAAACAACATGGATGAACCTAGAGGGTATTATGCTAAGTGAAATAAGTCAGACAAAGAAAGATAAATACCATATGATCCCACTTATATGTGGAATCTAACATAAACAGAAACAAACTCATTGATACAGAGAACAAACTGATGGTTGTCTGGTGGGAAGGAGGGTTGGGGGCTGGGTGAAAATGGTGAAGGGATTAAGAAATACAAATTGGCAGTTACAAAATAGACAAGGGGATGTAAAGTATAGCATAGGCAATATAGTCAATCATATTATAATAACTATATATGGTGTCAGTAGGTACTAGACTTGTTGGAGGGGACCACATCCTAAGTTATATAAATGTATTACCACTATGCTGTACACTTGAAACTAATATTGAATGTCAATTGTAACTGGAAAAAAAATTAATGTAAAATAAATAAAGTTTTCACTTTTCTATATTACCTTTCTGGCCAATTCAGAAGGCAGCCTCAATAAGATAGAATAACATTTAGAATACTTTGCTAGATCATATACATTAACCAGAAAAGCAAATCCCAAAATAGTATGTGTGCTACGGTCTCATTTTTGAAAAAAATTTACATAAGTATATGCATAAAAAAGTTGCTAGAATTAAAAACACTGATATTTTACATTATCTTACTATAAAATTATCTTACTATAATTTTTATTTTCTTTTTGGGCTATCTATATTTTCTATTGGCATTAATACATCCAACAACATGGATAAAGTTTATAAACATAATGTTGAGCAAAAGAATGCAGTACCAAAGAAAACCTACTGTATGATTCCGTTTACATGAAGTTCAAAAATAGGCAAAACTAATCTGTGGTCGTAGAAATCCAGGTAGCGGTTACCTTTGGGGGAGGGGAGGATAGGGTAGAGACAGGGGAGCTCCTGGGGTATAATCAATGTTCTGTTTCTCACTCTGGGTACTGGTTACACATGTGTATTCACGGAAAAACTTCATGGAATGGTACATTTATGATGTGTACATAAATGTTTTTTGTTTGTGTTATACTTCATTTTAAAAGTTACTTAAGACAAAACAGAGGTTTCCTCACACACACTGTCAGAAGTCTAGAGAAATGATCATTTTTCTTGGGGGAGGGGAAATATTTCAAACTGTACTTTCAATTGTATAATTGTCTCCTTTGGGTGATAGCAACCACAAGGAGGAGACAACAATTTGCACAGCTCCATCTCTGGGGAAGGTGTTCTGGAACCTGGCTCCATAAAAGCAGAAAGAGAAACACACATTTATGTCACTGAAGGGTCCTGATTTGTGACATCACCATCCTGCACACCCCCCTTGACAACTGTAGTAATGGTGACTTTGGAAATCCAAGTTGTCATTTGACTCAGGCTCACTATATGGGTTGGTGAATCAGCCTGGACCAGATGCAGCCACGCTGGGAGGCAGACTTCTGAACTGAGCTCACATTTATAAAAAACAAGCTGAAAGTGGCTAAATCTGCTAGAAGAGGCGCTTTGTGAAGGCCAGGATCTTGTATCCCCAGTGCCTAATGCAAGACCTGGCATAGGATAGGGACTCAATAAATATTTTTAAAGTGAGTGAGTGTATATATTCACTTTCAAAAAGAAGAAACTGTTACAGCTTAAGTAGAAGTTACCATGGATGGTAAAAGGAAGGGAAAAGGATGGCGTACAACGATACATATTTGATGGGTGATATGTGTTTCTGATTGTCCTTTCAGTGTTCCTCAGGAAAGCTAAGTCAGGCTGAGGCATGGGAAGATCTGTGTTGCTATAGACATTTGGTAAAACCATTTAGAATAGCACTTTCCACTACAAATAAAATGTAGCCCACAAATACAGTTAAAGTTTTTTTCTAATAGCCACATGAAAACAGAAAAAGAAAAAGGTGAAATAAATAATATGTTTTCTTTAGCACAACACATCCAAAACATTACCATTACAATGGGTAATCAGTATGAAAATTAAGACATTTTACATAGTTTCCCCCCAATACTAAGTCTTTGAAATCCAGTGTATATTGTATACATACAGCACATTTCAGGCACTTACTAGCCACATGACTAGTGGCTACTGGATCAACAGTGCAGGTTTAGGAGGACATCCATTTGGTGGAATTTCTTTCAGAAAAGATAAATGGTGTGTGTGTGTGTGTGTGTGTGTGTGTGTGTGTGTGTGTGTGTGTGTGTGTGTAAGAGCTTAAGAGGGAGAGAGAGTCTGACATGATGGTATTTAACACTGGTTCCATCTGTTCCTAAGTCAACTGTGTCCCAGTCCTTGATTTCTATAGATATGCCAGTATCCTTATGATAATTCCCACTTTCTGCTTACGCTACTTCAAGTATGGTTTCTGTCACATGCGATAAAGAGTCCTAATAGAGATAAATAGAGAGAAAACATGTCCATGGGTGTGTATCCTGCTTTATAGGCACAATGCCTGCAAGGAATTGACATTAAATCAGCATTGCTGAATTTACAAATCAAGAAATAAAGCTATTAACAAAAATTTTATTCTGAAGGATTCTGTCACTTGCTGCAATGCAGATTGCAATCAATTTGTACATCACTTTTGAGAACAAATGAACCAAAGTTTAGCTCCAACTTGAAGTATTCCAGGTGCATTTTGGCTGTAAATTCTGACTCAAACAGGAGTTTAATAAGGTGCAGGCACTACAAGTTACCTGGACACTATCCCTTTGAGACTGCCGCAATGTAAGAGAAATGAAAATAACAGCTTTTCTATCAGCCAACATACCTCCCGCTTCATCTCAGGGCTTGTCTTCCTGCCAACACACATTTATTTCTGTGTCTTCAGTTAAACATGGAACTGGAGTTTGAGGGGAACGGGTCAGTGGATTAACTGCCATGAGGAAAAAGTAGCAGTCTCCCTATACCCACTGCCTAATCCCCTTTGTTCCTAACATGCCATATAAATAAGTGTATGGTATTTCAGTAATGTTTTAGGTGCAGACATGCGCGGGAGAGGTGATACCCATGAACGCACAGTTTCATCTCGATTCCAAATTTTCCATGTCACACACCGGTCTTTGGGCATCCTAAGCTGCATAGGCTGCCAGTTCCTGAGACACCTTTGCAGGCAGTTTAGTGCCAGTAAGTTGGAAAGGCAGGACTGAATGAGAGGCAGAAACAATCACCTTCCCACTGCTTGATGGGAAACCACTCCTGGGACTGGGAAGAGTGAGACACTTTATTCCACGAAGAGATCTTTCAAAACCTCCAGTCATAAAGACACATGCAATCCAGTGAGCCTGAAGGAGATAGGAAGGGTCAACGGGATACTAGGCAGTGTCAGGGCAGAGAGAGAGAAAGGGACAAAGAGCAAGCTCTCTGTCATCTTCTGTTGTTAAAACTCCTGGATGAGCCAGCCCTGCGTGGACTGAATGTGGGAGGAAATTTTTCAGAATTTGCTGTAACTCCTGCCATCCAGAGAGGTGTAAGATATTTAGTGGGTGCCTAACAGCAAGGAGAGGACTGGGGAATGGTATGTTATTGCTACATCTGTATGAGTCATAGGCTTGTAAATGCTTTATATCCTGCATAGATCCTTCAGCATTTGAGCCGGGAACTTCACCCAGTTTGTCTGTGGGGCTCTGCCTCACTTGCCCTGGTTGAAAGGGTTAAGCAGGTCAAAGAATCCTTCACCTCTAATACTCGAATTTTCTTTTCATCATAAGGACGAGTGGGAGAGAAGCACAGCAGACAGAGGCCCCGGCAGGAAGGCAGGACTCCTGGGTTCTGCCACAGCTTGTGTGTGGCCTTACGTACGTGCCTGCTTCAAGTGCAACGTTTTTGTAAAAAGGGGGCAACAATAACCAATGTCCAAAGGACAGTGAGCTAAATGCTGATGAGAGCACATCTGAAAAACCTGCAAACTTTGGAAAGAGTGCTGAGGACATAGAGCGGATGGAGGGATTAAGGGACCACCTTAAGTGACTACAGTAAGTGGCTACAAGCACGGATTCTGAGCCCAGCTCTGGGTTTCAATTTCTGGCTCTGCCACTTACTCGCTGTTTGCCTTTGAAGAAACTACTTAACCTCTCAGTGCCTCAGTGTGCTCACCTGTAAGTCAGAGATTGTAACAGTACCTACCTCACAGGTAGCATTCAATCAGGTCACATGTTAAGTGCCTAGAGCAGTGTGTGGCACGTATATAAATATCAGCAAATTTTACTATTAATGAGGACTGCATATTTTCATCTTTTGAGCTAGAAGACTTCACAGAAATACCTAGCTAGTCCTTCACAGGAAACACCTTTTCACAGATGAGAAAACCAAGAGCCAGAGAGATAAAAATAAGTCAACAGAAATGATGTGTATATCCTAGCTGGCCCATCAGCAGAGACAATGGCACTTCTGAACAACTATTCTTAGAAAGTGCCATAAGTGTCATCATTGGATGCTTTAAGTGCTAGACTAGAACCAGAAGTAAGACGAGGAAGAAGTAAGACGATACTGGGTATCATCCTGGGGGACAAATTAGGCTTTGTCATTCTTAGCTGCCCGATGGGCCCGTGTGAGAGACACAGAAAGCATGGGGGAGCATTTGGCTGGTGGTGTCAGTGCCATCAAGGTGGTCAGCCTGAAAATGCCTGATGACTTGTGGGGGTGCTGGGAGGAAGGGGGTACTAGGGAACGAAAGACCAACACCTATCACGCTGATAAAAGAGACTTCTGGAAGAAAAAGCTAAGTCCAGAGGCTTCCACTTCTGTTGTGAGGGCTAGGGGAAGGCTTCACCTCGATGTGATGTCGCAGGGAAGGGTGGCAGGCCTGGCAAGCTGCCCGCTGCAGAAAGGCTGTGGCCCAGCTGACAGGAGAGCCAGGCTGAGCCGTCCCACTATTCCCTGGAGATTTAGATCAAGCTCATAGCCAGGGGAAGTGGGGATTAACACAATGTGGTGTCCGAGCTAATGAGTTAGCAAAACAGAGACAGATGGCAATTGCAGTAACTTAACTCGCCCATCTCTGTTTGCAGTGCACTCCCACAAGCTTCTCCTCTGTCCTCATGCTATGTCACCCTGCCCAGCCCTCTCCGGCCATCCCAGCAGATCATGGCCACGGAGATGATCCTGCACGCAAAGGAGCTACAATACTGCTTTCCAAACACTATGATACCCACCAGCGGGGTACAGCGGTGGGGAGGCGGTCTTTCAGGCAGCTTTGGAGAGATACTGACCTCTGGATCTAGGGGAAAAGCGAGGTTATTTTTATGGAATTGTTATTTTATATTTGAGATATAACTCCTCACAACAATTGCTTAAACTGCATACGCGAACGCTAAAAAGGGATATAACTTGCAACTTGGGGATGAAAACAAGAAAAAGGAACTTTGATTCTGACCTTAAAACACGTTTCCTGTAGTCAGTCCCACAGGCTGTGGAATAGCTTCCTTCACAGGCCTTTACCTACCACATGTGACAAATAATTTAATGCATGCTTAGGCCAGACATGGCAACCTCGCCACTTTGAGAGGCAAACAACCGCTTTAAAGTTATCTACCACCCTGTGCTTCTTTTAGGGTTTTTTGTTTTTTTCTGCTTCTTTTCCAATGATCATTGTTTCCAGGTGGCATTACTGTGCCAGGTGCTCGGAGGCTCACCTGGTACTAAGGCCAGTCAGGACAAACACACAATGGAAAACCCTGCTCCTACTTTTGAAAGTTGGCTCATTTTCATAATTAAAAAAATCCCTTTAATAATAAAATTCCAACCATGTAAACAACAGAAGACTTTCAGAAAGAAAAGGAAATTAAAAAAAAAACCCTGATTCATTCATTTTGATAAATAATTTATTTTTTCACCCTATTCTACCTAGTTATTTCACTCAATAAAGTAATAAGAAACGTAAAAAAATTAAGTTAAATTTCATTGATGCAAATGGGTTTTGCTTTTGCAAAGTCAAAAGCTGATTCATGAGAAGAAACTTAAGTGGTCACTGAATTATTCAGTAGAACATGTACCTAAATGGGGACATCAAGAAGGAAACCTGGAAGAAGAAAGTACACTCCCCACTCCCACACAAACTTCCCCGCCCAGTGACCCTCTCGGGGGCGACCTGCTCATCTCTGTCTCCTTAGAACAAAGTCTTGAGACTGACACAGCGTACAAATGTCAGCTGTAACAATCTGCAGCTTACCGGCTGGCAGGATCAACGTTAGACCAAATGATGTCTGAGGAAATATTTATATTCTCCCCCGATCATATGCCTGATAATGAGGGGCAGCAAAATATGCTGGTGGAGAACTTGAACAGAGAGTGCCGAGAGTAACACTCCGAGGGAACCAAAAACAACCTTCTTGGAAGTGGAACTTAATTGTGGAACACACTTCCCAGCCCTACGGGGTCAGCTGCCTTTCATGGGAAGTAACTCGTCACAATCTGCTTGGTAAAAGAGGACAGCCTGAAGAAGCGAAACTGATAAATGATCAACATCTATTTAATAGTTGAGTTACATACCCTCCGACATCTATATCAGGATTGTACCCCACGGGGTTTCTCAACCTCAGCATTGTTGACAATTTGGGCTGGATAAGTCTTGTTTGTGGGGGCTTCTTGTGCATTGTAGGATGTTTAGCAGTATCCCTGGGTAGATGGCAGTAGCATTTCCCTCCAGATATGACAACCAAAAGGACGTCAAACATTGCCAGGTGTCCCCTGGAGGGCCCATGGCCCCAGGATGAGAACCACTGGTACACTAGTATATATGGTAGCGCTAATGACTCTAAAAAAGCTTAAATGAGAGACTTTATAATCTTATGGCTGCTTCTTTGAAAAGCTAAATAAGTGGCTTCTAAAATATATTTTTTGTACTTTGGTTAACTAGAATCCAACTCATAAATATCCAAAGAGATTAATATACTAAAGGGGAATCAGCACTAAATGACAAAGGCATTGGGGTTCCTTCCAATGGGGAAAATTTTAAGGCCAAATTAAGAATTAATGATTTTTCTCCAGTTGTGGTTTCTTATCTAGAAAGAGGGATCAGAGTAAACTGAAGGAGATGATGAATACAAACAAGGCCATCTGATATGAGAAAGTATAGTGGTCTGCATCTAAAAACCAACAGGGCTAGGCTCAGCTGGGCCCGAAAAAGCCATGTGACCCTGTGCTTATGATTTAACAGGTTCCCCCCCACACACACTTATCCACAAGAGTCCTTTTAGCTGTAACCATGCCACCTTCATATCCCAGGAAGCTACCAACATATCACCAGCAGGCTATGTCTTTAAAGTGATATTTTAGAGTAAACTGGATACATTTGTGCTGGTCCAATCCTTGAGATGGCTGGCCCAAGTTAAGGCCAGATAAGGGAACACAACCTCAAAATCTCAATTTTATTAGCATTGCTGAGCAAATCAACTGTACTGAATAGAATTTAAAGACTATTAAGTTGTGAGTCCTCGTGGGGAGGTTCTGTCTTTTCATCTAGATTTAGCAGAATGCCTGACATAGTGTCACTTGCAATCGCTGTTCTTTCAATGAATGAATGAAGAAATGGTTTTTGCACCTAATTAATAGGAAAACTCTACGGCTTTTAAACAGAAATCCATCAGGATCAATTTAGGGGAATTAGGAAATAAATCAGTATTGATTTAAGTGAAGCTCACATTAGTAAAATTCTTCTAAGAACTAGGTAAAAATATACCTGCCAGGGACGCCTGCCTGGTGAAGTGGAAAGACTGGAACTCTCGTGAACCAGGTCCTCACTAGCTACCTAGCTGTGTGATTCGGAAAAACCACTTACTGTCAGTGGGACTTGGTTTTGTTGTCCAAAATCAGAGATCACTTCCAGCAGTTACATTTGGTGTTTGATGGGATAAAGAAAGCAGAATATACAGGGAAGGTGGACAAAGTCAGGGATTTAGAATAAACATGAAAATGGCTTCATGGCTTAGATTCTGCTCTTTTAATATAGAAGCCTATCAATAGGTACTGAATAAAGGGACCCTATTGATCAAATCTAACCTAAAATGATGAAAGTGCCCACCTCATTTATTTTTACAAGACAGGAGGCATTACTGTTTCAAACTGAAGGTTGCCTTATGTGGGTTTACACAAAGCATGGCCTTGATGGAGGCAGAATTAGAACACGGCCTTCCTCCTGCAATCCAAGTATTCCGACCTAACACTGAGAACCCTAAGACGGCAACAAAAGATTTGGGGTTTACATGTTCAGTGAAATGACACTGGGGTGGTGATGCCAGGCTGACTTCTGAGTGAGTTATGGCTCAGACACAGCCCAGGGACTTGGCTTTCCTGTTTCTTTTTCAACTGATGCCTCTCACTCAGATCACTGCGAGCGCCAGTGATCCCTACTCCATCCCCCACGCCATCTCTCTGTGGAGAATTCTAATATGATTAAATGCTCTTAATTATATACACACACTGACATCCTGAGGAAACTGATGAAAACTACCTGGCAGAAAGCATGGGTGTATATTAACTCTAACCATCTGGGGCCCGCTGGGGCACTAACCACGATCCTTGGCTTTTACTCCCCGAGTGAGATGTCATTTCGAGACCGTGTGTGGTCAGTTAATCATGTGCGTTTCAGTTTGGCTCTGCAATTTCACTCTGGTCCCCTCGCATTCTTAGCCTATCACGATGACCAAAAACCCCTGTCGGGGAGGAACAATCGGGAGGGAAAGGAGCCTCCTCATTGGCCAAGGGGAGCCAGATGATTCTCCATAGTTCCCAGAAGTTACTTGAAGCGCAAGAACATCTCCAGAACACTGGGGCTTTGAGAAAGAGGCAATTTAAGAGAATGACAGTGAAATAAAAGCCTGGAATTTCAGGAAGTGGTTCCAGGAACAATGAGTACACAAAAATAAAGTGGAATCACTTTTTCCAGGCAATCAATTCGCTTTCACAGATAATGCAGTCATCTGACAATAACTAGCACTTAGGAGTATGCGAGTACACACTCTGTGTTTCTAGATACCACAGCAGCCATCAAAAGTGGAGGAGGGCGGGGCCGGCCGAGTGGCTCAGTTGGTTAAGAGCTCGCTCAAGAGTTTGAGCTCTGAGCAACGGCGGTTCGAGTCCAGCCCGAGCTGAGCAGCCGCTGAGCTGCCAATAGGTAGCAGGATGGCTCAGCTAAAAAAAAAAAAAAAAAAAAAAAGTGGAGGAGGGCGAGTGGCGCCCTCCGTGACCACTCCCTCTTCACCCTGCTCTAACTTCACCACACCTGTGGGAGCCTAGTCCACCAGCCCAGCAAGAGCTGCTGTGATTAAAATGTGATGTCCCTGGTCACTAATAGTTCTCTTGGGATGGGAACGTAGCCAAACCACACGATGCAAGGAGCAGACAAAACATCTCTCGCCTTTCCATCAGACTTCTTCCCACCAGCTTTTCTGCTTTCCATCCCAACCCTCTAACTTGGTTACATTTATCTGCCTTTCCACGTACTCTTCACACACCTCCATCATTCCTGTCTGCTGCCTATGGTGGGAGTGAATATTTCAGTCAACTCCAGGCAGATACAGTGACACCACTTCCCATCTCCACCGTGAGGCCGAGGACACCGATCACAGACAGGAAAGCAGATAAAGCCAGAAAGGGGGTTTCCTCTGCTGGCCTCCCAGTGTCCTCTCTGTCTCAGAGTTCCCTGTTCTTTGCCCTTTACAGCACTTGGCAGTCTCCGAACAAATCTACTGACTTAGAACTTGAAAAAAATGTTGGCATAAATCCGGGCAGCAAAAATTATCTCCAATGTATAAATTTTAATCAGAGGGATGATTTGGGGGCGGGGGGTGGGTGGGTTATTCATTCATTCATCATCCCATAAATATTCATTGAGTAACTTCTATGTACAGGAAATGGGCTGGGTGAGACCAGCTAGGTTTTTTAATAAATAATGGCATGTGACTAATGTCAGGCTCAGCAAGCCTGACAATGTCAGTCTGTCCTTGAATGAGAAGCTCCACTTATGATTTCCTGAAACAAATAACAGTGGAATAGCACAATAAGTCAAATAGCTCCCCAATGTATATTTGTTGCTGTTATGGGATGAGAAGCATTGTTAGGAAGAACAAATAAACTGAGTCAGAAGATATGAGGCACCTTTTCTGGGTCTCAGTGACTTTATCTGTAAAATGGGGATGACACGCAACTCGCTTCATTTACCAAAGAGACTGCAGTGAGAATCAAAAGAGATAATGTATATGAAAGAAAGCACTTTGTATACTATAAAAGTGGGATGCATACATAAACTAATAATCATAAGACTGTGATTACTCAGTCTTGAGCTTACGGATAAGAGTAGCTCATCTCTTCACTTTAACCAACACAGAAGCCTTCACAGAGCAAGGTGGTCTCAGTCAGGTCAGTCACCAATATATTAAGTCATCTGAGTCTTAAAGGAAAAGATAAGTAGCTATTGGGAGAAATATGCTTTTTATAAATTAATATACAGCAATTAAAAACAAAATATTGCAGTTATGAAAACAAAAGAAGTCTAAATGCTAAAAGACTTAAATATATTGGGGTGGTCCAAAAGTAATTAGGTTGAGTAGGATGAGAATAAAAAAGTTAAAGCTAACTTTTTTGTCCCACCTCTACATATAGTTTACGAGTATATGGAAATAGTCCAGTGTTTCTCAAACTGGAGTGATATACAAGCTCCTTTAAAGGGGAAAAATTATTTGAGACATCCAAAACACATTTCAAAACTTCTAGGAGACCTTAGACTGAGTTTCAGAATCACCAACTTAAGAAACTTTGAGATTTATTTTTAAAACATCTTTTAATTGTAAAGTATTGTCTTTATACCAAAAAAAAATCTTTACAATAAAAACATAAAAAATTTAAAACCTCACAGAACTTGCAGACCTCCAAGTAGTCAGAGCCCCCAATTTGAGAAAAACTGATTTTTGTCTCACTCCTTCTTTTTATGGATGAAGGAACTCAGGCCTGTGGAGATAAAGTAACTCTCCTAAGCCACACAGATGGCTATTAGCAAAAGCAATCCATAAGCCCAGGTCGCCTGATTTCTAGAGCAGCGCTTTTTCCTTCTTTAGACAAGGCCTCCTCTGTCTGTGGCAGAGCTCGCTATCTGCTCCAGACAGATAGTGGTATTGTGTTAGCTCAGAGACAGGGAAGCAGATGGAGACGAGAAGGTTGGAAGGGGAGGTGATGTGGGTGTGGCAGAATATCGCTGCAGCTGGGCGAGCGATTTGTAAGGGAGGCATTTCCAAGGCTGGATTCTTCTGCTCACCATCGAAACAAACACACTTTGGGTGGAAAACACAAGCAGTGTTAACAGCGGTAGCGTTTCTGCCTAACAAGTTTGGGCAGAAAAATAGGAAGAATATCGTCATGAGCTAAAATCTGGAGAGGAATTGCCGAAGGTATGAGGTTATAATTCAGGGTGGCCAATTTAATCAGCTCATATTCATTAAACACCCACAAACACGTGGTGCTTTACAACAAACCCCTTTCCTCACTCTGAAGCACCCACAGGCCTGCTTTAAACGGGCCACCCTGTACACGTCGGGACTCTGGCCAAGCGTGGAGGCAACTGCTTCCCTTCCTAAGAAAAATAGGGTAGATTCTTAGACAACCACAAGTAAAGGTTAGAGCCTCTAGTTTTACATCCCATTCGAAACTGGGAAAGAGTTAGGGAATCTGTTTTCCAAGAATTTGTTTGAAAAACTCTCTATATATTAAACCTTCCATTTCAGACCAGTAACATCCTATACCATCCACATTCCCAGACTTTTACCCTGCAATTTCCCTGGATGCATTCTCCCCCCGCCCCCATCCCCTCCACCCCTTACTGGGGCTGAACTCAAGTGCCTTATGAATAGTCCCACATAATGACTGAAGCATTATGACCCTTGAGTTATGTATAATTAGCCAATCAATGATTTTGGTCACTTCCGGCCCTTGGATAATGAACTCATAGTAACTACAGAAAGCATGTTCTAACCACTGCCTGGTTAAATCGCCAAGAATAGTTTCAGCCTTACTGATTTATCAAGAGCCTTTTTGCATCTGATTTGATTGCATCTGATGAGAGGACTGGCTGGGCCTGCCCCACTGGCATCCCCCAGGAGCCGGGCCTAGCAAGAACGCCGGGGAGCAACGCAGCATGAGTCGTCCCACTTGGATCCTTGCCCAAGTGCATTGGCAGGTGCTATGACTTTTCCAACATATCTCTGCTCTGATACTTCCAAAAATTGTGACTAAAAAATTGCCCTGACAGCAGACCATTCTCCAATAACTTTCTCATTCTTACATGATGATCTCCACTAGAAGATCCAGGAAGCTCAGGACAAGACTCAAGGCATTCTAATTATAGCTCATAATATAAAGCACACAGTAGGTGTTCAACGAACCATTGCTGGGTGATGGGCTGTTTTTTGGTTTTGAGTTAGTCACACGGGTGGTTTAGGAAAGTGAGATGGGTTCAGGAGGTAGAAGATATAAAAAGAGAGACAGGATAGCTTGTTTGCAGTGGCTCTGCATGTCTCCAAAAGATGTGAACAGAGGAAAATAGGTATTTTTCAAGGCAGTTAGCGGAACAATCATAAGATCTGTAAGGCAGTAAGGTTACTTTAATTATACTGTCACCTTTTACAAAAGTGGCCCTGACAGCTTTGCTTATGGCTGAAATAAATAAATAGCAGGCGGTTTATTTGGCATGTCCCTCCAGTTCAGGAGTAAGTCTGGGGCTCTTGGACCCCTAGCAGCCCTCTAGCTTAAGAAACAGAACATTACCACCACTTCCCACCTCTCAGAATGGCTATCATCAATAAATCAACAAAGAACAAGTGCTGGCAAGGATGTGGAGAAATGGGAACCCTCAAGCTTGTTGGTGGGATTGCAAATTGGTGCAGCCACTATGGAAAACAGTATAGAGGTTCCTCAAAAAATTAAAAATAGAACTACCTTATGACCCAGCAATTCCACTCCTGGGTATCTATCCAAAGAAATCCAAAACACTAATTTGAAAAAATACATGCACCCCTACATTTATTGCAGCACTATTCACAAAAGCCAAAACTTGGAAATGACTGAAATGGCCATCAATAGATGATTGGATAAAGAAACTGGCACATTTATACAATGGAGTATTATTCTGCCATAAAAAAGACTGAAATCTTACCATTTGCAACAACATGGCTGGACCTAGAGGATATTATGCTAAGTGAAATAAGTCAGATGGAGAAAGACAAATACCATATGATCTCACTTATATGTGGAATCTAAAGAACAGAATAAACAAACAAACAAAACAGAAATAGGCTCAGAGATATAGGGAAAAAAACTGATGGTTGCTAGGTGGGACGGGGGTGGGGATGGGGGAGAAGGTGAAGGGATTAGAAAATACAAATTAATAGACACAATATAGCCATGGGGATATGAAATACAGTTTGGGAAATATAATAAATAATATTATATAGATTATGTAGGGTATCAGATGGGCACTGGACTTTTCAGGGGGATCACTTCAGATCGTGTAGATGCCTGACCACTGCGCTGTACACCTGGAGCTGATGTAGAATAATACTGAATGTCAACTATACTTTATATATGGTATAAAGTATAGCATAGGGGATACAGTCAATGGTATAGTAATAGCTATCTACGATGTCAGAAGGGTAACAGGCTGGGAGAGGGTTATCACTTTGGGAAGGGCATAAACGTCTAATCATTATGTTGTTTTGTATACCTGAAACTAATACAAAAAAGTTAAAGAAACAGAAATAAGACATTACCAATATTCTAGAATCCTCTTCTATAATCTCTCCCCAATAGCATCATCTTTTCTCCCACCCAGAGTTAACCTTTATTCCAAACTTGGTGATTTTCATTCAAGCTACTGTCAACATTTCAAAAATTCTATCAAATTTACATAGGATAAGGCTCCCCAAGCCAATATAAGGGACACGTGTTTTTTTTTTCACTGAAATTAAATCAGCTAATTTATTCAACAAATGCTTCTTGTGTGCCCACTACATGTCAAGCAAAGACTTAGGCACTTAGGGAAATAGCTGTGAACTAGGCAGGCCTGGTCCCTGTCCTTGTGGAGCTTACAGCCTAGATAAACTAATACTCACACACATAATTAGTTACACTTGTGAAAGGAGCATGGCGGGGGAGGTCCAGGGTACTGTGTGAGGTGTAACTGGAGGCCACAGCCTAGGAGCGGTCATAGGGTCTGCGACGGCTTTCCTGAGAAAGCGCCATGGAAGGAAGGTCTGAGGCAGAAGGAAATTCAGCATAACGACACTAGGTATCAACAAGAAAACGGAATCATTATTGAACCATTATCGTTTGCTGACTAGACGCTAACCTTCAAAACGCAGGGTCTGTAAAGAGAAGCCTACGAGTTTGGAAGCCACTGCTCCAGAGTGACCTACTCCCCCCAGAAGCTGGGATGGGGGAAACAGAGTGTTAGGGAAATCCAACCACCACACACAAGGAGATTAAAGAAGATCGGCTCCTTAAGTGCTATTTCCCGAGATCAAGCAGCAGACTGGTCCCAAGTCTAAACAGGGTAGTGCTGAGTTTCGGCTGTCGAAGCAGTTCCATCTCCACTAAACTTTACAAACCATGACTCTGTCAGTTTTTCCAAGCAGGAGAAATAGATGGAAAGCCAGGCCACATCTTAATAGGGCCCTGGTGAGCTAATGGGTGTGATTATTTCATTGTCTCGGATTCACGCCAGCCTAGGCTCATCAGATACAGGCACAATCCAGGAGAAACATGACCTCACTTTCGACATGGGACTGTGCACTCAGATGCCAATAGGAATTTAGTGATCCCTCAGCGCAGGTAAAACTGAGCTCTTTACGGTTCCAGCTAATGAGAAGCATACCAAAGTTACCTAAAACAGTAAAGCTAATATTGACATTAACATACTAGATACTGTTAGGGTAGGGGGAGCCAGGAAAAACTTCTGAGACCATCTGTGCTAAGTGTGTCACATCCATAATAAGGTGCACATTTAAGATAAATTGCCATCTCTTTAAATGATTAAGTACCAGATTTATGGAAAGCTATAACCCCACCAGGACCACAGGGTTGTTAAGTGGTTAGGGCTGTAAAGGTGAGAATCTCAAGATTTCAGTTGTGCCACAAATTGTCCACTGACTTGCAAAGTCTTTTCTGCGGTAATTCTGTACTTCACTTTTCCCAATAGACAACCAATTTCACCACTTAGATTGCACAGCTGTGAGAAGACCAAGGTTGTTGCAATCAGAAACATACATGCATTCACTGATTCATTTGCAAAACCTTCTCATTGTATCATGTTGACTCCCATTGGAAGACTCCAGAAAGTCCAGCACAAGGCTCGATGCATTCTAATTGCAGCTTATTACATGTTCAACCATTATTCATTCAGCAAACATTTCCTGACCACCTACTATCTGCCAGAGTCAGATCCTGTACGAGATACCAGGGATATAATAGCGATTAAAAACAGACTTGCTCACTCACTGCTCCAATGGAGCGTCGATGTTGCTGAAGGGAAGCACCGGGATTGACTCTCAACTCCTTTGTGAGCTGTGGCATGGGGAAACTTAATTTCTCTGTTAAGCTTCATTTTCTCACCTGTCAGATGAAGTTGATATAACCTGTCCAGTATGTGAAAGTGCCTAAAATTATATCGGACACATCTAAGTGTCCAGTAAATGTTTGTTCTGTCCTTCCTTTCTCCAAATCGCAAAGAAGATAACAATGTTTACAGAGTTTCAATAAAATATGTTTCACAAATGCAATGACCAAGTCATTATTATCACATGTAACCGGCAATGTGGTGTAGTGGAAAGATATCTGGTTTGGAAATAGCGAGACCAGAGCTAGATTCTTGACTCTCCCACTTGCTGGATACGTGGCCTTGAACAGGCTACTTAAACCTCTCTGGGCCTCCATGCCCTCATCTGTAAAATGGCAAGGATAGAGTAGTTCTGAGGATTAAATAAGTTGATAAATGCAACATACCTAGGGTAATCAATAAGCAGTGGCAAATAACTGGGTGATTAACAAATAATGAGGGCACATATACACACATGGAGCCTGTCTCAATGGAACTAAATTTAATTTAATTACTGTAGTACTTCTTTCCATTTACTTTATGTATTCTCAGAGATACAGAAATATATATCAAAAGCCAATATCATTACCCTAAGGATAAAGTACATCACAGCAGGATTCCTGGGGAGAAGCAGTGAAAAGGGCCATGAAAAGGTAATATCATCACCTTAAAGAGGGAAGAAAGTTCTGTTTGCTCTTGTGGTACCATTCTTTCAGGGGCTCCAGGAGAAAAAGAGGTAGCTCCCTTAATTTCACTGCTTCTTCTTAATTGTCCACAAGCCCAACTTTTTTGCTTTCCAGTTATCAGAACACTAAGCAATTAGAATATCAGAATTCTAATTAACCCCAGCAAACTGACAGCATTTGAGCAGAACGTAAATATCTGCCAGGGAACACAATATATAAATCCCACTGGGGAAGTGCTCTAGTCTATATTCTCCTTCCCTCAGCACCCACTGTTGGGTCTGTAGTACATGCAGATAGGAGAGCCAAGAGCTCGTTGACAAATATGAAAGAGGCGTGATGGGGAGTGATTTACTTTGTTTGGTCAGTGTCTCTATGCATCTCAGGGACAGAATGAGTCGAGTCAGCGTTGCTCCGGGGAGAGCTAGGAAATATGCCTCAAGCCTCATGATTTCAGCCAAGTGGGCATCTTGGAAGGAAGCAAAGGCTCTGATAGCCTCCCCACTCCACATACCCAACTGGGGGATGTAAACAGGGGCAGGAGAATCCTCAGAGGAGGTTCACTTCACACAGCTGCCAACTTTTATCGTTCCTTTATACATCTCACTTCTCCTAGCTCACGGAACTGTCAGCTACTTAGGGGGTCCTATCTTTTTCCTGGGCTCTCTCTTGAGTAAATGACTAAGTCTAGGCCTGGGAACTATTTTCTCATGAAATTATTAAGGAATCAAAGGCAGTGGCAGCAAAGTATAAAGATGATTTGACTATTTCATATCTTCTCCAGGCTCCAGCATTCCCTTCCCTTTCTTTACTTTCCACTGACCATCTCATGTCTTATCTCACAGAGAAAAGTGAAGCCATATGAAGAGAAAGACCTCATCCTCGCATCACCAAATCTACTAACCTGCCTGCATTTGTACTCATGTAGTCTTCCTTCTTTTCTGTCCCAATGGATAAGCAGCCCTGCTGCAACCTACGGCCAGTTCCCATCCCTTCCTACATCCTCCAGGCTTTTGTACTAGTGGCTATCCTATTTCCTCTCCAGCATGATCACATTTCCCCCTTCTACTAATCATGTACATCATAAAAAATACAAAGTAAAAACACCTTTGGCTTCTCCAGCAACCATTCCATTCCCTCGTTTCTGTCTGTAGCAAAACACCTTTAACGGGTTGTCCATGCTGTCCTTACTTCCTCCCCTCCAATTCTCTCTTTAACCTACTCCAATCAGGCTGATGTCCCCAACACTCCATTGAAAGCACTCTTGTCAAAATCACCATTGACTTTATCCTGCGAAATCCAAGGGTCAATTCTCAGTCCTCATGTTGCCTGACCTCTCAGCAGCACTGAGTCTAGCTCCTTCCTTCATGAAGTACTTGCTTCACTTGGCTTCCAGAAAACCACACTCTCATGGGTTTCTTCCCACCGTACTGCCCCTCCCCTCCCAGTCTCCTTTATAGATGTCTCCACTTCTAAATGTGGCTTCACCCCAAGATCAGTCCTTGGGCTTCACCCATTCCTGAGCTCCAGACTCATATATCCAGCTGTCTGCTTGGCATCTCCACTTGCATGTTTAGCAGACATTTTAAACCTAACTTCTCCAGTGCAGAACTCTGAATCCCGACTCTGCTCCCCTCCACCTCAATCTGCTCTTCTCCTCAGCACTCCTAAAGTTTTTTGGTTTAACTAACTCCATGGAACTCCACAGGGAAAAAAATAATAATAATACCATTCCCAGAGTTATCCAGGCCCTACAATCTACAGACAATTCTCGATTTTTTTTCAATATTCACATTTCATATCCAATCTATTTGCAGGTCTTGCAGACAGTTTCATCAAAATTCATCTGGAATCTAACCACTTCTCATCCCCTCCACCACCATCACCTCTCACCTGAATGAGTGTCATGTTTCCTGACTGGTTTCCCAGATTCCACTCTGACCCCTTACAGTTTATATTCCATAGAGCAGGCCAAAGGATCTTGCTAAAACGTAAATCACTTCCTGTCCATACCTGGCTAAAACTTTACAGCATGCTTAGAATAAAACCCAAACTCTTTACCTTGCTTTACATGCCCTAGCCCATGCTCACCTCTCCATACAACTTACCCAACCCCACCAGGGTTGTCGTGACTATAAAACTAGATACCAAAAGAAACTTTAAAATTATTAGGTGCCATAAGTAAATGATGTTGTTGTTGCCATGGTTATTATTGGATCGCTTGACCTCTGGCAAAGAGCTTAAAATATGTCTTCTAAACATAAACTGTAATTCTTGCCAATGGCTATATATTATTACAGATTGTGTAATAGGCAAATCCTCTCGTGCTTGTTAATAGGTTCAGTCATTACCCTCCTGCTACATATTTACCTTTGTCTTTTTCCCCTTCTGGGTGTGGGATGTCCCTTGCAGGAAATAGCAGCTGTGTCCCTAACCCTGGACATGGTCCAAGGTCATTTCCATATCCTGTGGGAGAGCCATCCCCTCAAAGTTTGTTTTTGCAGCACCAAGTAGAATAAAGATCAGTTTTAAAAATATATATTGTATACAGCACTTTTTGTCTAGAAGTGACTTCTATGTGACCCAGAGAGACTGGCTGTGTTAGCCAGTTCTGCAACTTGTACTGAGCCAGCCATTACAATTATTCTACCCATTACTTAAAAGTGATAGGCTCTAGAATGGAATCTAGCAGCCAGGAATAATGTATAATGACTCAGGAGACAAAATGAAGGATGTGGCACCATTTTAAAGAGCAGGAGGAGTTTAGGGAACAGGAAAGTCACTGTCTGAATTGCACCAAAATTCCAAAGCTAAGCAATTAACACTTTCTCACCTGAGAAGCTATGCCAGCTTCACATTTTACCTAAGAGTGAACAATAGTATGACCAGGAGAGAATCTGATAGCAATGTTTTTCAGACTGCCAATACTACTTCCGGAGTGTTTTAATTATCTTCGGAAGGTTTTCCATAACTCAACTCAGTGGATCTAATCTGTGTAAGAGCTGGTATGCTGAAGTGCAATAGGCCAAATCTGATACAATGCCAAGAAAATCTTGATGGTGGTTTCCTAAATGGGTTTCTAAATTTTATAAATAACCCAACCCATTGGCACTAAGCTATTTGCCTTAAGCGACTTTTATTTTTAGATGAAAAGTCAACAAACACACGAACAATCTGGGGATTCAAGCAATGAGCCCAATGGGTGATATCAATATGGAACCATGTCTCATCTCCCAGGAGGGATGAATCACCGGCCTCTTCAGGACAAGCCCGGGCTCACTGCAGGAGGAGAGCTGGGTACTGGCTAAACTGTGCAGCCAAGGGACGCAGGAGGTTGTTGCCTTTTGTGGTTGCCATCTCACTACACACAGAGGGGAAACAAAATACAATAACCCTAAAAAAAGAAAAGAAAACAACAAACAGATTCCAGCAGCTACCCTGAAATGAGCCACAAAATTCCAACTTGATTTTGTACGCACACTTCAGATGTTTGTAATCAATTTCCCTTAGCTTCCTTCAGGCTTTCTCTTCTAATTCTTAGACTGCCAAACTCTCATAAATTCACTGCTCTTTTTTCATTTCTTTATGCAGAAGCAGAACGTTTCCTACTTTGGGAGGTAGGCATGGCTTTTTTGTATTAGGACTTTAGATGATTTATCTCATTCATCTTTAGGTGTGAAGTCAAGACGCTAAAGCAGCAGCCTTGATAACAGATAGACTGTACCTGTGCCACCATTTCCCTGTCCAAACAGCCACTATTGATTATCTGGAGGTGAAGGGAAGATGGACCTATTTGCCATCTCTGGCTAGAAGCACCCAGGTATTATAGGAAAACAAATGAAACAAATGTTTTTTATAAGAAGCAAAACACGGTCAATGATAAAACCAAAACAAATATGAGAGGGTTCAAATATAATTCTAATAGGGGCCTTGCTTATCTCTCCCTCTCTCTCTCTCTCTCTCTCTCTCTCTCTCTCTCTCTCTCTCTCTCTCTCTCTCTCTCTCCACACAGACACTTTTTTTTTGCATTTTTTGGTTTGCTTTTTAAAAACATTTTTCAATTACGGTTGACATACAATATTATATTAGTTTCAGGTGTACAGCATAGTGACTAGACATTTATATAACTTACAAAATGATCATCCCTATAAATGCCTTTTTATATTCTCAAGCCTGGTATATAGTAGGCATTAAATAAATATTGAGTAAACAAACAAATAAATAAAGTTCTCAGCTTCTCAAATGTCCCCTTACAACTCACACATAAACAAAAGGTCTGTGGCAAGTCTTGGAGTCCTCCGACTCAACTATAAGAAATAGGAAGGTGGTGAGGTTCCACTTCACTGATACATCTAATGGAGTCGAGATAATAAAACTATGACTGAGGAAATGCATATCAAGCACACTTTGAAAAACTGTTATTGTCATCATCTTTTAGTTTCCATAATACATCTCATGGACAGTTTATTAAGTGGCCATTTTTTAGAGACTTTCAGGTTGCCCACCCATCAGTCCAGACCCTACACAATTACAAGGATTCCACAGTAGTCTGCAGCCTCTTCCTGCATTTTATAAAGAGCACTTCAAAATGCTCTGGAAAAATCTGTTTTTATGTCCGAAAGCTCCTGAGAGTGAAATGTTACAGTTGGAAGCCGCCTGAAGCTCATTTATACACTGAAGTTATTAATCCCCTTCTTATATGTTTGATATAAGCCCTAGGGCACTTGGGAGGGTGATCCAATTACCCAATTCAGAGAATTGCCCTTTTCTTTCAATCAAGTTCAGAGCTCTGAAATTTTGTTCCACCAATGACTTTTTGTTTCAGTCAAACAAGGTCACTGAAGAGGCCAATATCTGCCAAGGCCAACAGGGGTTTCATTTACATGCCCACTAATGCAAGCAACATAAGAACCTCTTGAGAGCATTAAACTAGGGGGTGGGACAGCAGCCTGCTATTTATTTACCAGCTCCCAAAGCCACCACTGCCAGTTTCTTGCTATTCAACATTTTGGGTTACCATTTTGGACTTAATCAAAATCATCTTCTGTGCATCTGGAAGACACGGTGGAATTTGCCAGTAGGCCAGGAACCTCCAGGGAGATGTTCAGATGAGCCATGAGGGAAGGATTGAGTCCAGGCAGGCCAGGCACAATTTGCGCTTCCTTAGAGTTAAACATTTCCAAAGGTAGCTTGTTAACAACTGTAGTTCAGAGGTTTTCTTTTTGCCATTCATCATCTGCCACAGGCCTTATATTAGTGATTTTCATTTATTTGTTTTTGGTGTGTCCTTTGCAATGAATACTAAAGCATGAGTCAGTCCAGCTTTAGCTAAGACTGGAACACTTCCATCATGGCCAGGGAGAAGATGGTCTGGCCAATGTCCTATCAATGTCAGAGACATAGGCTATCTGTTGGAATTGACTACGGTGTTTGTTATTTGAAGCTAATGAACAGCTGAGAATAAGCATTGAACAGATGGTCCAAAGAAATAAGGCAATAAGTTAATCCATTTATCAAAACTTCTAGGACTCCCATGTCAGAATTTGTGAGCAACTAAATGACACTAAGGTTGTTAAGAGTTAATCTTAGGAATGTTTATTAAACTCAAAGATAATTAGCGATCAGAAAATATGTTTCTTCAATTTACCAAAAAGTGATGCCAGTCTTTGAGTTGTTCTGTGTTTTCAGTAGACCAATCAACAGAAACATCTGGAAAACTCTGCTTCCTGCCTGAGTATTTCACAAATGTATTTAAATGATCACTGGAAAAAATTCAGGAAATTAAAAGGTAAGGGACAAAAATATTATATTCTTCTAGTGGTCCAATCATAAAGCCAACAGTTTTTGAGTCTGATATGTTAAAGAGGTGACAAAATTTTGTAAAGAGTTGAAGATATGATTTATAGAAATAGGGAGATATATTTATAAAGGAAGAAAAGATAGTTTTAAAACATAATCTAGATAGATAGCCATATAGTTTCTGATACATACTGCTCAGATGAGAGAATGCCTTGATTGCCTTTTTTTTTTTTTTGAACAAGGAGAAAGAATTCACAGATCACACTGATTAGTTAATGATCTGGAAATGAAAGGACCTGGGTTTTAATCTCAACCTTGAAATCAATTCATCATGTGGTTTTGGGAAAGACTTTAATCTGCCTAACCTCAGTTTCTCCAGATGAAATATCTTGATTATATGATACAGCATGATTCTCCCAAATAAAATCCTTGACAAATAACAATGCTTGAGCATGGAAGCTCTTAGGTTAAACTACCTTGAGCAGTGTGAAGACCTAAAACACTGTAGAGCATAAGACAAATAGGTCAGTTCCATGCTTTCTGGTGGTGCTATCAGGGTGTGGATAGAAATAGCTTCACATCTGTCCTTATTAAACAGCTAACTTGGGCACAGAAGCTGGCATCTCTTTATTCCCTATTTCACACATAGGCCTTTTCCTTTCCGTGTATTTCCTTGAAGCCCTGGCATGAAAGATGACGGTCTTCTCTGAGGTGGCCCACAAAGTACCCTTTCCTCCTACCTCACTTTCACTTTGCTGTGAATTCTAGCCTTAGCTACCCAGGGGCACACTTTCTTCAGGCCCAGGATAAGACGAGTAACGTGCTGGAGTAATAACTCCTCGGTGCACTCCCCCCTGAACAGCCAGCCTCCCCACAGTCCAGGGCAGTCAGATGCCAGCACAGACACGGGCATCTCTCGGCCCCAACACCTGCCAATTCCTGCCTAAAACTATCCAAAGAATGCTGGAGTCTAGGGATGATGAGTGGGAAAAGGATATCTGTCAGAAGAGAAAACACGATCCTGGTCTCAAAGCAGCAATAAAAATCAAATTACACACACACGCGGGCACATGCACATGCGCGCACACATGGGCGCACACACGCGCGTGCACGCACACACATACACACACACACGCACGCACGCACACGATTCTTTATGTCTTCAATTGAAGTTGCCTGAATACTTCACACTGGAACTACGTGCAAAAGGACTTTGTGAAAAAACAAACCACACACACACACAACAGATCTTACTGCTCCCTTGAAGGGGCTTATTTAAGGCAAAACAAGGCCTCCCATCATTCCTGTGAGAGATCATTGTCCCCCTTGTTGCCACAGCGCCCTGTGAGGCTGTGGGAAACAAATGACCTCAGAGGCACTGCAGTGTGTGTCACTGCAAAAGAAAAGAGAAGCGAGGGGGTTGGGGGAGGAAGGGGGCTGCTGGCGAGCGGAGCCCTCCATGGCACGGCAGTCCTCCAATGATGTCCCTCCAGGCACAGCAGGAATGAGGCTTGTAGGCCCCAGGAGCCTCCATCCAGCCAGTAACGGGATTAGGCTCCCATTCCCCAGAAGCAAAGCGTCTTTCTGGATGTCCTGCTGCTCGTCCTGGTCAATCCGGCCTCTAATTGGCCCTCCTCACAAAGTGCCCAATGATTGCTAGTGTCTCACTCTGTTTAATGGGCGTCTTGAGTCAAGAGCGGGCTCTTGTGAGGAGCGAGTGGTAGCAGAGGGAGGGGAGAAGAGAAGAGAGCAATGCGGGATTGCACGGGATGGCTGGGGGAGGGGGGCAAGGGCCGAACCAACACGTACAATCCAGAGAGAGGGAAGATGGAGGCAGGGGAGGAGAAAGAGTTAGGATGAGATGAGCATGATGGGGAAGCAAAGTGAAGTAAATACCAAACAGACACTGACTCTGCCGCAAGCCGTGCGGGCGCTGGAGAGGGAAGCCCACTGTATCCTTGCTGTCACTCAGGGTGCGTGCATAAAAAACAAACAGAGCGCCCAGCCAGAAGTGAGCCTTTGCACAGCACACATCCCTTGCAGACTCTAGCACATCTTGGATTTTACCTCTTCTTTGGGGATCTCTGTGAAGTGGAGCAGTAGACATAATTTCCATCTTACACGTGGGCATGCAAAAGCACAACAGTGAAGGGTAGGCTCTGAGTCTTACTAAATTGGTGCACACACAGAGACACAGATCACACACACACACAACACACACACACACACACAAAACACACACACACACACACACACACACACACACGCAGACAACACACACCACCACCACCACTACCACCATCAGTCTGTTTCCCGCCCTCCCTGGTAGGTTACAAGGCTGCTAGAAACACCGTGGTAGATAGAGCATCATATTTACCATTCAGAGCCCTCTGGCCCTGGCCCCCCTACTTGAACCACAGAGCTATGTTAACCACAGCGTGACAAGCAAACATGGGGAAGGAGGGTGGGAGTGGGCACAGGACAACATGCTGGGGTGAGGAGGCCTGACTGATTCAAAACATGTACATTTGAAGATATTCTGTCTCCACACTGGGAAAAATTTAGAAAACACAGAGATAAAGAGAAAGCATCAAAATAAAATACTATCTATTAACCTATACATACACATACCTAACTACTGGGTTGTCGGAAAAGTCATGACGTATTTTTTTCTATGTTTTTCGTTGCAAAAATGCGTCATGACTTTTCCAACAACCCAATATATCATATAGTTTACATATGAAATTCCTTTACATATATGTGCATGTCCTATGCAAATATATAGTGTGTGGCTGTATGCACTTTTTACTGTTTAATCACCTCCATTCATTCACCAAATATTTACTCTACGCATAGTATCAGTTTTTGAAAAAGAGCTGCAAAAATTGTGTTTATTCCTAGAGTTTGTTTTGTCCTCTATAAACAGGGAGACATGGTGTTTTGCAGTCTCAAGAGTAACGAGAGCGGTAAGGTAGCTGCACACGACAAACCATTTTGTACCAAAAGTCTTTCCTCACAAAACAGCTTCAACTGTGGCAATGTAGGTTTTTGCACCTAGGTGGCAACCGGGAAATACTGGTTTGGAGAAGCTGGGTTTGGTACACAAGGGTTCTGCCCATTTTGAGTTGTTCTCCTGGAAAACAAACATCTTTGGGTTGCCCTTCCTCCTCCTCCTCCTCCTCCTGGTGGTTCCTGGGCCTGTGTAAAAACACCCCAGGCATGGCCTTTCACAAATACACTTACTCCTGTGAAAACACAAATGAGATAAGAATGGGGAGGAATTAACATATTACAATTCTATTATCTTTCTTTTCAGCCTGGTGCTTATGTTTCTTCAAAGTAGTGATGATTACAGAAGAGTACAGACTCCAGAACCAGAACCTTGAACTCCAGCTCCCCAATTTAGCCTCTGTATTGTCTCCATCTCCTTACCGATAAAACGGGGCTGGTGATAGTACCCACATCATGGTTGTCATGAGAATTTAGTGAGTTAATACATGAAAAATCCTCAAAACAGTGCGTGGCACATAGTGATAAATATTAGTTGCTGTAGTAATTATTAATATTAATTAATGTATTTCCCTAGTATCACTCCCTTTTAGGAATTTTAGTACCCCAGTCAAGGGTTAATAATGACAAGAGCTAACATTTATATTTTTTGAGAACTCACTATGCTCCAGGCACTAGTGGCAATTTATATGTATTATATGTATTTAATTCTTACAATTCCATGAGGAAATTTTATAGGCATCTTAAGGCCTGTGACAGAGGCATTGTATTAATTTGTTTTAATGCAAAGTAATGAATTACAAACTATTGTATTAATATAATATGGCTGATTTTCAACTGTTTTTGATCTATTAAAAACAGTGACTTCATTTAATTTTTGCCTAATTTCTTTGGGGTAATTATAATTATAGGGAAACAAGTTCTAGCTCAAGGAAAGTAGATACATGAGACAAAGAGGCTACCCTTTGCCCTATCCTAATCCCCCCAGAGCTAAAACATAATGAGAAGGTATGATTCTTAGGGGAAAACCAGGAGATATCAGGTTTAGAAGAGAAGAAACCAAGTTAAGGGACCAAGTGTAAAAAGCTGTGGCTCCAAAAATTCCTGGAAAGATTTCTCCAGGCTCAGAAAACAATTTCAGGGCCGTTCATTCAATCAATCGATATTTATTGAGCATCTACTAAGAGGCCCTGAAATAGACTGGAAATGAGTAAGAACTGGATCCCCGCTTTGGTCCAGTCATGTGTTAGCTATGCGACCTTGGCTGAGTTTCTTAACTTTAAGTCTCAATTTCCTCATCTATAAAATGGAGATGACACCACCTATGATATAGAGTTGTTGGAAGGATTAGAGGCAATACATGTGAGAAACACCTAGTACAGTGCCTAGCACATGGCACATGCCCAATAAAGAGTATTACTACTAGTATTACTACTATTACTATTACTGCTGCTAATACTAATACCACTGCTGCCACTAGAGGCATTGTGCTGGACACCTAAGGTTGGGGCCTACTTTCAAGGACAGCAGCCAATGGAAGGAAGGCTCAGTGCATTCAGAGTGGTCATATATGCCGAGGAGGACTTCACCCAGTGAAGCGTAGGGAAAAAGCATTCCAGGAAGGAGTGACACCTGCAAAGGCAGAGAAGCCCCAAAGGCAGGCCCTGAGCTAGGAAGCAGCTCAGCCTAGGAGTGTGTTTGGGGGAGAGGGAACAAGGAGGAATGAAAGAAGGCCTAGAAGGGTGGCTGGGCCGCAGGATGGAGAGATGTGCATGCATTTTCTCCTCTGCCTTCAACTGGATTGTACAAAAATGAGTAAGACTAGACAAATTTTAGGAGAGTCTTCTAAATGCCAAAGAATTTTTTTGTTGTTGTTTTATTGATGGAGTGTTTGTTGTTGGAGACCCAGGAGCCCAGCCCAGGCTAACCAGGGTTCCCCTGCAGTCTGCAAACTCGGGGAAAGTTCAGAAGTAAACAAGCCAAAAGTACCCAGGCCAAAGGCAAACGAGAGCATTTTTTTTTCTTCTTTCTCTTTCTTCCAGGCTCTGAAATGACTGGTCTCTAAAGTCTCTATTTCAAACAAAAAGAACAGACAGTTCCAGCTTCTAAATACTGGCAGAGAAAAACAGCCACTTTTTAGAGAAAAAAAACAAAACACACCACCCAGCACACACAACTTTTGGCCACATTTTTTGCCAGCAGCATTCAAAACCATTCCTTTGAGTGAGCCCAGAGGAGCCCTCAAAAGGTGAAAAAAACTGGAAGCTCTGCGTGGCTTCTACAGGAGGCAGCTGCCACTAGGAAGGGCCCAGCCCTGCTTTCCGGCTGCTGACTGGCCTGGCCGCCCAGCCCCGCGAATGTCCAGGCAGCAGCTGTTTGTGTTTACCACTCACCACCTAGAAGCAGGAAGAGGGGGACTTGGTTTTCATTCTCCCCCAGTGACTGCCATTCCCCTTTCCCCAGCTCCCCCAGCCCCCCACCCAAATGGCGAAACAGCGCTGCCTGCCCCTGAGCTAAAGGAATCCAATCACCCAGAAAGGGAGACTTTATGAGCTTTCTGGGGGCTCTGGGCGGATGGAAGGGATTAAAGCGAGGTGTGCTTTATGTCTTTTGTAGTTTACTCTCCGCTGCCCCATGGCGTAGCCAATTCCCCCCACCTCAGACAGGTCTGCTTGTTCCTCTTGGTGGGTTCTGTTTTGCTTTCCTCCCCCATGGTTTTTTGTGAGTTGGAGGGAGGAGGCAGTAAAACTTCATTTCAGATGTATCATAAAACTTGGAGAGGCTGGCCTGTGGCAGCTTCGAGCAGGTGGGGTGTGCTCGGCTACTGCAGCAGCTCGTCTGTGAGGTGGTGTGAACTTGGAGAGTGTTCCAAGAATTTGGCCACTACTCGCTGGAATGGCAGCAGAGGGGCATGGTCCAGTCCCACCTTCTCTAGGACTGGTGACTCCAATGAGCACTGTGAATTTCTTCTTTTGCTAAGGATACTCAAACTCCATGGTATAGTTCATCATAAAATGGAATATTCTTAAAATATCTTTCTAATGGTTTTGAAAATGTTCTCTACTATATCATGCAGTCTAACTGAAGAATAATTCATGGGCCAAGTCCTGCATTTCATGGACCAACCAGACCATAACCCTCCCAGGAGTTTTCAGAATGGACCAAACAAGCCAGTCACAATGGGAACACTATAACCAGGCAATAAACACACAAAAAGATGCTCAATCTCGCTAGCAAGCAAGTAAAGCAAATATAAATAGCAATGATATCATTTTCACTTAAGGGGTTCTCAAAGATTGAAAAAAAATTGTAACGTCCAGTGTAGGCATAAGTATGGATGGTCAGGAATTCATCAACACAAACAATGAGGATACAAACTGATACCTTCCTGACAGGTAGTTCGGCAATACATATAAAAATAGAAACATGCATATGATCTATCAATATTACTTCAGGAATATATCCTGAAGAGATAATTCGACAAGTTTGGAAATCTGTAATTAAAAGGATGTTCACTACAATGTTCTTTTTCTGATAGTAAAAAACCTAAATGACAACAACTGGAACATGAATACATGGGTTATGGCATAGCTATTTAATGGGCTCTTTTTATGGAGCCGCCCTAATTAATGGTGTCTTTCTTCATTTATGAACACAGAGTTATCCACAAGAGGCTTTGGAGTGAAAAAAGACAAGGTCATAAGCAGGAAGTACAGTGTGATCTTGTAAACACGCCGTGTGTGAACATGAATATGCACACTCAGAGAGATATCCGGGGAGGTGCACACCAAAACGTCACCTCTCTCGTATGATTTCCATTGACTTTTTCCTTTATACTTTCATTTTTGTTTTAATTCAGAAAACAACAATAAAAATGTCCATTTTCACCTTGGAGGGGAAAAAATCCCAAACCATTAGACTAATCTGGGACCAGGAAAGCTCCATGAATTTTATTCAGTCTAGCTCTGGGGAAGTATTTACCAGAAAGACAGCCCTGGCCCAGGTGACTCATTAGAAAGAGTTTATTAACATGCAGAATCGGAGAGGGTGGATGAAAAGCCCCAGGGACACACGGGTGGATTTAGCTAGACAATCTAGTAGATCTCCAAGCCCAAGTTCTATTGGGTTGTCGGAAAAGTCATGATGCATTTTTGCAACGAAAAACATAGAAAAATACATCATGACTTTTCCGACAACCCAATACTTTACTTCCCGTTGTTTCCAGAATCAGGTGGTTTAGGAAGCTAGTAATAAAATAGTGACCTAAACTTTTCAGGCATATTGAGTTTTAGGTAATATGAAGGTGAATTTTAAAATGCTTAACTGGCTTTGAAAATATTGGAGCTAACCTACCATTCAGCGTGATTCGTATTAATGTTTTCTTTATGCAATATTAAGAGTTAAACCAAAAAAATTAAAAAAAAGTTGTGTCTCCATAAATAAGCAACATAAGAAATGCGATGTAAAATCACATTTGAACTAGTCTCACCAAAGTAGGAGTGCCGTTTCTGCGATTCCTGAGAGGCTGCCTGCATCCCTATCCCCAATGATGAGACAGGGGCCTCTTCACTGTGCATCATGGACCCCTCCATAGACAGAGCTTGCTTCAACTGGAATTTGTCCTAAATGCTAAAAGGTACTCAGATACTCTAGTACTGGGATTATCTTCTCATTTTACAGAAAGGGAAACTGAGTCACACCGAGACCAAGAGGCTTTTACAAAAGCATTTCAAACCTCAGAGCTTGAAAAAGAGCTCCCAACTCAAAGTTCAGCCCTGAGTCCGCCATTGCGTTTTCTTTTTCATACTCAAATCATGAGTGAGCCCAGGGGCTGGCCTGCAGCTTCCCAAAGGATGGACCTGACTCACCTTCCCCACCAGACAGCCTAAGACCTTAGGGCTTTTAAGCTACTGAGTGCCCAGGAGTGACAAACTTCATTTCTCTAGTTTAAAACATATTGGAAGATGCAAATATTCTTATAACAGGCACGGCACCTATAGAGCAATACAAGTAGTAGTAACCATGGCTCATTTTTCTAATATTCTTTACTACATTTACAAGTACTCTCTTTGTCAAGAAAATATTACCACTATAGTCAACACTTCTAAATAGCTTTTTGTTTCATAGAAGTGGTAACGAGAAAGGATTTCATAGTTGTTTGTTTGTTTAACATCATGGGTGGTTCTTATATTGTGTACATGTGATTTAAGTACATCTCTTAGAGACCCAAGACCTTGGGGTACCCCACATGCTTCCAGCAGCTGGGTGGCCTGAGCTGCTCAGAAACCTCTTAAGAGGAACACAGTTATGTGGACACAGGGAATGTTTTCCTGAACCATTCTTCCAAAGTGGCACCTTTTCAGAAAAGTTTTAAGGGGCATGTGGACAATTCTGTGACCTTCTTTCCCTACTCCAATAACTAGACAACGACCCAGACCCTTCTCCCCAACACCCCGCTCTGTCACAACCTGGCTCCACCTCTGCTTTCAAAAAAAATTTTTTTACAGATTTTTATTAAAATATGGCTAACATACAGTATTATATTAGCTTCAGGTGTACATCATAGTTATTGAACAGTACCCACCTAGCACCATACAGACTTATTACCACATTATTGATTATATTCCCTATGCTAAGGAAGTGATCACTATGATAAGTCCAGCAACCACCTGACACTGTACCACACTATCGCAATAGTATTGATCCTTCCCCGCTTTTAAAATTTTTCAATTAGAGCTGACATTCATTATTTTATATTAATTTCAGGTGTACAGCATAGTGGTTAGACATTTATATAATTAGGAAGTGATCCCCCTGACTAGTACCATCTGGCACTATATATAGTTACTATAATATTATCGATTATAGACCCTATGTAGGTACATCTCATGTTATCCTCTCTGCTGTTTACCCCATAGCTGCCTGGAAACCCACCTTCTTTAACCCTGATCTTTGATATCCTGGTGCCCAGTGCAGGCCTGAGTTTCCTGTGGCGGACCTGGCTGTGCAGGGAGGAAGGGATACGAGGAAGGCAGGCACACCTAAGCAGTAGCACCCCAGCCCCAATTCCAGCACATCTCACATGTTCTCCCTCTGCTACCCCACCCCCTACCCCTACACACACACACAGGCCCAGTCCAGCTCCTGGGACGAAATATCAAGGCAGCTATTGTGCTGGCACATATGGTCTCACTAAAATGCAATAAAGGCGATTTCAATCCTCTGCGAATCCACCATTACCAGCAATGCATCACTTTATCTTTCTCTGTGGGGTTACACTGGGTGGCCATAATTTGTCTTCTAAATTTTTTTAAGGGAAAGGGAGGGGCTAATGGCGACTACGCCAAGACACCAGGCACAAACCAGGGCTGTCCTCAGAAATCGGGATGTGTGTTCATCCTAGGTCTAAGGAAAACAACACAAAATAAGGATGGGCTAGGGAAGGGGCCCCGCAGGGGCTGCTTTGCTCTCGGCCGGCTTTCTCACATTGTTAGGAATAAAAACCCTTAGAAACATCCAAAGAGCTGTGTGCTTGCTTTAGGAACTAGAAGGATGAGGAAAAGTTTTATGACTGTACTCATAGGCTAAACATGGGGAAAGAAACAGCGCCATTCTCCATCACTTCCCCATTATATCCCTCCCCCAACCCAATCAGATTCCTACCTCCTGGTAGTAAGACCAAGGGACATAGGCTGGCCAATCCTTGGGCTTCTCAGAAATGATAAAAAAGGGAGTGAATAGGTTCAGGTGCAGATCTAGAAGAGTCTCAGGGAGTTGCACTTGAAGGTATCCCAGAAACCCCTGGGGCTCCCTCTCTGAAGCCACTAAACCCCTCTCAATGGCAACAAGGTAGACAGTCCTGTCTCCCAGTGCCTGGCAAGTGGCATGGGAAGAGAACGAAGAGTCCCCAGGCCCATGACTTAGGCAGCAGGAGGAGAAATCCATCCTAGTACCCCAACGTCCTGCTGAACGTTTCGGAAAGAGTGTTTTATAATCCAAACCATCTTCTAGGTGAACTCTCAGAGCCCACCCACCAATAAGCTGAAAGGGGTTTATGCATGTGGGCAAGGGGGCGGGCTGGTCACTTCCAGGATTCTCATTAGCTTTCAGGATATGTACGTTTGAGGCACGAGAGCTAGCCATGGGACAAAACATTCACTGCGGCACCCTCACAATTGGTCATTAATAGCTACACAAATACAGCACCACATGGTTGTTCAGGCCCTTTTCTTATTCTATGCTTTCTCCTCACCCAATCTCACCCATTAATTTATTCTATCATGCATTCATTCGACTAACATTTATCCACACTCATAGTTCAATTACCATCTGTAGGGGCAAGACTCTCAACTGTTTATCTCCAGCCCAGACCTTCTCACTGAGCTCCAGCCTCCTATATCTTCCTGGTATATCTTCTCAGTGTCTCCAAGGCCAAACTCATAATTAGACCTTGAATTCATTCCCTTCTCTTCACTCCCACCACCTATACCTGAGTGCAAACAACCAGCATATCCCACCTGGACAATCATGTCTGCCTCCCAGCAGGATGCCCTGCCCTCTCTCTACACTTCTAATTCATTCTCTACATTGCAGCCAGGGTGATCTTTCCAAAAAGCAAACCTCATCACCTCACCCCACTCCTTGGTTGAAACAAGTCAATGGCTTCCCTTTACTCTTAGAATAAAGACAAACTCCCCACCTTGGTCGGCACCCTGACTCTCTAGTCAGCTATGTCTAAGACTGCACATATCCTCACTCTTGCAGTATCTCGCACGTACTGTGTATACACTGACTCGTCTTCAGGCCATGGTCTCCTCTAATCAATGCCGACTCTCCCTGCAAACTGCAGGACAGCTGTTCAGCAAAGCCCTGAAAAGTATGTTGGATTCTCCCATAATGCTCTCTCTTAGCCAATGCATCTCTCTCTCTCTCCTTTGAGGTAAGGATCACAGCTGTAATTTGTCATTTACTTTGGGCTTCTTTAATTCCTGGCTGTCTCCTCCTCTAGACTGTAAACTTTGTGCGGACAAGGGCTACGTCTGTCTGGTTTACCACAAGCATTCATTTAAGAATGAATAAAGAGAGAAGGGAGCAAGCAGGGGAAGGGCATCTTTCCACACTCCCTAAACACGTTTTATATAATACTTTTCTACTTGCGGAATTTTGTGCATAGTGTTTAGTTAAAACCCTATTTCTCACTCAAAGCCCAGTTTAAATGTCACCGTCCTATGTCTGCCCTTCATTTGTGGCGTTCTTTGAATCTGGTCTTGATTAGGGTGATTTATATACACAGTCATCTTTTGAGAGGGTTCAGGTCTTATTTGTCATTATATTCCACCACCACCAGTCACCAACCTCCAGGCTTAGGACAATGGCTGCCACAAGTATATTGAAAATAATTAAATTCAGTGGAGACACTGTTAATAAGGTTGGAGCCATGAAGGAAGGATTCCTTCTCTAGACTTAGGGGATGCCATGTTATATAGTCACGCTGCTGCCCAGTGCCATCCTATTTTAGACTTTACTGAAGCTGTGCTGGCAGTTCTGCTAGACATTTTAAAAAGAGACGTCAAACAGTTACAATGCCTACCTTCTAATATCCTACTATCTAAAACGGAGAATGATTATCGGCCTAATACTTTAAAAAGTACGCTTTACAGTGAGTGTGTTCAGTGGGTTTGATGAATGGAGGTAGAGGGAGTTGGATACCCTGGGGCCGCCGTCACCTCCCCTTCACTAAATCAGGGAAACGTCTATCTTCACTTAATTCTATTTACTTAACACGGGCCTAAAGAAAACTTGTTTTACTTTATCCATCTGTCTCATGGTTGCCACAATATAATTTTCAAATGCAATTTCTAAATGCAGACCACACACGAGATTTCAGTGGCCCTAACATTGATTTATGCTAAGGCTGGGGGAGGGAGGCTCTGAAGAAAAATGCTTAGCCAGCAGTTTTCCGAGTGCCAGCCTTCACGTGCTCTGCTGTAGCGGCTTGCAGATGGAGGTTAGTGTCTCAGTTACTTCGGGATTTGGCCCGCTTAGGAGTCATATCATCTCTGCTATACCAAGGAGGCATGAAAATCAAAACTGCGATTCCTAAGACAACTATGGTGATAGAATATAAATTAAAAGGCCCTTGCTTGCTTAGCCTTCATCTGAAAACATCAGAATGCAATTTGTTGGACAGATTCTGTAATCTGCAGATGAAGGCAGTTATAGGGCTCAAGTTTATCCAGCGTTAACAAGCCCTAATAGTCTAGTTCAGCTCAGACATAACAAACGGAAATGGCTTTAAATTATCCTTCCCTAGAGACATGATTTCATAAGAGAACAAACTCTATATGCGCACAGAGAGATTTCCAATGTAAACATATGGTGGAAGCTAAAAGCTGCAGCCGGGTTTCAAGCCTGGATATGCCAATGGCAGGGTATTTGATTTCAAAGACACCGATTTCCTCCCAGTGCAATAGCATGCATGCTTTTTTTGCTGACTACACTTTGAACTGCAGAATACACACAAGCTTGCATATATGTGTAATTTTATAGTTTTCTTTCTGCTAGGATATTAATAGATTTTACTTAGCCTTTTCCATGCATAAGTATGACTGGGATACAGATGCTTAAGGGATAGAGTTCCTCATGGAAAACACAAGGCTCACTCATCACCTGAGCTGTCTGAAATGTAGACTAGCCTCTGAGCATGTGGGAAATGCAAGGTGGACAACTTGGCTCTTCCATGTTCAAGAGGGACCTCGACTCAGTTCCCTCTGAATATGAAAAAGTGAGGAAAGGAGAATTCCCTTCCACTATACAAAGGAAGGAACATCCTAGCTTGTTCCTTTGGGGCTAGTCGGGTCTAAAAAACCCCAGGCCAAGATTTTGCAGTGACAATGAGCCAATGTCCATTAGGCCTATGGGCCACATGAGGTCTGCCTGTTGCTTTTGTATGGCTTATGAGCTAAGGATAGTTTTCACATTTTTAAATAGATGGGAAAAAAACAAAACAAAAAAAATTTTGTGATATGAAAATTATGTGAAATTCAAATTCAGTGTTCATAAAGTTTGACTGGAACATAGCCATGCTCATTCATTTACGTATTGTCTCTGGCTGCTTTCATAGCACAACCACAGCCTTGAATGATTGCAACAAAGACCGTATGACCTGCAATGCAAAGCCAAAAATATTTACTATCTGGCCCTTTACAGAAAAGGTCTGTTGATCCCAGATCTAAACTATGAAACAAAGAAAATATTATTCTTCAATTGCCATTTTTGTTTGTTTTTAAACAAACCTATGTATTACGCCTAGGAGCTCACAAATGTTCCTCGCATTTATACGAGAATCTACCAATCAAAAGTCGAAGCCTTTGTACAGTTTTTCCCCAAACCACTAAGCCATGTGTGAGCCATTTAGACCTGAGATCACAAAGTCTGAGGAACTTAAGAGCAAGGCAGAAACCACAAATAAGTAAGAAATCTTAATTTTTACTAAAAATGTTCTGAATTTGAAAATACTGCACTGTGCTGGCCCAATGGGCACCAGCTTGCAACTTCTGATTTAGACCATGAGCATCCCTAAACTCTTCCCTTTTTAACCATTATCAACTGTAGGAAAACTGCCTGTGCTTGGCTGAATATTTTATATTTTTAAATAATTAAAAAAAATAAAAGTAGCCCACATTTATCCTCAGAACCTATCACAGAAGGAATATTCATATTTATGAATATACCAAAGTTAATAACTTTGGACTATGAACTCTTTGAGGATTGTCCTTTTTACTTCACTTTTCCTCCCACAGCACGAGCCATATAATGATCACTTGGTAAATACTCGCTGAGTTTACCACTGTTCTTCGCTTCTTGACTTCTCTCTTGTCCTGTTGACTTTCAGAGCCCGGATGGAATATGGAGCAAATTCATTGATTTCATCCCTGCCTGGGGAGATGCATATTAAAACTACTCCATGAGGCTCTCTAAAGTTTAAAAGTCCTCTGTCAGTCCACACACATATCCTCTGCTTGGATTCCCATGCGAGCTTTGTGTGTGACAGTGTTTATAAGGAGAAGAGCAAAAGTGACCTATCTGAACCCTACAACAAACAAAGGCTGCCAACGTCAGTAGCTGAAACCACTGGAGGCAGAGCCTGCTGGTGTTCACCAGCCTGCTACTTCAAGCCAAGTCTTTGCAATAGAGCCCCCCGCCCCAGCCATTTTGTGGGAGCAGCTAATTCTGTATCTTTGAAGTTGTAGGAAGTAAAGGAATATTGCTAATAAAAATTCCTGAATTGCTATTCTTTCGTGCATATAAACATGCACTTAGTCAACAAACATTTCTGGAACATTGCTGAAGTGTCAGGTACAGTGCTATGTGTCAGAGACAAAAAAAAGGAGCACGATTTGTACTTAGTTCCCAGCATCTTTCAGTCTACTGGAGGCAAACAGTGTTACAAACAATTGGTGGAGGGAAAAATGTGTTGAGAACTACAAGGCACAGAGGGGGATATAAGGAAGAAAATGCTTGAATCTTCCTGAGGGTGAGTTGTCAAACTCTTCAGAGAGGAGGTGGCACTTTGGTTGCATCTTGAAAGCTAAGCCAGTTTTGGAGGCTGGAAGGGGTAAATTATAGGCAAAAGAGCAGCAAAAGCAACCCCCAAAATGTGAAATAGCCTAGCCTATAAGAGGTACTCTGAGTACTTCACAATGGCTCTAGTGTATGTGTTTTGGGGGAGGAGGGGTGATGGAGAAATGAGGCTGAGAGAGAAACCATTCAGAGATATGGCTGGAGGACTCAGCAACTGCCAGCTCCTTGAGGTCCCAGTGTGTATGCTAAGGAGTTTGGATTAAATCCTAGAGGCAGTAAAAAGACACTGAGGGATTTCAAATACAAGAGTAACACAATCGCACTGCTGCATTAGAAAGAACACTTTGGCTACGATATGGAAGAGGGGATGAAGGACTACAGAGCGGGGCCGCTGACAGGTCAAGGTGAGAGAAAATTCAAGGCGTGAACTTAGGCACTGGAGGTCAAGCTGGATCTGAAAGGTATTGAGAAGGAAATATTTTTTTTTAAAAGATTTTATTGGGGAATTGGGGGAGAGGAACAGCGTTGGGGAATCGGGGAAGGGGTACAGACAAGTTGCTGTCCTTTCGTTCTTCAGTCTAGTTGTGAAGGATGTCGCTTCACTGGCCCATGTTGGTGTTATCATTATGCTCTTCCCGGCTGAGGCAGTCGCTCACCGGCCATTGGACGGCCACTCATGAAAGCTCACACCTGCTGCCAGCCAGCCCCACTGCAGCCTACACCATTGCCGGCGACTCAAGGCAGCCCAGCTCCAGGTTGAGCTGTTGTTCACCATCTTAGCTGTAGAGGGCACAGCGTCACTTGCCCTCATGTGGGATCTGAACCGGGGCCCTGTTGCTCAGAGCTGGCATCCCAAGCCAACCCTTAACCAACGCGCCACTCGGCTGGCCTTCAAGAAGGAAATCTTGATGATGAAGGTTTAGGGAAGGGAAAGGGGCAGCACAGAGGAAAGGAAGTCGATTCCCAGGTTTTTGGTTTGGCAACAGGGTAACCTGTGGAGCTATTCACCCGAGAAGGAACAGAGGAGGAGAAATGGGATCTTTTTTGCTTAAAAACAACAACAAAGGGCATCGGTGCCTTCCCGATTATAATCTAGATCAGGAAACCGTATCAAATGAAGTTGTGCTTCAGGACGTCTCGAAGATTCTTTTTCTGTCCTTGTGGCTTTTGAATGTCATGAATTAGATTGACATATACCACAAGGCCACCTTAAAGCTGTTTTGCAAAGACGATGGGATATAAATAAATAACATATAAAGGGCCAAGATATTTACTTTTTATTTTTTATTTTTTTTAAATTTTGAGAGTTCCAACGTATGTATTTTTTTTTAAGATTTTTATTGGGGAATTGGGGGGATGGGAAGAGTGCTGGGGGAATTGGGGGAAGGGGAACAGACTAGTCGCTGTCGTTTTGTTCTTCAATCTAGTTGTGGAGGATGTTGCTTTACTGGCCCAAGTTGGCACCATCATTGCGCTCTTCTCTGGCGAGGCAGATCAGTCGCCGGCTTCTGGACGGCCACTCATTGCGGCTGCTGGCCGCTCACTCTGGCTGCTGGCTACACACGGTAGCCCATGGCAACCCACTGCAGCAGGGGCCTGCGACTCATGGCAGCCCAGTTCCAGGTTGAGCTGTCGTTCAGCATCTTAGCTGTGGAGGGCAGTGTCACTGGCCCTCATATGTGGGATCCGAACCGGGGCCCTCTGGCATCCCAAGCGAGTTCTTAACCATCGCGCCACTCGGCCGGCCTGATATTTACTTTTTAAATTGATTCTTTGCACATATCCAAAGACAAATATAAGATCTTTCTAAATTCTTTTGTGAGGCTTGAGGGTACCATTAAATTATACACCTTTTCCACATCTGAATTCTGAAGTCGTCAAAAGAAATAGGAGGTAGAAGACATGGTCTGGGTGCACAACAGTGGGCTCCCCCAAACTGGATTAGGCAGTGCTCCCCTCACCCCCGACACCTCTGTGGCTGGTGGAGGACCACATCTGAATGTGAGATGCTCCTCCCTTCTCTCAGACTCACCAATCAGATGAGCCATTCCACTGTCCCTCAAGAGGCGTGATGAGGAAGCAGGAAGAGGCCAAAAGTGATGCAGGGAAACCCTTCCTCATAGAGAGTAAGGACTTTCCCCCTGATACCCTTGTCTAGCAACTTTCATTATTATTATTATTTATTATTATTATTTTCCTAACTTAAGCAGTACATATGATAGAATCCAACTCCTTTCAATAAGCATCAAGTGGCTTCTGTGTTCCAGGAACTGGACTAGGCACTGGAAGTAGAGAGATAAAAGACAAAGTTCTGTCTTCAAACGTTCACACCCTATTTCAAGAGCATAGATCTGTAGAAGGAAGATAAGTAAGTGACAGAGTAGAGGGGTAGGCAAAATACTTGGAAGCAAAGAGGAAGTAATAATTAGTTGTAACCTTGGGGATTAGAGAGAATAATAAAAAGCACCTTGAATTGTTTTCTCCCACTACTCACAATATTTCAAGCTGTCATTTATTTTTCATTGGTGAAGGTTTCCATTTGCCACAGGATGTGAAAGTGCCTGGCATGCAATTGTGTAATATATGGGTGGACATCTGTTCTTTCTGCCTACTCAACACTCCTCCCCGCTTTTCTGGTAACAGAAGCCTTCCTTTCCTTTGGAGAATTGTCCCAGCCCCACCTTTGGTATCCCTATCTTCCTGACACAGGGTAGGCAAGTGATCTAGCGGGCCGAGTGGACTCTTTTTGGGAGTATTGACTGAAAGGCAGAAAGAGAAGGACCTCGTGCCTTTTGCGATCCTAAGTGATAAGAACCAGGGAAGCTTCTTTGCCACCATGTGACAAACCTACTGAAAATAAAACCCACAGGAGGAAAGTGGAGCAAAGAGGTAGAAACAGTGCTGGAAACAATGATGACATTGTTGGAAATCCAGTTAGATCCACACCATTAGACTTCCCAATTACACTAGTCAATAAACTCCATTGGATCTGTTACTTGCAACCAAGAGCCCTGGATAATACAGTATTTATCATAAATTTACATGTTACTTCAAAACAGTACTTACAGATTGTTCCTATTGTACCTCTGACCTAAGACATTAAAGTTCAGACTTCCACAAAACTTTATGAAGACCCTCACTGCTTTAATGCTATATATTCTAGAAATTGCCAACTACTCTACAAATCACACAGTGTTACTTAATGAAGCTACTCTGATACAGTATCATTTATCAACTAACACTTTTGGAGTTTATTTTTTCTATTATGTCGTTCTTATAGCTCAACCTTCACTAATACACATTCTCTGATTTACTTACTTTTTTTTTGGCATTACAATTTTCAGATACAGTCACATTGGTTCTTGGTGTCCTTCACTTTTAGTTCTAATTTAGTCATTAACATTGTGCTTTATCTTAATGTTCTCTCTGCCCAGTTCATCTTAGTGGCATTTGCAAGGATAAGTCACCATCAATATGTGGAAACGGTTGCTTTTCACATTCCCTGAAGGTGAAAATATCTATAAAATTAGAATTTTAAATTGTAGAAATGACTGACCCTGTTTACTCTGTAATGAAACAGACAGTAAGACCTATATGCCCCTTTTCCCCCTGCAAGAATGAAAGGGGACAAGTGAGGGAGTGTGGAGCTCTCTGCACAGCAGGGAGGGACATTGCTTTCGTATTTTACTTCTACCAAATTTTAATCTCTCAGAGTGACAAGTATCATGGATGTCTTTGGCTATTCCTCATATGCAAGATGATAAAAAGAAGAAAAAAAACCCCTTACTTTTCTTGGTAACTCATTTCAGTGTTCTAAAACCACCTGGATGTTATTTCTCACAAATATTTCTAAGCAAACACTATTAGAGGAATACAAACCTGTGCCAGGCACTATGTTATATTCCTCCTAAAAGATTTTCCTCTTTTTTTAACCTTGTGTAGACAAAGCAAAAGCAGGAGCCCCTTTCTGTGAAAGAGCATTACAAGGTCACATTTCAGCATTGTCTATGGTAAACTACCTCAAATCCTTGAAACATTTTTTATTTTGATGATTTAAATTACATACATTATAGAAAATGACTTTGCATTCGATTGCTATCTTACTCAACTAGGGAGAGGCAGCTTTCCCAAGGCTCTAATTTTCTCAATATTTAAACCAATTCATATTTATAAGAAGGGAAGCCGGGCACAGAGAGAGGACAGTACATTCAATGTTTTAATGGTATCTTCATGATTAAATCACCCCCTATATGTAGACATTGTTGTTGCTTCTCGCCTTCTTTAAAGGTAAAAATATTGCAAGAAAGCTGAAATCATAAATAAAGTTTTTTGGTACAGATGCTGGGGTAGGATGGAGAATAACAATATGGCAAGTGCAGAGAAGCACTTTGAGATATCTGAACAGCCTCCATTCTGAACTCACACATGGGTTGAACCATGTTGTCTGATGGTTTAAAGTTAGACACATCACCTATCTTAGGCCAATCAGATCCTCTTGCAGGAATTTAGATTGAGAGATGCTATGAAGCCTGAACTGAGGACATATAATCTTGGGGACCATGCTTGGTCATGTGCTCACTAAGCAGTGAAAGTGGCCAGCTGAGAAAGAGAGAAAGAAGGAAGCAGACATCCAGAGAGAAGCAGAGCTCTCAGTCCACAAGGTTCTGGAGGGAGCTGGACAGACAGAGGGACCCACCAGGGGAGCGGGACTAGCTGCCGGGGTTCTTGTCAGTGCCACAGGTCCAGGCTCCGGTCTCTCATGAAGCCCAGGTGGATCTCATGCCTTCAGGTCCTATGGGATTTTCTTGCTCCCTTATGGCAAATTCTTTTTTGTTAAGACAGTTTGAGTGGGTTTCAATTACTTACAAACATAAGATTTCTTACCTAGGCAGTGAGGCAGTGGTCCTCAATTCTGAGCATAAGAATGTGTACAGTGGTTTTTTGAAACACACACATATCCCTGCCCTGGCTTCTCATTCAGCAGGTCGGGAATAGAGCCCAGGCTGATGAAATTTTAAAAACTCAACCTGAGAACTATGGAATGGCAACCAGTACAGCAGAAAAGTAGGCATTGAAAGGAAAAGGGCATTTCAGACCAAGATCACAGTGGCAAAAAGGGAAGAAGTAACAATGGGACGCAAGAGGACACACCACTTCCACAAAGCTGCATGCTGTAAATGACTAATCTGAACATCTACTTCCACACTACACAAACTGCGGTCAACTTCAGTCATCTGTCATGCAAGTGATGTAAGGTTCCAAGGGTTCGAGTTATGTCAAGTTTGATTCTCCTATCAATAAACGATCCCCTGCACCCTTAAATCTAAGTCATTTTGGTACCTGGAAGCATCAAATCTTAAAAAAAAACCATTATGTAGTTGGACAATTACAGGTTGCGGCAGTGGGCTAGGCTAGGCGTACATGAAACTGAGATGTGGGTATGTGCAAAAGAGGCAATTAAGTGGGAATTCGGTATAGAAATTCCCTCCTGCACAGGAAGAAATTCAGTCCAAAAGTGGATTGTATTCATCTGACAGCAAGATTAACATCCAAATAACGAAATAAATTAGTAAGTAAAACTAGAAATGAAATCACCCTCTTATTACTTTGACAAAGGAATTTACCTCAGGTTTAGACAGGGGATCTTTTCTGAGATAGATGAGAAACTAATATTTGTAAAAACATTTTTTCAACAACCATAAAAAATGTATCCTCTATAGAAAGGCATCTTTTAAGCACTACATTGTTTGGCTAAGAGGCCCTGGAAACAAATAAAGGTATAGTCAGTTCCCTTGCAAACCTGGAATGAATTCTCCACCAGTGAATGGGGGTGGTGTCTGGAAGGCACATCAGGATTAATATACAACAGCAGGAGTTTCAATAAAATGCTGCAGAGAGAGAGGATCTGATTTGGGGCTTAGAAACCTCCTCCGTATAATAGACACAAATTTGGCAGCAAGAAGAACTCTGTCATCATCTATGTTAAGGTTCAAGGAGCTTTTGTCAAAATGATGATAGGAATTTCAGGGGTAATTCTGTCTTGAAAAACTTCAAGAACTTGCTGGTAATTGATTAGAGAGCATCACGATAGCAATCTGGGTGTTGGACGGTAAGACGCCCGAGAATTGAGTCAACTCAATCTATGGTCAACTTCTTTGCTTTGTATCTCCCATGTGTACCAAAAAGGGAACAATAGGTGTTGAGTGAAATACAATGAAAAGGAAATATAATCACTACCACACATTTGTGACATCGTTCTGGACAAATAAATGAGCATAACTCTTTGAATCATGCTTTCTTAACTGCGAAACTGAGACTCCTCCAAGTCAAATACAAAGGAAGACACTAATGACAGCTTTGAGAGCTAGGTATATGGTGTAAGACAAAAGATGGCAAAACCATGATTAAATATTCAGTTTCCTTAACAGTCTATTCTACAAATGATGTAATACTAATAATAATAGCTAACATTTGTTGAACACATATATCAGACACCATTCTCACATATTACATTATTAACTCTTTTAACCCTCATGATAGTCCCTGAAATAGGTTCTCTTATGAATCTCATTTTTGCAGTGGCACAGAGTTAAGTAACAGCCGAGGTATTAATAAAATAGCTGGGAGTGGCAGAGCCAGGATATACGCCTTGGCAAGCGTGACTTCTGGTAAGCACCTTAACCTCAATGCTATACTGCTTCAGAGAATGTAGTGACCATACAGACTTTTCACTTCTCTCCTTCTAGTCTCTTACAGTTTTGCTGGCCTAATGGCCATTTCCATAATACTAAACCCGTGGGCACCTGCTTGTCCATAGCAAAGGCTGTAGAACTTTCATCACTTCCCATAAGTCGATGCTTTGGTTACTTGGACAATCAGTAGTCACAGCCTCTGATCCCTACTCTACCTTAATTAGCCAGGTGAATTTGGACAAGCTTCTCAAGGTCTCAATTTCCTTCTTTAAATAAAAGATGATCCCTGAGATTTTTTCCCAATTCTATGAAATGCCATGAAAAATGAAAAAGATTCCAGGCCTCTTACAACTCTCTACAATGTCAGGCTTTATCAGCACTACCTTTATGGGGCTTATAACCAGCCTGAGGCAGATAATTTAGTTGTGGTGAAATCTGTTGGTATTATAAAGAAAAGCTGACTGTTTTGGGACTGGAAAGATGCAAATCAGAAAATTACTGAAGGACTAAAGTATGCTGATGATACTAGTCAAATGCATGGATGGCTATCTTTTTTAACTTTGAAAAATTTTAGAGAAAAGTACAGAAGAAAATATAACAAACATTTTTATATTTTCTTCATTTTTTTTTTTTACTTTTTATTTTTTGTCTTATACATTAAAAAATATATCAAGTTGAAGTACCACAATTGTATTTCCTTCTCCGGGTGAAAACCATTATCAAGAATTTGGTATTCATCCTTCTAGTCTTTTAATGTAAATATAAATAGTCTTTTTTGTATATAATCTTATCTGTGAAGCATAGAGATATCTCTAAGGCACACATCTAGAGCTACGGATTGCAGGATTTGTGCCTTTTCACATCTAAACAGATGGCACCAGATTATCCTTCCAAGTGATCAAACCAGTTTACTCTCCCATTTTAGCAGTGTGGGTTTCCTCACGTGCTCACCACATTTAGATGTTTTTAAAATTTTGCTTTGGGTTTTGGGTTTGGGGGGGGCACAAACTGATGGGTAAAAGTGGTATCTCATTTTTGTATTTATTTTTATTTCCATAATGACTTGTAAAGTTTAATATTCAGGTTTCTTTTTCAAAAAATTGCCAGTTTATAGCCTTTACATCTTTTTCCATTGGGTCTTTATTTGTAGAATATGAATGTGCTAAACTTCTTAAGGCTAGAGAGTCCCAGGCTAGAGACTAGTTTGGGAGCCCCTGGTTGGCCCTGGTTGGGCTGATGGGCCACCCAATTTGTTGGCAGGCTTTGTAGCAGAGCCTACATTCAACCGCAGAAAAAGTGAGATCATTCTATTCAGGAACCAGCTAACTGGTTACCCAACTGGGTGAGGCAGTTGTATGAGTAAACAGGACTTGGGTTCTCTTTCATTTGCCTAGCCATTGTCTTGGTCATACTGCTGCTCTACACCTCTAGTTCCCAGTCAGAAGGAAGGAGAAATATATACTAGCCTTTTCATGATCTCTCATGGAGTCACAGAATGAAGGAGAAAAAGACTGGACTCTCTTGAGCTTTCTAAAGAAAAGTGTCCCATAGATGAGATGATTTAAATATGTTTCTTCTCAGCTCACAAAACATTTAAGGAAACAGCAGATGAAACAACTGAGATGAAATAAGAAAAAGGTATTTAGCTTCATTTCTATGCACCTCAATTTTTTTTTCTGAGAAACAGAGGAAGCTATTTTTGTTTTCTTTGCCCTGGGGCTACCTAGACACAACCTCCCATTAGAAATACAACAGATGTAAAATGTTCTCTTCTGTGAGGTGAGTGAATGTGTGGCATGAGCTCCTTCTCCAAGATAACTTAGATCTTTTAACACACAGGCCACGGGCTGCTCCATGGCGCTGTCCCTAACTGTCTCAGTGGAGAAGAGCCATGCACCCTACAGAGGTTTAGAAAGAAAACAATGCTATGAAAGGGAGCTTAGTCTCTTTGGGTTTTCTTGAAATAATGATCTCATGTCAAGCCTTGACTGTTAAAATGAATTATATTTTGATTAATGGTCTTTATTCTGTTAAAAAAATAAATGACCAAAGTGTGTGTTTATGTATGCAGAGATGTATATTATACGCATGTGTGTATGTATCTCATTTGTGTTTGTGTGTATATACCAAGAGTGAAAGAGCCAGCTGTTTTAGCCATTTATATTTGGGGGATGGGTGGGTAATACAGTAAGTTCTGTTGAAAGGAAATTATGGGAGAGAATCTGATACCCTGAATCATTCAACAAGACAGGGTTCAGAGGGCAAGTGTGGAAATAAACGTAGAAACTAGGTTCTTCTTTCTGAATCAGTTTTTAAAAAGTAAACACATAATGTGAACTCTTTTTGAAAGTTAGGTTTTTGTTGCTGTTGTTGTTTGGAGGTATTTTGTTTGTTTGCTTATTTGGTTTTGTTTCTCAATTGATTTTTCTTGCATAATTCAATCGGGAAACAAGTAGGAATGGGGTATTGTAAGGTCCCTTTCTACCCAAATCACCATCTCCAGCAAACTCTTCCCCCAATCCTTTCAACAACAGGTTTCCAGACTTGTTATTCCTCCCTCTTCCTAGTTATTCCCTGTAACTTGAAAAATACAGATCTAGAAATTATCATTTGACTTTATTTAGAATAGCTGGTTGTGAAGTCAGCCAATGTCTGCTTATTAGCAGATTCACTTAAAGGCTGTGCAGTCTCCTGGGTAAATTACTTTTAAGTGACCATGTGGGCTCCATGAAGGGGAAATGACTGCTGGTGTGTAATATGCGGAAACTGCGGTGTGTAAGCAATGTGGCCAAGGAAATTGCAGAACCCAATTGTGAAGCTAATTAGTAGATATGTGGATGCATGAAAACTATAGTCAGGGGAGCTTGCACTTATACAAAGCATCATGAATCTCCACATAGTAGAACTTAATGCAATGGCCCAAGTAGTATAGAAGAATAAAGTGGAGCAACATATGGCCTTTCTTTTTTTACCCTAACTTTTAAATAAGTCTAGATCCATCAAAGCAGTAATAATGCCAAAGCTATTGTTCTTCAGAATAGCTTTTCCACATGTAAAACTAGAATTGTTTCCCTAAGTTAAATCCATTTTCCTGAGTCTTGGTTTGAAGTCTATAGATCCCAAATTAGGCTAGTCAAGTCATAGTAAGAAATAAACTGGATTATCTATCACAGCCAACATTAATGCTCCTGACTCAACATAGAACACATACACTTAATTCTACTCCTCCAAAAAATACTGGCACCAATGCTAAGCTATCCCATGATTTGTCTCATTTATACAGTGAATGCAGAAACTAATTATGATTTGCTTCCTAACAGTGAGAATGAAGGAGTAGAAAATAGAAATCTTACGGTCGGCCAAGTGGTGTGTTGGTTAGGAGTTGGCTTAGGATGCTAGCTCTGAGCAGCAGGGCCTCAGTTCGGATCCTACATGAGGGCCAGTGATGCTGTGCACTCTACAGCTAAGATGGTGAATAACAGCTCGACCTGGAGCTGGGCTGCTGTGAGTCGCCGCCAATGGTGTAGGCTGCAGTGGGGCTGGCTGGCAGCGGGCGTGAACTACTATGAGCTGCTATGAGCGGCCGTCCAATGGCTGGCGAGCAACTGCCTCAGCTGGGAAGAGCACAATGATAATACCAACATGGGCCAGTGAAGCAACGTCCTCCACAACTAGACTGAAGAATGAAAGGACAGCAACTTTTCTGTTCCCCTCCCCCAATTCTCAAAAAAAATAATCTTAAAAAAAAAAAGAAAATAGAAATCCTAGGTTTTATCATTACTTTACCACTAGGTTTTTTGTTTGTTTGTTTGTTTTCTGATGTGCTGTTGGTCCATACACAATATTTGCTTCTTCACAGGCACGTCCTAAGTGTTGGAAGTAACTCCTGGGCCGAACTACACCTAAACCAAACCAGCCAGTGTTTGCTCATCTTACCTTTTAAGATATGCAGCAAGTGGTTTCACAATTCTTTTGATAAGCAATTCCTCCATCTATTAATCACAGAATCTCAGTGAAGAGGAATCTTAAAGGACTCCTAGCCCGACCTCTCACCCAGTACAAGAGGTCGATCTGCTTGAAAAATCCTTCTTTTGTACAAATGAAATTTCTAAGGCAATTTTCTCTTAATATACTCAGTGGAAGAGGAAAACATCTGCCACCTTTTTCTTTATAAGAACTCTTTCTATACTTAAATACCATTTATTTTCTCCCTTCAATCTTCTTTTCTTTAGGTTAAATAGCCCACTTTCATCATTCTTCAGGGATCTGACTTTCCATGCTTTTAATCATTTCAATTGCTTTCCACATCCTCTCAAAATGTAGAAGCCCGAGCTGAGCATGGCAGTTGAATGAGAGCTTGGCTGCTAAGTGTCTCAGTGCTGAATATGGTGACTCAGTTCTTCATGCCAGGATCTTGTTAACACAGCCTAGCACCATGTTAGATTTTAAAGTTGCTTCAAATACATATTAATCGATATTTTCCTTTGACCTTTTTACCTATATTATCAAAAAAACTTTTTTAACATTAACTTGTTTAAAAGTGAAAAATCCTCAAATCATTTAGAATGTTTTTTTTTTTTCTAAGTACAACCAGACCTCACAGGGCTTTAACATATTTAATCACAGATGCCACATACAGCTGGTAATATGCCTTTTTATCAGTCCCAAGTCGCCTAGAATGCCTGAATTCCATGTGTGTATCACCATGCTCTCTGGAACCAAAGAAAAGGAAAAATATACTGTGTAGTTCTCTGGGACTTGCAGCTCAAGCTGACGGGAGTAGCTCGCGGCCTCCATGGGGCTGCAGGTATCAGAAAGTGTTGAGTTCTCTGATGTGTGGATGTTTAGTACTCAGGAGTCCAGGTTAAAAGTGACAGAGTGCCAACTCAAATTGGCATAATGGGTAAAACAAAGTAGGGCCTACTAATGGGTCATATTACCAAGGTAGCTGGACCCAAGCACTCAGATGACGGTGGGAAGCCATCTTTTCTCCATTTTTTCTCCAGCCCTGCTTTCCAGTGTGCTAGCTCCCCCTAAATGGTGGCTATAGGCTTACATCCTACCAGTTTAGTGACTCTAGCAGATAGAGAGGGCTCCCCTATCCCAGTAGTTCCAGCCAAACTTATGAATTCTCATGTCCCCAGCTTGGGTCACATGTTTATTCTTAAACCAGTCACCGAAACTCTGCTTGCTCTGCTCCAGGTTCAGAGCCAACCACTAGAACTGGAGGGTGGCACCAATTTCATGTGAACTATACAGATGGAGACTACGAAGGGTTGAGGTGCTAAGACTAAGAAAGGGGGAAGGGAAGCTTGGCTGGGGAGAACACAGGGTTTTTCTATTCATAATCCTTCAGTGTCTCCTCATAGCTTAGTCCACAAGTGGCATAGTCTGTGACACATATTATAGTATGGAATCAGTAAAGGCTTGAAGGATGAATCCACTGGCTAGCAGCCTGGTTCCTTTGTGACCACTGGCCCATTACCCGCACAAGACCTCAAACACTTAAGGACAACAGTAGCATTGCCTAGCAATGCATAAGAGAAAATGCTTGCTGGGTTGGGATGGGGGAGGGAGGAGAAGGGGAAAGGGTTGAGAAGATACAGCCCTTTTTGTGTAATTTCAGGGAGGGCAACCCAAGAATTAGAGGAATCACTCGCATGGATCTAAGAAGAAGCATATACTTAAAGCCCTTAATGAAAATTCCCTTAGCCATTTCTTTGATCCCTGGTTCCATGAAGTTCTGATCAAAATTTTGCAGTGACTTTAGGGAAGCTCAGTAAAATAGTCAGAATGGCCACAGATGAGGTAGCACACGGGGAGGGAAGAAAGGCAGAGGACTCCATAGTGACGTGAGTACCTACGGGTTTCTCAGCAGCAGGAGGACAGGTGTTCTAGGAAGCTACCTACCTGTTAAAAGTGATTTAAAGGGTTTCTTGCTGAATATCATAGTAAAATGAATGCGTATCAGTGAATAATTAGAAAACAAGATTCTATTCTAGGACTCAAAAATATTGTGCTGACATGTGCCACAATCATGTTTACTATGGCACAGGGACTAACTTTTAAATTCCAGTTTATTTTGCCTTTCATAATCACAGATATTCCTTTGCAATTATGACTTGATATTTAATTTATGACTATTTTAATAATACGTTCTCAAAGATTAATATCCACTCATAGTGGTTAGAACTTGCAATAATTACAGTCTGTTTACCTTTGGTTTCTTGTTGAATCTTAAGTTAATTATATAAATATTTGTAAGTAATAAAAATAGCCTCATTGGGTAATATGGGCATTGGTTTTAAAAAGCAAAGAGAACCAGGAAATTTAGTTGGACTTCCAAAGGAATCTTTGGTTGAAAAGGTTTGGGAAGCACCATGCTAGATGCCTCCAAACGTAATAGACTCTTGGCTTCAGCAGAGAAGGAGAAAGCAGTGGGGAGAAAAAGAGAGAGGAAATGGAGCAACTTGCTTTGTAAAAAGAAAAATCTCAGAAGAATAGCATTTTTATTCTCTGTGTGCTCTGGAGGAAAACAGGCTAATTTATATACAATTTCCCCTTTAAAAATGGGGGGAGTATAAACTAATAAAACACTGAGAAAAATAACTGAGATCATCAAATTGATGGAGTAATAACTATGGGAAAAATATTTTATTACCTATTAAAAATTTAGCTTGCCAAAAACCAAAAAAAAATGGAAATACACACCCTTACCTCTAAAATCAAACATGAAAACATGTTTGTTGGATATCTTCCTGTGTGTCCTTCAGATTCTCTGCCCATCGCTCTCCACCCAGGTCTCTGTTTTGGACGTGTGGACCCTTTCCTGGGTTTGGCCCCTGGGGAGCACCAGCAGGAGAACGGAGATGGTCGAGTGAGTGGCCCGGGGCTGTGGGTTGCGTGCACCCCTTGATGGAAGGTCTCAGACCCTGCTGGGCAGTTGTCTCCACCTCCTGTTTCCAGAATCCAGCCCGGTCCCTCGCCCTCTCAGGTCCAGGGGAACTAATGGAGCCCCACGATTACCAGCCCTGGAATGCTGCACAAGCCCTGAGGCTTCCCTGCACCCCATCTACTCCACTAAAAGTACTCCTATTATTCAAGTCTCCTGAACGATCCTGATGAAAGTGTGCCATCTCTTTTGTGATGGGATCCCAGCTGACACACTATGTAATGTATAGTAATCAGGTTGTAGAAAAAGTGGAAACCCATGCTGCATTTTGTCTCTAGTCCTAACATTTACTATTATTTTTACTGGAGTTGAATGCAGGCCAAACCTAGGCATAAGGAAGTTGATGACCAAAAGAAGCCTTCAGTCCACTACTATGATCTGGACATAGATACACAGTGAACTGGAATGAGGACTCCTTGGCTTTCATCACATGGACACATTCCTGGTGCCACCTCCTCGCTGTCCTCAAAACCCCTCCCTCATCCTTATGACCTGCGACCCTTTCTTTCCATTGGGTGGCAGCAGGGCAAACAGCCTGCTTGTCATAGTGTCCAGACACTTCTAAACACACAAGAAGTTCAGCTGGGGAGACAAGTTTTACTTATGAATGAGTAATAAAATTATTCAATTAGCGTTTAATAAAAGATGGAAAGACATGGCTATAGCCCTGTGTATCTCAGCAGCAGGGACCATGTCTCAGTTGTGTTTCTGGCCCCCACACTTAGCCCAGTGCCTGACACTTAGTAGGGGCCCAGGAAAAAAACACTTATCGAAATGAATTAGTGTTAAATCGTAAGGGACGGTAGGATGGTAAGTGCTACGTGGCTCCACGCTTGTGTTTCCTGCATGTCCATGTCTGAGGGCACAGGTTCCCTCTCCTTCTTGACAGAACATGGTCACTGTCTCCCTCAGTGCTGTTTAATTTATCTGGGGTCATGGACTTTTGAGAATCTGATGAAAGCAATACACCTGCTGCACACTGACAGATAAATATAAGTCAAGGCCTGAAGGTTAAAAAAATTTTTTTTCTTAGTCAAGATGGTCTATCCAATCCTGAAGCAAACACATTCGCTGTGTAGAAAAAGGGCAGGGCACAGGATACTCCATGGGGAATCTGAGGTGAATTCCAGTCCAGGTTTTGCAAGAATAGAACTTAAGGGAACCATCTCTATTCAAACCCCAATTTCTGATAATGAATACCTAGGCTGTAGATGATGGTGACAGCTGTCACAGTGGGAGGGGCATGCGCTAAGTGTCATACATATCTTAACGCACTTAGCCCCCCCAACATCTTTATTATGTAGGTACTACTGTTGTGATCCTCATTTTTAAGATGAAGAAAGTGAGACACGGGGAGGCTTAGCAGATCGCTCAAAGTCATAAAAGCAGTGCGTGAAGGGGCTAAGATTAGAACTCAGGTAGTTCCACTCAAATCCTTGAGCTCTTAACTCGTCTGCTATCGCGCCCTCACAGATGAGCTAATAGCTGCTCCAAACTACCTTACCACTGAAGGAACTTGATTAGCACGTACTTGTTGAGCATTTACTGGAGTGTAAGGCACCGTGATAGCTGCTATGGGAAGGGCAAAGATATATACAGCTGAGTTTTTCCCTGAAGGAGGCACATGTGCTAGGGGAGGGGAGAATCAGGCTCAACACCTTATTTGCATGAGTCAGGCCACATGGCATAGGTGAATAATAACCGGGGCATAGCCTAAGCGCTACTGAGATAAAGCACCAACTGGATGGTCAAAAGCAGCCTGAGAGGTGATAGAAACTTAAAGGGAGAAGCTTACAAAAAGGAGAATTTAAACAGAAACCCAGAGAGTCTGAAAAAATTATGGGTAGGGATAAAAACATGAAGTGATTGGTAGAAAAGCCAGCTATAGTCTAGAAGGAAAAAATGTATTCAATATTAAGCTACAACATGAAACACAAAAGTTTATTTCTTAAATATATTATTTACGTGATATAAAAGGAAAAACATTATAGAGGTCAGGCCTTTTATATCATAAGAATATGCCATTTAAAAGCATCTTGAATAACCTGAGCCCACTGTCAGCATGGGAACATATAAGGCCAGCACATCCCATGAACGAGGTTTGGTTCAGGGACTCGCTGTATGCCAGGTGCTGGAGATACAGAGATGGACAGGATGGGATATTTACCCTCAAGAAACACATAATTTATTGGGAAAGACAAACTGCTTTGCAGTTTACTCTAAAACTTTGTGATACCCATGATAACAGGGCGATGAACAAAGAGTCTATAAAGTGAGGCCTGGAAGGTTTATCAAGATTCTTCCCTGCCCAGGTATGCAGGTTGGGCGCAGGTGGTTTGCTCAACCGACCTGGATTCAGATGGTCCATTCTAACATTATCTCAGTGGACTTTAGAACACAAAACAAGAGATTATTTGAGAACCGCCAAAGCAGTACTACATACAATCTACTGATATGGTGGGCACTTTTAAAGTAAATTACAGTGTGTGCAGCTGTGGGTGTGGTTTTATTTCTGATCCCTGAGAGGTTAGTTAGTAAACTCTTCTAGCCACTGGCCACTGGAGGTACCTGTCCTACTTCCTTTTCTTAGCTTCTTTTCCTGCCACTCCTGGCCATCATTGTAGCTTCTAAGCTACAAATTCACAATGGCACTCCCTGGTCAACAGCATCTCTGAACCTTCTGTAGGTTCTCTTGGTGTCTAAGTATCATGGTCGAAGGTCAAGCTCGAACCCTTGGAAAAAAGTCTGCTCCTGCTTCTGTTCACTGGGTGCAGAGCATTTGTGCATCCCGTCCTCTGATGCACAGCTAGGTTTCTCCAGTGATTTCTCGTTTGTACTGTGCCTCTTCTCTGGCAGACCTCCCAGATCTCTAAGGAACGCCTCCTTTAGCTGCCAAGGCCTCCGACTCAATGCCTAGTGAGGTCACAAGTGGGGGGCCTAGCTCAGTATCTGGCACATAACAAGCACGCAGTTAAGGTTTGCTAATGAATGAAGAAACAAGCAAATGAATGTTCATATCTTCGGGCCTCTGAGGGACCCTGCCTTCGGCTGCATGGGCAGCAGACGGACCGGCTGTCCAGCCCTTCAGCTAGTACCAGTCTCACCCTGAACATTTCACTCCTCCCACCGGCTCCCACTCCCAGGTCCTACGGTCTCCCTGGTGTTTCTGTCTTTGGATCAGGAAGGCCTATTTATCTTGTCCCCGAGGTCTGCTTGGAGGGGAAACAGCTTCTGGGCTTTGTGCTGCCCCCTAGAAACAATAGCTGTTTTTCCTCTCTGTCATCTTGCTTGCCCTTTTGAAATTCTCATAGTTGTCACATCTACTAGTCAAGGTTATTAAAACCACGCATCTACGGACATCAAAGGCTACCCGCAGATAGGGGAAAAACACATAGTACTTTTTAATTCTTCTGTCTTTGCCGAATGTATCTCTGACATGTGAGAGTTACATGGCCATGGGGGTTTGTGCACATATGTTGATAAACGTGTGGACATATATACCATTGTGCTGGAGTAGCAGCATCTACCTTTAGAAAACAGTTTTTCCCATGTAATTTTATTTATCCGTCCACCAAACATTGCACAGGATACAAATAACAGCACAATACTGGTTTATTTTTTTAGGGTGCCGCTAATGGCTATGCCAGTTTCTCCATTTTCCTCCAACCTGTACATCTTTTAGCGGTGGTGCTGCAATTTCTCCAACTCTGTGTTTAGTCCTTTTTCCACTAGGCCTACAAAATTGGATGGTTTTCAGAGGCAGCCCTCTGCATGATAAAAAAGTGTACTTTAATGATCTCTCTTTACTCTAACTGTTTCAAGGTGCTAATTAAAAGCCTGCCTGGTAATTGTGCAAAGCCAACGCCTTTAGCCTCCTGCTTGCTTCCTTTCACTCCACCTCTGCATCCCAGCACACTCGCCCCCTCACCCCCTCACCCCTAACTTCACAGTGGCTTGGTCTGCCCTGGCCCATGCTGGAGGCTCTTACCATCCTAACACAAAGCAGGCCTTTCAACAGAACACATCTACGAGGCCTACAGGCAAGATTCAACTTGGTGCCATTTCACTCGAGGCCAACTGTTCCCTAGTCTGTGAAAGCTCAAATCAGCCAATCAAAACACATTTGCAGAGCACCCCTTCTGTACAGGCATGAAGAATGATACACAACCATCAGCAATGTGGCCCTCGAAAGAAGCTTATGATCTAGAAGGGAAGAAAGGCTTTGCATTTAAATAGATGCCCAATAATACTGGTCACATAGGCTGAGAGCCGATAGGAGGTACAGTTAGCAAGGGCAACTGGATATCGTGGAGGGATGGAGACGGAAATTTGAATGGGGAGTTGGAATGGAAAATAATCAATCAGTCTGGCCAAAATACAGGTGAGAAGAGGTACCTTAAGAACAGACTGTCAAAGTCCTTGAGTAAAACAATGGAATATGTTCTTTTGCAGTCCTTGCGTAACTGCCACTTGGATTTATTTTGGACCTTTAAGGTATCATACAGAAGTTGAATATAGTTATCCAGGCATGGATCAAAAGAAGGGCATTATTATTATTTGCTTTGTTATATTTACTTATTTAATATAGTGCTTACTATCTGCTGAGCACTGTTCTAAGTGATCTATAAATATTAACTCACTGAATCCTCATGGCGATATTATGAAGTCAGGATGATTATTTTGCCCCTTTTATGGGGGGGGGAAGTACAGAGTTTAAGTGACTTGCTCAAGGTCTATACCTGGGCTGCCCCTCCTGCTCTCAAGACAGAGCAGATTATGGACCAAATGCTTCTGTTTGCTGAGCCTCTCAGAGGCCACGAAATACCAAGGGCAGAGACTGACTAATTAATAATTTCTTCCCAGAGCTTCTTTGGAAATCTGAGACTCTCACTTATTGAATTGTTTCTGAAAGCCCCGGTGGCACCAACATTCCCTCATCCAAAAGGAGGGAAACACAAAATGTGCAGGTTGACCAAGCGCATAGATTGACTAAGTTAGACTGAGGTGGGGGAGAGGGGTTACAAAAGGACAGCAGAATGTGAGGAGGGAGAACAAAGAAGGAGGGAAAACAAAGCGGGAGGGAGTGGCTGGGCTGCCCCAGTCTGGGACAATAGAACAAGATTCCTTTTCTCAGATGTGTGGGGCTAAGGAGGAAGACTGAAACATTATGCCCCCACCTCTGCTGTTTTTCCTACTTTCCCATTTTTTGCTTTAAATTTCCTTTTAGAATTAGATGGACTTAAGTTTTTAAACCGTGAGGAGTTAGTGATGAAAGAAAACCGGAAGTAGGAGAAATGTAGCACAATGGAAAGCAGGAGAGAGATGCAGAGAGTGCAGAGGAAAAGAGGAGACCTTATGCTACCACGTGGGAAAAGAAAGATGCGAGGCATGTTGAGAGTCAGAGGAGAAAGGCTGAGACAGCTTTTCACCAGGAAGGCTCGTTGTTCTGGCGTGACCCAGTAAAAGAAACTCTTCCAGACCCGTGGGTCCATAGCCCACAGCTTGAGAAATGTCATTGAGATACGTGGTAGACCACACCCACTGAGATATTTTACACTTAACAGCTGTGACCCTAGCAGGTGACGGGAATGGAATGGCTAACTTCATGAACTTTCCCAGCTGGAACAAGTAAAATTTTTTACTTGATGAGCTCAAAATGCTGACAAATCATTTAATATAAGGAGTGGACCAGGAGGAACATGTATTGCTTCAAAAACAAAATGGTGCCGGGCAACATATTTTTGCTACTTCTTTACCGAGAGGAAGGCTGGGAAAAGGGAGCGGATCGGGAAGAGGGGCCTCTGCCTCCAGCAGGACAGCTGGCTGAGCACTACAGCAGCTCTGCGGAGTTCAGACAAATGGCCATTTTGGAACAATCATGTGATTCCTATGTAAGCTCATCTTGGAGCTGTCAGCTATTTACAGTCTAATGCTTGAAAGTCTCTTCAGGCTCTTTAAAGATATTAAAATGATGACATATTTTTAAATGTTGTAATCAAGTTCCTGGGCTTTCTGTCCCCATTGGTTTAATCATTTTCACATAAAATAGGAAGCATCCAAAGTTAACATCTTCCAGTGCCCAAAGCTTTGAGTCTACTGCATTGCTCCATGGTACACACGGACAAAGATGGCTGAGGGCCAGGTCCAGATGGAAAGTTCGCTACCAATTCCAGCTAGTAAAGGAACAGGGAAAGAAAGGGTGATTCCAATATCAAGTCAAACTGGGGGCTTGGGGAGGGAGTAAAAGAGTGGGAGAGCCCCTCCATTAGGGCACCATGTGTGGTAGCACAGTAGTTAAGGAAAGGGGTTTTGGAGTCAGACTGACCTAAGTGCTAATCCCAGCTCTGCCTTTTAATGGCTCTGTGACCTGCGTCGTTACATACTCTTTCTGGGCCTCCATTTCCTCATTTGTAAAATGAAGGTAAGAGTACCTGTCTCATAGGGTTGTTAGGAGTATAAGAACTTATGTAGGGAGATGTGGCGGGTACTGTAGTAAAGCACTGGCACATGTAGGTAAATGACAGCTATTAGTATTCTCAGTCACATGTTTAGTCAGTCCCCACTTCACTAGACCAGACAGAAAATTTATAGAAGCGAAAATTCAAGAGGTTCCAAAGCTGCCCTAAGGAGGTCAAGTACTTGGGGTTTAAAAGGGAGCCCCAGCTCTGCCCTGATCAGCTGAGTTCCAACTAGAACAAGGAAGCCATCCAGGTGGTCTACAAAGCATGACTTGGAGCTGGAGTGGACTAAAAGGGCCACACCCAATGGAAATGGAGCTCAGAGCTGGCTGCACAAAGATAAAGAAATGAAAAAGGGCTCCTTTCACCTTTTGTATGACTGACCTGATTCTACTTTCGGTTTTATCTCACATATTGTTTTGTTTTGGTTCAAAACAGATAGTGACTTTCAGCAGTCATAAAAACTCCCAATCTCCTTGGGTAGCCTTTTTATTGTAGAAGTAGGGTTACCAGGTTTAGCAAATAAAAATACAGGACGCCCAGTTAAAGTTTCTGATAAACAATGGATATCTTTTAGTGTAAGTATGTCCCAGTGAAATATTTGGGAGGTAGTTATACTTAAAAATTACTTCTTGTTTATCTAAAAGGCAAATTTTACTGGGCATTCTGTATTTTATCTGGCAACCCTAAACAGAGGCCAAGAAGTCGCCCTTTTTAACCTGCAGAGGGGCAAAGCAGTCACCTCCCACCCGTAATTAGTACTGCATTGGAAAATACCCCCTCCCTCCAAAAAAAAAACCAAACCCCTACAGTTTCTAGGTCTGTTCCTTCTCAGCAAATACAGTACTAAATTTACAGACTTTTAAAAAATATCATTTCCCCATTCAGGGATTTTTTTTCAAGTATCTCAGTCTAGAGAAAGAAAGAAAAAAAAAAACAGTGGAGGGGACTTCCCCTCTAAGTGGCATGTAAATAATTATTGGTAGACTGACATTTAAAACATGACGCTTGTAAGAGTACTGACCTCTTGCTTTTTATAGCTTGTCTAGCAAGGCCAATAGGATACATTATGTTCTTCAAAAATTCTCTCTTCTTTATTCTTCATGAAAAAAAATACACATACAAATATGACATTTCCCCAAGTGTAGCAGCATTTTCTTCGGCAGGTTCAAGGGCAAAAAACACAATGAAATTAACCTTCAGGGCCTCAAGGGCAATGCCCAATAGTGGTGGCCACTGTCTCTAGCTACAGCTGCAGCCTGGGTATCCACACTGACCCCAGAGAAAGAGGTCGGCCATGTTGTGAAGGCCACACAGTAGGTGGACAGTCCATGCAAACAAACAAACACAAAGCTCTGTCTTCCTTGGTTATATCAAAACCAACTGAGTTCTTGCTTTCCTGATTGAAAACCAATAATATTTCTTACTTTCCAAGACACCCCTAAACAACCCCAGGTTCAAAGTCCTTAGCAACTTAAATTTAGAAGTAGGTTTACCCTGTGGAGCCCTGGGAATTTGGCAAATGGTACCATTCTTCTTCTTCTTTTTTTTTCTTTTCAGCCCTCCCACCCACTTCCTAATTCTGTTCAGATACAACATTTACCCCTTCAAAGGTCAACAGCCAATGTTTCAAGAACTTTTTTTTTTTTTAATTTTTAAATCTTCTTGAAAGTATTAGATTTAACTTCTGGGCCAGGGAGTGACAGGCCCATGGCAAGGTTGAACTGGACAAACAAATGGAACTGGTTTCAGCTCACCAACCTGGCACAAAAATGTGCTGGTCAAAGAAGTACTTTTTTAAATCACGAGGAACCACTAGCATAAACCCACAGATGCGTTGTTGTTGGCCCAATAGGTTGGTGGCTTTGTGATGAATCATGAAAGAAGAAACTGCAGAAGAAAACTAACCATCTTATCACCTTGGCATGAGGAACAGAGTGAGATGAACTGCTTCTCCAGGAAGCCTTCCTTGATATAATCAGTGGAAGTCCAACCTGTGATTCACTTGACTTCCCATGTTCTGACATAGATACATAGTAATAGTTTATATCACATGACATATGCATCAACCATCTTGAATTACTCACTGTTCTCAGCCCACATCCCAAGCTCTCTTGCCTGAGACTTCTTTCTTTGAGACTGCTTCCCAACTCTCACCTATACTTGCTGAATCTTTACCTATTTGTTAAAATTCAGGTTTTGAGCTTTTGAAGTAGACTTTGGGCTACTTCTGGGACAGCATTTCTGAAATGGTCTCTGTTGCCTCTAAACTGCTAGTGTCTTTTGCTTTTCCCACTTTTATACAGTCATTACATCTATTTGGAAGTGTATAGTGATGGACCGATTTCCCCCACCAATGATAAAGCCCCCTGATGGCAGGGACCAGATGTCGCAGAACCTCGTCCAAATGAAGCAGAGGGCAGATACTCAACCTATGTCAGCAGGACTGATGCAATTATTAACTACGTGTTTGATTTCTTAGTAATATCTTCTTTAAGAAACCTTTGCTGATGACCTTTCTGATACCACGCAGTGCTTATCTCTACCACAGAATTTATGACATCATACTGAAATTATCTGTTGCACATAAGCCATGGAACTACAAGCTCTTAAGGTAGGGACCTCGTCACACCCATCTCTGTGTCTACAGTGCCTAACATAATAACTGAAAATGAGAGGGCATGAAAATAAATATTTGATGAGCTGTTCAAAGTGGACTATAAGTTCTTTGAGGGGAGGGTCCACACATTCTCATCTTTGGCACCTTCTCTTTATAATCAAATGTGATTGATGTTGATATGATATGTTGCTAGGTTCTATAGCAGTTTCTCTGTTTTTTCAAGTAGGTCATAGCATTTGATGAGCAAAAATATTCTTTAAAAATTCTCTAAACATAAATGCTAATCTCAAGGCTTCATGCACTTTGAGAAACTTGAAGCTTGGTTGTCTTAAATGACTTTCTGTGTAGTCCTCTTCCCTAGTCCGAGACAGCCTCAAAAACTTATTTGGCATTTCAGCATGACCTGCCTTTCAGCGATGATCATTATTTGGTATTTCAAAATAAGTCCAACTAAAGTTCTAAACTGGATTGTGGTGATGGTGATGTAACTCTCTAAATTTACTAAGTATCAGTGAATTGTTATAAAGTGGGTGAACTTATGGTACATAAATTACCCCTCAATAAATCTGTAAAAAAATTAACTTAGACGATTCAACAACAGGGAAAACATCTTATTTTTCATCTTGACCTCCAGGCTCCACCACAGTAATTGACAGCGTGGCTGTTCCTTGTTAGCCAGGAGGTGCATCCACGCTGGCAGGAGTGCTCCGGCAGGTCACTGAATGTAAACAGCTCTGCAGAGGTCACCACAAAGGCACCGTTGTTGTATCTCATAGCCGAGAACGAAAGGAGAGTCGCCATGGAATATCTACTCTGTCTTGCATTCCTAATTGGAAACATGTGGAAAAGGGCCCACCCACAGGTCAAATCAGCCTTTAGAAAAAGCCCATTTCTTCTGCCTAATGTTGCACGTTGGCTGAAGTAGACCTCTCCCTGGGCCTGCCATGAGAATGGTGTCAAATTATAAAAGTATCTCCAAAGGCCACCATCAAAGTACCAATGGCTTTTTACTAGTGGCTCCCCATGATTTGAAAAACACTTCTTTGACCAGCACATAATCAGTGCAACGTTGGCAAACTGGAACCCGTTCCAATTATTTGTCCAGTTCAGCCTGGCCATGGGCCTGTTGCACCCTGGCCCAAATTATATATTGCTCAGACCCCTTGGATAAGTGAAATGCATAACTTACAAAGTTTCAAAGCTCTAGGCAGCATCTTGGCAACACAGATCCTGCAAATGTCTGTATTCTTTCTTGTAATCCATCCAGTTTGACTTAATACTTTTTTTTCCATTTTACAGATGGAGAATATAGCACCAGTATCCAAACTGTCTCAACGATATATCAAGAAAATGAATGAGACTCTATAAATTCTATTTGTTCGTGCCCTAAAGAAAATGCCATATTCATCTAAGATGTTATTTATTGTAATGCTACCCAAAGAACAATGCTGCTATTCTCATTCAGAAAAGCCCCACTTTTCTTCAAACTTGGGGAGGCAGTGACTTGGTTTAGTAGTAGAAATTCATACAGAGTCAGCACAAGTAAAACTAAAGTTTTACTTTGGCTCTATAGAGTGACAAATGCTGGCAGACATAATTATTTAAACACACTAAAATTGTCTTTAAAAAAAAAACCCCACACAGAGTAATACACGCAAAGACTGTTGTGCTGGCCCGACATGGAGCCTTTTGCAAAGATCAGATAATCCAAGAGGCCCACTTTGATCTGACCAAAGACTGGGATTTAATCTCCTATGTGGAAGAAAGCTATAGTTCTTCGATTAATTACCCAGCCACAGATCTGTTGCCAAGCTGCTCCGACGTCTCTTCTTCATGTGAAATAAAATGGTCCTTTACTTCAAACCCTGTGGCAGAGCCAGCTTGTACCAGAGAACATGCATGCCTTCTCCGCTCATTTACGGGTACGCAAAAGGTGAGTGCATTGGTCACGTGCGCTGGGAGCAACGATCGGTCTGTACTCCATGGTTTCTTCTAAGGTTGCCAGACAGAGGACTGGGGACTGGCAGGGGGGTGATTCTTGGAAAGAAACTGTGAAAACTAGAGCGAGTTAATTTTACATGCGAAGCCTGATCTATTTGGTTGAGATGTGCACCTACAATGAGAAAAAGGCCAAAAGGTTTTCTGGTGGGGCCCATGGGAAGTGTCAGCTGGTGTTCTCCAGAAAACCGACCAGGTTCTGGCAACTGGCGGGTGGTGGCAGTGGGTAGGGAGGAGTCATATTTAGAACACAAGGTTCCAGTTACATTGGTCACATGCTCTACAGGAAAGTGATCACCCTTGCCTGTCACAGGGATCAGAGGATCAAAACTTGGACTCACCGGATGATCCTGAAGGAATTTCTGACCCTCCCTGTGTCTCTGCTTCCCTCAACTATTAAAACGTAAATAAATAGACCCACCCGCTTTGGTGTGAAATAAGGTTGCATCACCTTTTTGGCTACATCATCAAGAAATGTCTTGTTAATATTATACCGCTCTGCAGAAATCGAGTGTGTGAAAGCTTTGGGTTTTCAATATATGAATGAATGCCAGTAACCAAATGATCAGCTGCCAAATGTGAAATCAGACTCTCTGAAGAGAGGCAAGCCTTTTAGGTCTGCCTTTCAAGAAGCTGTGGTCCCACCCAAGTACTAAGGTCTAAACGGAAGTGACAACACTGTTTGGCTGCATTTTCTGTGGCTGGCCAATGCGTCACTGATCACCTCTGAGAGAGGTCTGCACAGGGTGAAGGACCTGAATGAGGGCACAGGGGTCAGAGGTCAGGGGAGTAGGGACAGGAGAGGACACAGTGGAATGGGAATAACCTGGACAGTGGGACTGTCCTTTGATCAAATGCTTATTTTTCTCTAGGCAGAATGATTACAGAGAACTTGCTGTCAGCACTCTTGGACTAATCTTTCCAGACACTTCTCTGAAGAGTGAATGACTCTGATCAAACCCTCCCCAAACCAGCAGTTGAGGAGGTGGACGGCATCATTTCAAAAGCTGGTGAGGCACATAGAATTCTGGGTAGGGAGCGAGAGCCACTCCTCTGGTCCCTGAGCTTAGGCTGCCAGGCCTGGAGAGGCTACAGCAATCAGAGGCCAAAGGGGTCTCTTTGCTCCTCGGTTTTAAAATAGCCAAGGGAAAAAGGAGGAAACTAGCCCCTAGGAATCCTGGAACTGAACAATCCTAGCTATTGTCACACTCAGTTTGTCTTCTATCAGCAAAACCATTTACATCATTCCGGACCTATCCCCGACCCCCATAATCTGCTTGACTGTCAGTCAACCTATGACGGTTCCTGGGGAACCGCAGGCCAAAAGTGAAGGATTCTTTTGTTTCCATCTCTATGATAGGATGGCATGTGGTCCTGAGTGCCAAGGTACTAAGATAAGAGGGGTGCTCAAAATGCCCAGATGGCTGGAGAATGAAAACCCGGAGAGCAGAGCCAAGTTTGCACAGCAGACAAGGGCCACTGTGGCCAGGGCTGGAAGCAGAGTCCTTGTAGTCCACAGGCAGCAGCGGAACTAAAGGGAAGCCATCCCCCGACTCAGCTGGTGGGAGTTGGGCAGCTTCCCAGCTGGAAGGGGCTCTCAAACACATCCCTGTAAGCTACCCGTGAAAGACAGAGATGCCGTTAAAAACAACAAACAAAAGGAGCTGCTAATCAAGAGGAACTTTAGACTTAAGAGCGGGATTCAGTCATCCTTCCATAAAGATGCATGTCTGGGCCAAGGCCCAAGAGCATGACATTCAGCTGCTGTACCCCTCTTTGGGGCCCAAGTTTGGAAGCACTGAAAGGAGACTCTTCTCCTTTCACGTGGAGGCAGAGGGGAAGGACCCCACACACATGCAGTGTGGTTCCCATACAGAAAGTTAGAATTCACCAGGTAGAAGCAATCACAATGGTAATCGGCTACTTGGAACTAAAATAATGTTTTGAATAAGAAACCAGCAAAGACCTCAGAACTCACATCACTCACTTTCCTGCTAAAATTTGAAAGTTATAGACCTTTGGTGGTTGATGCGCAGCGCTGGAAATCATTGTTCTTAAACTGCCCCAGGCTCAGATTCCTCAAGACACTCCAAGCAAGGGCTTTTTCTTTGGTTGATAAAACAAAAGTATTTTGCATAGATAGCCCAAGTGGCCTTAATTCTTCTCTTCTAAGCTTAGTACTTATAACTAGGCTATTTTGTTAACCATGGCTCCTCCCACCAAGTATTATTTCAGTATTAATCCAAATTGCTCTTAACAATATTTTATCCTCCGCTAATTCTTCAGATAGAAAGGCTATAACATCACCAGGCAAATCCAACAGAATAAGACAGTGGAAAAAAGGAACAGTAAGAGCTTGATGATGATACTGCTGGTAAAATCCATAAACTGGAAGGAACTGTGAAAAAGACATTCTAGTTTAATTGGGCTTTGAGAACTATTTAAGTGGTTTCTAGAACTGGGTTTTTTTTTACTCCCCTGAAATTGCAGATGCCTTGGTTTAGGGAGGGGGTCTGTACATGTTGACCCAGCCAGACTCAAAAACAGATTTAAGACTGCGGGATGTGCACGGTCTGTGAAGACTGAACCTTCTACCGACCTTGATGGCTGGATGGCACAAAAGTAAAGCAATAGTCTTCCTGCTGGACTTCAGTTTGCAACATGATTTAAACTGGAAGACTGTGGGGAGGCAGAACGACAGACTGGTTCTATATTCTGCTTTCAACTTGCAGGGATACAAAGCAAGTGAGAGGCTCCAGGTAACCTCACTGTGCTCTTCCCCCGTATTTAGGTAGTGTCAGTAAAGACTAAGCGAATCAATCTTCATAATCAGAAACAGCTGCTCTGTTTATAACTTACCCTTGGGTACAACACCTCTCACCAGGACCTTTTTTTTTTAAAATGCTACATTTCTCCATGGTACAACTACTCTATATGGACTTGGGCTTTTGTGGATGAACAGCACTCAGTTAGCCCCACAAATGGACAAGATAATATCGGATTTATACAGCATGAGCTGAAATAACAGAGCTGAGTGTCAATGGGTCAATTTGCTGGGTAAATATGTTTGGGGCCAATATCCGGTTACCTTCTTTTTTCATACTGCTCTCTCCCCAGATGACATCAATGTCTATGTGTAGAGCCTTCTGACCAGCACTGATGCTATTTTAAGTATGATAACACAGGGGAAAAGATGATCTGGAGCCGAGATAGCATGAGGGTTGCAATAGGAACAGGATACCCTTTGAAAAGAGAACGCAAGCTCTTCATAAGAGCAAGAATTCAGGATGTCCTGGGTCACTGCTGGTGGCATTGTCATTTATCACTGGCTGCAGAACACAGTGGCCAGATTTCCTGGAAATAAAAAAAGGCTTTTTTCCTGAATTTTCTCTTGACGTAAACCATTATCTAGTTGCAAGAGATGGGGGGGAGGGGGGAAGACATACACATAAGTTAGAGCTTCGAGCCTACTTAAGGCTCTCTTTTTTTTTTTTTTTTTCCCCCAAATTATTTCCTCTTCAGACTAAGCTGCCTGGGGTAGTCTGTTAACATTGATTTTGTTGATTTTTCTTTCTTTTCTTTTCTTTTCTTTTTTTTTTATATGTTGGGCTGCAGTTAAAGTAGACATGGCACCAACGCTTTACTCTGCATTCCTCCACTCACAGAAACTCTCTGGAAAGGCTGAGTTTACATCCATACAGAGGTATACAGGGCTGGAAAAACGGGAGACGAGGAGGTAAGAGGCGATGAAGAAAGGCCACCATCTAAACAGATTCATCTCTGTGTACACTGTCTGATGATAGAGAGGAGAGCTCCTTGTTGGGAGAACAACATGGCCGAAACTTTCTCCACAAGGGGCACCATGACTGCAAGGTCGCAGGAAAGTCTGAGAGGGGAAGTGAAATGGCTTGCCAAGGGATTTAGTGAGAAAAAGCAAGAGAAAAGGCTGGAACCTGGTTCAAATAAGCATGGCTGCTCATCACTCTCTGGAGTTCATTTTTTTTGTTTTAGACAAACTGGCTTTCCTTAGAGACAAAGGTGGTCTACTTTTTAAATACTGTCCTCTTCCCCCTCACATCCAGCCCAACTGGCTCCATCTCAAGCACTCAGACCTATACTAGTCCTGACAATAGCGTGGAGTTCTCCTCCAATATGATCGTATCTGTTATGTGGTTTACAGGCTTCATGGCTTCATAAAAAGCACAAGTACACAGGATGAAAAAGTAAAACATTTAAAAATTCACCAGGTGATAAAAGAAAATCAGGTTTGGGCGCCTGAGGGTAAAACAGCCCATAAAGTTTTGATGTGATCCTTTCCATCCTAGAGTGAACAGAGTATTTGATCTTACTTCTACCCAACTGAAGGTGCCAGAGTAAGAAGAATTTTACACAGTGAAGATGTGGGCATCCTCATAAGTCTCCCCAGGAGCCTCTATGAGGCAACTGGCTGATTCGAAACTAATTTAGTTTTAAGGCATTGAATTATAGGAAATAGGAATATAAGTGAAAGAATGCCCATGCCTAACAATGGCTCAAAACAACCATAAAATTTAGAAGAATTAAACAACACCTTTCCAAAAAAAATCTTCATGTTAATCAAATTATGTTTCCCTGTGATAAGCACTCTAACTGATTTATATACAACATTCTGGAATGTCTAGGAATATTCCTTATATAACCATCAAATTCACTGAAATCCCCTAAGCATCGCAGCTAGAATAATCATTTCCCATGATTACTCATGTCTTTTGGTAAGAGTAACTAACTCTGCTAATGTCTCCCACCAGTGGCTCAGGGTCAGTTCCCTCACCACATCGCTCAGGCAGAGATTGTAACTCTAGCATAAGTTAGAATGTTTTTTAGAGCAAACAACTATGCATTTAAATATGCTTCTTTAGGGGGACTTAATAAAAGTGATTACTAGCTTCATGATGATGATGATGATGATGATGATGATGATGATGATGATGGCAATATTGTGGACGGCTCTAAGTACAGACTGAGAACTCCATGCTCTATGAGTTGCCAGCAGCAGCTGTTCTCCAAGTACTTTCATCCACTCTGAATTTCATCTCCAAACATAATAAAAGCTAAACTAGCAGGAATTATTTGGCTTTAGGATCTTCGAAAATGCAGTGTTACTTAATGTCCAGCTGGATTCATCTTCACCCTTTCTCTCTCTCTCTCTCCCTCCCTCCCTCCTTCCCTCTGACTCTCTTTTCTCCCTGCTTTAAAATAAATGTTCTTTTCCTTGGGGCTGCCATTTTCTGATCCAGAGCTCTCAGTCGTGATGATGGTGATGAGGGATGACCTCTCGGTGGCTCATTTCATTGCCAGCGCCCTGACTTGGCTTTTACTTTAGTAACTGGAAAGTGGGCAGCAGACACCCACATTTGACCAGGCAACTCTGCCTCAACTGCTCCCCATCAGACACATAAAACAGCTGCCTTTCTTGGTGGAGAACATGAGCTATCTTTTATAACCTCTTAATTAATGAATGATCTTGCTTAAGAATAGCTTTCCCAGTCCATTAGCAAGACAACTCACTGAATAACCTGTTAACATTTCTTAAGGACTAAAAATGAAATGCCAATCTTCAAGTGACACAGGAACATCATAAAATAGAGTGATGCTGCATTAAAGATATGTTCATGGGCCCGATAGTGAAATAACTGTTATTATGATGTGACAGCAAGGATTTCTTCCTTCTGTTTTATAAGTGCCTTCCCTCTCAGTATTGTCTATAAGCTGAGATCAATGGCAGCTTTTCCAATAGAAAGTGCATTTGGTTTCAATTCACTTTCATAACAACAGAGAAACCCTTAAGGAGATGGGGAACATTAAGCTCCATTGTTCAGGCCGAGGATGGCTGACTTGGGTGGCAGGGAGAAAAGAATGCCTGTGGGTAGCAAACCTCATTCCCAATCAGCTTTTCTTTTCTCTTCTCTTCTCTTTTCTCTTCCCTTCTCTTCTTTTCTCTTTTCTTTCTTTCTTTCTTTCTTTCTTTCTTTCTTTCTTTCTTTCTTTCTTTCTTTCTTTCTTTCTTTCTTTGCTTTCTTCTTTCTCAGCACTTTTCTTTCTTTCTTTTTATCTCTCAGCTTTCTTTCTTTCTTTCTTTCTTTTTGTTCTCTCTCTCTCTCTCTCTCTCTCTCTCTCTCTCTCTCTCTCACTCAATGACAGTGAAAGAAAAATCAAAGAATCATCTCAAATTCTAGAACTGGAAGGGACCTAAAAAAATCATCATCTGACTCAGCCTCCTCTAGAAGGTTTTGTTTTTTAAATAATTATGTGCACCCTAAGGCTGTGTTATTTAATAAGGTCTAAGGGCACAGCAAAGAATTTTATAAATTATTTTAGTAAGCCCCTTGTGGAGCCTTTTATTATCTTAAATAATGAGAAAATGAATGAGATTCTTTAAGACTTGGCAGCTTTCAAATTTTAGAGGTTGTTAAGTGGAAAAGGTAGGAGTGGGATCCAAGTTGTGTTCTTTTGGCAAAAGGAAATACCCGAGCCACTTGTTCATGTCTCAAACAACCAGAGCTTCACTCTCCATCACTGCAAGTTTTCAGACATACCCTGGCAGTTACATTCCCTTTTCCTCACTGACAGAAAAGAAGGCATATCAGATAAGCTATCACAATGGAAGAATTCTGACATACGAAAGGTCCTAGTGAAAGGTCCTTCAGGGAAAAAAAAACAACCCCAAAACGCCCAAATGAGGAATTATGTAATTCCACCCTTGATATTATTTAGAAACAGCGGGGGGAAAATACCATTCACTGTATGTTCCTCGAGAACCTCCAATCAAGGGCTCTAGCCATTTAAAAACATGTTTCCTGGCTTTAGACCGGCTATAAATAAATTTAATAAGGATGAAAAAAAATCACTGCATCATTTACAGTTCTCTCTCAACTCCAGCTGACAAAAATCCAGTCCAGATGTTTGTTTTGCAAAAAACAACAGCAAGAGGGTGAACTTCAATCACGTGGTATGAAAGCTCTAGAAGAAGAGGATGTGTTTGAAGAGAAAGGGACAGCCAGGCTGGAAGGGAGGGAGTGGACAAACCTGGTTTCATCCTGATTGAACAGAAACACAGTAATTAATTTATTTTCTGTGTAAGAAATCCACTTTATTAGCCTTTCCCCTGTCTCATCACTCCTTTCAAAGCCACAGAGGCTTGGCTGGTGAAGCCTGAAATGGTTGTTTCATAACCTTTGCTTTTAAATTAAACAAATGACCTCAGATTTTGGAGCAGTTGTTGACTCAGGGGAAAGTATGCCATTAAAAGTGTGCCAGAAACAGATTTAATTGGTACAAGTCCCAAAAAGTGCTCGAAAGAGCACAGGCTCCCTGCATATAGATTTCAGGGAAATTACTCAAAGGCCGCACAGCTTTGTCAGAATTTGAGATGTCAAACAAGGCAGCTGAAAGACTCCGTATCAAAAGGGTAAATTCAATTCAGGAGATATTAATCTGATTACCTAAGTAAGGCTGCGAATCGGATATGCTCCATTGTGCGCTCTTGTTCAACCTGGACAGCTGGAGGAGCCAATCGCTTCCTTTTCCCTGACATATAATTAAGTTTTAAGAGACGATCAAGTTACGGATACAAAGTTTTCAGAAATATTTCATTCAGGAGTGGCATTTACAGTGCTCGCCTGTTGCAAGAGACATTGTTCACTGTATTTCCTTGAGCCACGCTGGAGAGTGTGGATCAGGGCCTAGGGGCTTGGTGTTTGTGTTTCAGGCTACAATAAACGCCCTCTGTGCACCTGCCTGGAGGAAAAACCAGTCCAGCCGCCTCCCAAGACAAAAGGGCCCTGTATTAAGTGCTGAAAACCCAGACGTGAACTGACCCTGTCAAATTCCAGCTACAAAAAAAAAAAAAAAAATCAATATTTTCGGCCAGTCCAAGAGACGCTGTCATGTAGGTTTCTGGATTTCCTTTCTCATCCCCGCTGAGCCTGAACAACGGTAACTTGTCAACAGAAGTCACCTCCTTTCTCATGAGTCTCCTCACCTTTCTCAATTCCTTCCCTGATGGCGCAGCCCAGTACCTGGCACACTATAATCTGTCCTCCAGTGATTAACATACACTCCCCTGCTCTATCTCTACCAGAACCTTCCTACTGGGATCTCTCTTCGGTCATTAAGGACATGCAAGTACATCCTCCCAAAGAGACAGCATTACTAACTTACGTGTTTGCAGAGATTTCCCAAACACACAATTGTCACAAACTCCAGGGGCACTTAGAATTGTGAGAATGTTTATCAGTAGGCTGAGACACCAAGATTACAGCTCCTCTGTCCCCTCGTGGTTCCAACACCAGTTGTTCTAAAGCCATCCCGGGTCACAAATACCAAGTTTAGATGACTTCTCCTGGGAGAACTATTCAGTTCGGGCTTGTTTTAATCCACGTCTAGAATCAATCATGTCATCTCGGCTGATCTGTGCATTCTCATGAAGAAAAGTGATTTCTCACAAAATTTGTAACCCAACTAGTAGAGGTTTTTATTCATGAATTTCACCAGAGGTATGGACAAATTTACCCCAGGTCACAGATAAATAAATTAAGAAGGCCAGGGTGATGACCCAAACTTGAGAGTACAAGTTGGTTACAGAACCATGAAAGGATTCATGAATTATAATTGCCTACTTCTTTAAGAAAGCCCTGAGTAGAGGGTGAAATTAATTATATCATGATTTGGATAATTATTTAAAACTGCCACAGGCAGTAAGGCTTTGGCTGCAAACTATTTCTGAATATATTCGGTGACAAAGAGCTAACTTTGAATGGTTAACAGCTTTCTCAAGGTTGCCTCAATAGCTTCTCCAAACTCTAGCCCCGAGGGGCAGGAAAACCAGATGATGAGCAGAGGAAAGCCAGGTTCCCTCCATGACCATTCCAGCAGGATGTGCTTAATTGTTCCGTGTCTGGGGAGAACATAGGAGCCAAGGCAGTTTATCTGATTCGGTCCTCATTAAACAGCTGGCTAAGAAAAGCAGTCGCCCACCACAGGTGCTGAACTACACCAGGCTCCCCTGGCCAGCCTGGTGAGTTCTCTGTGAAACCTGGGGCTGATTTCCAGCCTGTCACTTTACGAGTGGGTCTAACCCAGTGGTGGAGGTCGGCTGTTGGCTGATATCCAGAGCTCTACATACTCCGCCATGATTCAGGACATACTGATCAGGGAGTCCATCTTTGTTCTGCCCTCATAGTCTGAGATGGTGACCCAAGCCACCAGAAGATCACGGCGTTCTCTTTTTTCCTTGAGTACCTCTGACATGAAAAATCTGCCTCCCTCATCCTGGCAATTCGTAGGTGTGGTGCTGTAGTGTGACTTGAACTGTTGCTTGTGTATGAGCCTTATATTTTGGCTTTTCCTTATTTTCTTATCTTTTCCTGTCCTATCCACTGTAATGTAACACATACAGACAGTTTAGATGTAAGGTTTAGCTTCATTTATGCATGCAGGGAATCTAGGGTTCCAGCCAGGTAAGGCTGACAAAAATCAGAATTAGCCCATCTGTTCTAAGAGCAGAGGGCCAGCATGATACTATTCTTGTTACCTCTGAACACCCAGTGAGCATTTCACATTATAGACGCTCCATAACTGAACGGATGAACAACTGAAAGACTGGAGCCAATGCTCAAGTTTGGGGTTCAGCCTCATTCTTCTTGGGACAGTAAACAGCTGTGCAATGCAAACAAAGAAGGGAGAAATTTGAACTGCCCCAAGACATCAGTGATAGGCATACATATGATGACTCACTGGGATGTGGGAAGAAGATAGCAGAACAAATCTCATTTTTAAAATATCTCTATTTCTGGTATATTTTATCTGTTAGATTGATGCAAATGTAATTGCGGTTTTTGCAATTATTTTTTAACCTTTTAAACCGCAATTATGTTTGTGCCAACCTAATAACTTAATAGTAAGTAGCACTATATTTTACAGATAGCAGTTTTACTTATTTTGGGGCAATATGCTCAAAAAGGATGGGCTGTGGATTCCAAAAAATGTCAAGATTGCTGCTCCAGATAACCAATATAATAGCAGTGATAAAGGGATGTGCCAAAATGCTCACAGAGGGGATTGGTCCAGCCTGGCGTTTGCAGTGTTCATCTTTAAAAGATAAACAGAGAAGTCTGTCTGAAGCTTAAAAGAGAAAATACCAATTTGTGCTTTGCGGGCATCACCTAACGCACCCCCTATATATATGCGGCTGAGGGAACTGAGGCCCAGGGAAGTTAAGCGGCTTGCTTAAAATAACAGATGGTTTGTGGAAGAGCTGGCACTAGAACACAGGTCTCAAAAACGCAGTGCTTTATCTACTGTTAAAACACACTGCTTCTCTAATGTCCGCCTGTAAAGAGATTTCAGGGCGCATACAAAGAAGTGACCACAATGATCACATTGAAGCATGGAATCTTCTCAAGGCTGTCAATGACAGAAATATGTGCTCATAAGCTCTATGAGGTCATTGTGTTATAATCTCAGAGGGCTGAGTGCAGCATACTGGTCAAGAGGACAGACTCTGAGGCAGACTCTCCAGGTTTGAATCCCAGCTAATCACAAGTTAGGGGACCATCAGCAAGTTATGTAAACACTGTGCTTCAGCTTCTTTTTTGTAAAATGGGGATAACAAGTGAACCCCACAAAGCTGTTGGGATTTTTCATACTTATCACAGTGTCTGACACATAATAGGCACTCAAGGTTATTATAATCACTAGCAAAAGGAACATAAAACACGTGCTTATTTCCACAGTGCTATTTAGTACTTTAAATCATTTGATATGTTCTCTCACCACCGAGCAAAGAACTGCAGATTGCCATTTCTAACTGAAAGGCACCTTGATGAATGAGGACTCACCTGATGCTACTCAGAAGCCTAGTGCACCAAAGAAATCTCTCCCAGGTTGATGAGGTGGGAAATGCAAACCACACCTGGCCATCCAGACTTTAGAATGAGTAAAGCTGATTATAAAGTGCCCATTGCCTTAAAATTTAGGGATAGCCCCAGGCAAAAGCGATTCCCCTCAAAGAATTCCAAATCCAAGTTCTCTAGTTTCCTCTCCATCCCCTCTAACCTGTTAATTGCAGACTGAGAAATCACTTTCACCCACACTTTCCCATCACTTCCCGGTTTCAGTGGCTCCCCATCATCCTCAGGAAAGAATTCAAACTGACCAGCACGCTGGATAAGACCACTCACAGTCTGGCCCCTGCCTCTCTCTACACACCAACCTCTTGCCACGCCCTTCCACGCCAGCCATGATGGACCTCCCATAGGCCCCCCATAAAACCCTGTCTCTAGTCCATTACACGGCTTTTCGCTTGGCCAGGAGCACCTTCCTCTCCTCTTCCACCTCTTGGGAACTGCTACTGATCCTTCCAAGATCCAGCTCAAATACCTCCTTCTCAAGAGCCTTCCTAGAGAGCCCCCGTCCCCAAACCAGGGCCCACATGTGCTTCCCCAGCAACATCCCGAACCTAGAGCCAACCTAACACACTTTGTATTCTCATCCATCACGATTCCCACCACGAACTGACTGTGAGCTTCCCAAAGAGCAGGGATGGTAACTTTTGTCTCTGTATCCCAAGCATCTGCCTAGCACAGGACCTAGTAGTATATCCTTGTTGTAAATCAGACAAAACTACTTCAGTCACCACTCGTGTGTGAATGTGGGAGATTTCTCCTTCCAAAGCACAGCTATTAGGTTCCTGCTCTTTCTTTCCTGGTACCTTCTCCGAGCTGGCCATTGATGTCTACCACATATAGTCAGTGGGTACACAGTTAAGGCTGACTGCACTTTGAAAGAATTTTGGCGCATACATAGCTTTCATGATACATGATGCATAGCTTTCATGCTTCTTTTAGGTGACTATAGGTCTAAAGCTTTAAATAATTCTTTGATTGCCCCGCCTTATGGCTGGTATAGGTGCCTCATTCATTTATCGAATGTTTATTGAGTAACTACAATTACCAGGTACTATTCTAGGATCTACAGACTCAGCAGTAAACAAAAGAGACAAAGATTCCTGTCCTCAAGGAGCTTATATTCTAAGGGCCCTAAGACCGGGTTGGTTTTTGCTAATTTACCTTAATTTTGTACTATCACATCAAAGTGCAAGCTATTTCCCTTGCTTCCAGTTTGGTCCCTGAAGGAATGAGATTCTCCCTGGCTGGGCCTTGGATACACCCTTGGACTCTGGTAGCCACTTATTCACTGATGCTTGCTTCTTGGGCTATACCTTAAAGATTTCAATTATTTATTCTATTTCTGGTCTAGTGCTCTCTTGGAGGAGTGTTCTCCTTGTCATTCAACTCAGAAGCAATTTATTTTGGAACTTTTCTAGCTTCCTTTATCTATATACTATATTTAAAAAAAAACAAAGGTGGTCTCCTTAGTCCCTGGCCCACTAAGGTATCACCCATCCTCTGTGGCCTGCAAGGAATACTTCCAGGAAATTCAGATTATCTTAATTGCTTTTATGGGGCTATTACATAGAAGCATGACTAAGAAAATCAACCTCAGAACCTAAAAAGAACTCAGTGTCTTTTATTAAAATACAAGAACCCCTTCCCAACACACACACACACACACACACACACACACACACACACACACATGTACGTACATATTTAACCCATAAAATTCAGTCTCTGAGTAATTTTGCTCCAGGATATCATAAATTATAGAAAATATATAATTTACAGATAGAGGGTTCTCCAAAGCACATATTTCAGTTATCCAGCTTCCATCTTGGCTTCTCTGGCTTATCTTGTCTGAAGCAGGGGTAAATAAAAGCCTACCGTGGGGCACAGTTTGTGTTCATGTGCCTGTCATATGTCCCTGAATAGGAGGTGACTTATACACAGGTAAGTTAGGTCTCATATCTCATCAGGTAATAACAGTTTAGAATAGGTAGTAGATTCCAGAACAACAGAAGAGACCTCTCTCTCCCCTGAAGAGAAACTCTAAGGCTGATTGTGGATATAAATAAAATTAGATCAAAGAGTAGCCGGATGGTTATCTGGGACTGGAAAGAAAATGTTTTCAAAACAAAATAATAATTATTTTTTAAATCCAGTATATTGGCTTGAAGGCATGGACAAGTAATAGATAGATAATATCAGAAATTTGATCTGGAAGCGGGGGAGAATGCTGAGAATGGACACCACTGAAGAAATTGACAGAGAGATACAGACACACTTAGCAAACTTACAATAATATCTGCTCAGGTGGACAAAGTCCTTCAACTAGATATGTTGGGGTACTCACATAATAGGTACTCCCTTCTAAAGAAATCTGCCCTTTGTACATTACACCTTATAAGAGGAAAATGCCCCCTATTCATGGACCCTACTGAAAGAATAGATGTACTGGCCATGTTTTTTATCATATGACTTCTTGGCCATGACTGATTGGACTAAAAGGTGTCCATTCACAGAATTATCAGGTGTGAAAAGGTAAATTGGGTCAATCAGATCATAAGGTCAAGGGTCAGTACCATGGAAAGTGAGGCAGGTATGAGAAAAATGAAGAAAATGACCTAAGTTTCAACCTTTCTCACGTGATCTGGCTATAACTTAGCTCCTATTTGCACATACCCATCAGGACTCCAGTTGTACCCTTACAGAAGAAGATAGTAGATAAAAATGTAAGTTCTCGAGTTGGACTCCCGGGGTTGGAATCCTGGCTCTGCCAGTAAATGTGTTGCTTTCTAAGCCTCAGTTCCTTCATCTACAAAATAGGATAATGGTTACCATCCACCTCAGAGTGTTGTTGTGAGGATGAAATTCAACAACGGATGTACAATACTAGGCACACAATACACGGTCCATAAACACTAGCCAACTTTTTAGAAAATGAACTTGAGTGGCATTTTGTTTCTTGCTACTAAAACATTTGTCTAGTGACTGCTCTACTCCAGACCTGAGACAAAGCCTGCAGAAAACCCCACTGGTGACGCGTGGAGGCATATGGCTCCCACGAGTCCTGACAGCACCCCTCCCACATGCCTGTCTCTTCTTTTAGGATACTGTCTCCTCAAGATCTCTGTTGGAGATACAGTAATACCTTGGTTTGCGAGCATAATTCGTTCTGGAAACAAACTACTCGTATTGCAAGACATCGCTTGTTTACCACGTTAAAATGTATTAGAAATGTTTGCTTGTCTTGCGGAACACTCGCAAACCACGTTATTCACATTTGAAGGTTTTACTGTATATTCATCTCGGTATTCCTAATGCCGACACACATCAGAAATCTAGTGAATAAAGCAGTAGTTCTCAAAGTGTCGTCTCTAGACCAGCAGTATCTACAACTCCTGAAAATTTGTTAGAATTGCAAATTCTCTGACCCCTCCCCAGACTGTGCATGAATAACCCCTCCAGTTGACTGAAGCATGCTGAGGTTTGAGAACCACGGGCATAAAGGTGCTGGTGGGGCAATCCAAACGCTCCACATCCTTGCCTGAAGAACAGCCCTACTTTCCTTGGGGAGTCATCCATCTTCTTTGATTGAGCATGTGGCTTTGGAAGGGATGCACATGGAACTACAAGAGAGGAAAGAGAAACATTCCTAGCCAGTCAATAAGCCTCATCAATCATGTTGATCAAGGAAATGACGTGTTGCCAATAGATTATCCTCACATTCTTCTCAAAGGGGCTTCAGAAAAAATCCTAAGCTCCCTAACATGGCATGCCAGACGTCTATGCTCCACACTGCCTACTTCTCAAGTCTAACCCTTCGCCATTCTCCTACAGGCCCCCTGCACTCCCAGTCATAAGGAGTGATTGACAGTTCTTCAAATGACTGACTGTGCTTGTGCCACAATATCTTTGGTAATGATATAGCGTGCTAGAATGTCATTCTTCCATCTCTGTATCCTCAGCACTAAGTACAGTTACTGGTGCATAATGGGTGCCCCATTTTCCTAAATATTTGATGAGTTCATTGTCTCCTTACCTCCAATCTCCCCATTCCTAAGCCATCCTACACATCTCACCTAGATACTCTTCAGAGTGCACAGTTATAATCACTTTGGCATAAAATCTAAATTATGTCTTGGCATTCAAATCTGGCCCCAACCTATTTCAAGATTTATTTGCACATGACCTGTCTATATTTACCCCAAGCTCTAAACTAATGGGGCTCCTTTGCCCCCTTCCCAACATATCCTGTATTTTCCTACAACACAGATTCCATATTTACTGAGGACCCTCTAGGAACTAGGGATACAAAAGTGATCAATACAAAGTCCCTGACCTTGAGGAGATGATATGAAAGCAGCGGAGGCAGATGATAAGCCCATAAACAAATAAATTGATAACATATGTCAGGCAGTGGGAGGGCAATGAAAAAAAATACAGCTTGCCTTGGAGACAGAGAAGGATGGGATGGGGGTAGGGGTTCCATCTGAGTTAGAGAGATGGAGGAGGATTTCTGAGAAGACGACACTTGAGCAAGGCTGAATGTGGTGAGGGAGCAGGCCAAGAGAAGATCAGGACAAGGGCTCCGGTCAGTCGGAACAGCAAACGCAAAAGTTCTGAGGCAGAAACACTTCGGCGAGTTACAGGAACAAGGGAGTGGGCTGTATGGCTAGAACAGATTTTTGACGGGGGAGAATGACAGAAGGGCAGACATGGCCCATTTTTAACTTAATGCCTCAGTTCACAGCATTTCCTGGTCTTTTCTCTGCCTATTGAAATCTTATCCATCCCTCAAGGCCTAGCTTTTACATCGTCCTCCTGGACCCTTCAGATTCCCCTCTACTGAAAGATGCTCCCCTCTTTCTAAATCCTGGTGTGCACCATACTTGTCTGGAAGCACTGCACATATTCTACCTCATATTGTTCTCCTTTAGAATTACTCTCAGACTACACTGTAAATATCTTGAGGGCAGGGACCACATCTTGTTCATTTCTGGGTTTCCTGTCATATTAACACAGTGCATATGGTAGGGGCTCCACAATTCATGAAATCATAAGCTTGGAAGGTACTTGAAGGCCTCTTCATCTAGCCAGAAAGTTTTTTTTGGAAGGACCATAGCTCTAAAACTATGCTAATATATGCAGGAATGCAGTTAATGCACAGGAAATGTCAATATGACTGAATGAAATACAGTTTAATCCAACTAGTATTTATTGAGTGGCTTACCAGAAAAATGAAGAAAAGCAAAGCCCTCAGAGAGATCTGAACCTAGATCAGAGCTCAGCTGGCCTACCCTTGGACCAGACCACGTTACAATCTTCTTCAAATCCTAGTTAACGTCAAAAATGCATGCTGAAAAGTTTTTCATGCCACGTTACAACACAAACTAAGTCATCCCCTGGGTGCCACTCCTAGAAACCAGGCATTCTTCCTTTCTTTATGGTCTCTGACCGAGAGACCTCTCGTATTTGGTATAGAATTCTCTTCAATGACAGTAAACAGAATCTCTTAGGAAATGCTTCCAATATGAAGCCCTCTGGGATCACTTCGCCTCTTGGCATTGCATTCTGTGGGCTTTTGGCCCTGTCATCTCTGTAGTTGAAACAATTGAAAACACCAGCTTTGGTGTTCTCGTCCCTTCTGCCATCATGACACTGAGATGTCAACATGAACGTGTGGAGTTATGGGAAATTAGCTAGTCAATCCTAAAGGGTGAAGAGGTCCGAGGGTAAGGGGGAAATACTGTCAAAACATCTAGCCCAGCCTTCCTATGAACACCTCAAAGTCTGCTTCCCAAAGAATACTCTCTGGCTCTCATATAATTTGATCTTAATGCACCTCGTGCTTCCAATGTGTCTCTCTTTGGCAAACATGACTAGCAAAACAGAGCTCCTGACAAGGAAGTACTTCCTGGTGGTAACTTCAATGTTCCCTCTCTCCTTTGATCGCTCCATGGTGTTTCTATTGCCCCCTGGTCTCCCTGCTGAAAACCCTCAAGTTTCTCTTCCTCTTGAAATTGTCAGACATTTGTAGACTGTGCCCGTCCCCTCTCAACTCCAGTCCTCCCAGCTCACGTAACATGTAGGTTTTCTTTAGCTAAACACCACAAGTTTGGGGTGCTTTTAACCTTTTTCTATAAATTAGGTCTTTCATGGCATTGAATGGTTGCTGGAAGTAATATACACCCAGCTAAGTGCCATGGATGCTTGAATACGAGGGAGAGTGGCGCATGGGTAGGTGTGTGTCCCCCCTTGTGAATAGAAGCATGTGAAGTTGTGTGTGTTGATATATGTCTGTGGCTTTGGAATCAAAAATGGAAAGGTCACCAGGACACTTCAACATTTTTATCCCAAACTCGCTCCTCAGAGGCAGCAGTGTCCAAATCTCGAATTTCACAGGAGGGGCTCTGACTCCTGTTCCCGGCACCACCACCTCTCACTCACTGTGTGGCCTTTGAGCAAGTCCCTTCTCTCCTTCATGCTTCAGTTGCTTGAGGTAGATGAAGCGATTCATCATTTTAAGACATTTTGAAATGCAATGGAAATGCTAACGTTAATAGTGATCACAATTGATCACAGTTGTTAATATTAAGCTCATAGCCACATGGTGACACTTTATGTTTTGAAGGCACTAATTATAGCCAACTTGCACCCTACCTCTGAGAGGTGGACTTTTAAAACTGCTTCACCCATGCCCATTTGTCCATGGTCCTGCCCAAACCAATAACCATTTAGTTTGGGACTGAGCTGCTGAGGGCCTTGGAGCTGAAGTGTGGAGAGAGTTCTGCTAACTTGACCAAGCCACCCCAAAGTTTGTGGTTAATGGATTACAAATTTGGGTAATGCCGGACAATAAATTACGACTATAATAATAAAGCTGAAAGTACACACAATTTAAGCAGAAACACCAGTGTTTTTTATCGGAAATGAAAGAAACCATTGATCATAGCAACTGTCTGAGATTAGCAGGGAGCCACATTTTCAAACATCCTGCAGTAAATCCAGAGCAGATCCAGCTGGAAAGCAAGAGTGGAAATAAAACTTGAAAATTCATACCACGCTTTGAAGTCTGCTTCTTTCACAACCATGAGCCCCTGACTCGCCCCAACCATTCTGAGCTGTTCTTACTTGGTGAATTTATTTTAGAAGAGACACAAGCCACGCACTTGCATATCATCTTTCAAATGGACTCCAGCTTTTTGTAGGGATGGTTTGTTAGGGGATATGAATCTCAAAATACTTTCTCTACATCAACTCAACTGGAATAGAAAGGCTTCCAATGCTAAAATGAGAAACCACTCTTGGTTCTAGTAAGTGCTGTTTTTTTTGTTTTTTTGTTTCCTTGTGTTCTTTCCTTGACCTCTCTATGCACTTTTCATTGTTAGTTTTTAAGTGCTATTATTTATCAAAAACGATTAATGCCGATTCGGGAATACTAACATGCCAGATGCTGGGAATGCCAGGATGGCAGTCTAATAATGTCTTTCTTTCCATGAAGCCATCTAGGGCTCCTAACATGGGCTGTGTCACCACACTGAAGTAACTGCTGTCCATTAAATCACCAGAAGAAAGCAAGCTAAGGGTCTAGTTTGCGCGGAGCTTCAGTCCTATCCAGGGCCCACTGCCACTGTATGTCAATCTCACTGCCAACTGTGCTTGGGTGGAGAGGGGCCCAGTCAGTCCTTCTGCTCAAACCCCAGGTGACTTCAGAGCAGGATACGGAGTCTTAGGCCAGCTGGACTGTTAGGTCCTTTCTCTACTGACCACTATGGCCAAAAGGGATATTCCTGTGACTGAGATCCAATCCTCTTTAGTACCTTCCATGACTACCAGAAAGAACTGGCAAGGACTTCTAAGAAATACGTCCTTGGCCACAGAAGTCACAAGAACTTAGTCAATAACCAGTCACTGAACTCTGTAATAACCTAGATGTCTGAGCTTCTGTCAACAAAACAAACAACCAAAGCAGCAAATACTTTGACTCACAGTGCCCACTGGGGAACAACATAGATTATAAAACCAAAAATCCTGATTTCTGCCCTGAGGTTCCCAGTAAACTTTGGTCCATTTGCAGAAGTCTTCAAGGTTCCCTTCTCCCAACTGAATGAAATAACGTGTGAAAGGTGGGCTGAAAATTGACAAGCACATTGCACATATGAGGAGCTATTGGAACTAAACAATGAAGGTTCAGTTCATCCTCTCATTCTTCCTCAAGGCACCAAGCTATGGGCAAGAGCAATGTCAGGAAGGGCTTTGCCTGTAGGGCCCGCTCTCCCTTCCTTGGCTCTCTGATCTGGGAACTGGATAATTCAACTGTGGGATGAAACCTCAACGAAGGGAATCATACGATGAACCCAGGCAGTGAACATGGGTCCACAAAATCCAAGCAACAACCCTGCACAAATGCAGCAAGAAAAAAAAAAACACAGCAACACAAAAAACAAAGAACTCTCAACTTTACAAACACTGGGAGGGCAACAGCTGGTCAGCCGAGATTAAAGGAGCGTGAGAGAGCACCTCCCACCACCGCATCTCCTGACTTCTCCCCCTCAGAGGTCCCTGAGCCTGCCAGGGCTCGCTTTTACAGCCCTGTGCAGATGACCTTGTTCCAGCTCAGATAGGGGTTCTTTTGATCTCAGCAGGGGATGCTCTGGGCCTGCAGCTGGCAGATATTAATAGTACAGGATCCACCGGGTGGAAGAGATCTCTCCGTTGGGCCAGGTCACTTGTATTCCCTGCTCTGTGTCAAAGCAGAAGAGACTTCATTTCCCCGAATCAGCCCCTGCTGGGTACTTCTCTCAGGTCAACTCGGATCATTTTATTGCTGGCTGCTCTGTGGCCACTTGTTCTCACCCCACAACTGTTTTCAAGGGAGCACTGTTTAAGCAGTGCCCTCCGCTCTGCAGCTGAAATCTATTACAGGGCAGGGTAGCCCTTGAGCTCACCCATCGCAGTGTGTTTCTCACTCTCGCTGAGTTGCACATAATTTTTCTTGGTTACATGTTTGTGGGGGAGAAAGGCAGCGAGAGCAAGAAGCAGACAGACAAGGCCAGAAGTGTTCAGAGTGAGATGGCAACACGGGGCGAGGCGGCTGTTACAGGTATGCCGAAGGATCAGAGCTAAGACTTCTGGGGACCCTCTATTATGTTTAATCTAGAACAGCAAGGTCATTCTTCCCACTCTGAAAATCAGAATTTCAAAACTGCATCAACGAGTGAATCCTCCTGGTCTTCAGACCCGTGTTATGATCTCATAGTGCTAGAGCTAGAAAAGACTTTTGGCAATCTTATATTCATCCAAACTGTCACTTAACAGAAAAAAAAGTTGAGGCCCAAAGTGATTAAAAGACCTGCCCGAGATCACAGAGCTCATAACAAAATGGCAAGCTAATACAATGAATGCTTGAAAGAACAACAAAGCAATTTATACATATTAATCATAGTAACATTAACAACCATTGCAATATGTTTGACTACGTATAAATGTTCTAAGAAATTTTAATTCACTGGCATGGAACTTCATTATAGACTTCAGGAGAAAAAATATTTCTATAGCCTCTTTACCTGCTCAGCTATGCAAGGAAAGGATCTGAGAAAATCAACTGTTTCCTTTCTCCCTGGGATTTCATACTAAAAAAAAGCTGTCTAGGGTTGAGCTGGTAAGTCTTCCTTTGCCATGAACATGACTTTACTATTTTCTTGAGTGGTTACACTGGAGCCCCAAAGCAATTCCCTTTGTATCTGTTTCACTCCTCTTCTTTAAGATAAACCAGGAAGTCAAGACAAAGCAAAGTTCTATTACTTACTGGTTTTCAAATAAGGAAACAAGATACTTTGTTCTGCTCAGAGCAAATATGCCCTGAGCATGTGTGTGTGTGTGTGTAATAACTATAATAATTTTTAATGATGATCATAGGTGTCTTCTGTGATTCTCATGGTTACTGTTCTTAGAAAGCATTAACTATGATATTCACTCAGCATTTATTTTCTGCCAATTATGTGCCTAGAACTTTGCTAGTCACTCAGAAACAACATGAATACAAAAAGAATATGAGGGCCGGCTGAGTGGCTCAGTTGGTTAAGAGCTTGCTCAAGAGTGTGAGCTCTAAGCAACAGGGCCGCCGGTTCGATTCCTGGCCCGAGCTGAGCTGCCACCAGGTGGCAGGATGGCTCAGCTAAAAAAATAAACAAAAAACCCCAAAAGAAACAAAAAGAATATGAGATAGTCTGTGTCCATAAAAATAAAAAATCTGCTAATCTAGCCAGGAAACCATGAAAAGTTAAATTAAATTTTCTAGACCTTTTCTTTATATAGCTGAGAGGTAGAGGGACCACAGAGGAGGAAGAGAGAGTAAGACCAATGCAGACTGGAACAGGCACGGAGGTTTTCTGGAAGAGGTGGTCTTTAAATAAACCTTGGAGGAGTGGGAGGATTTAGGACGAGAAGAAGAGGTAGAAGTGAAAATGGGAAACAGTGGCCACGATAGGGCAGCTGACCCTGCAGAGGCGTGGGGGCAGGAGCGGGGAGCAGCAGGCAGAAAGGCAGCGCTCTTGGCATAGGAGCTTCAGCCAAGGTGCTGGCAAGAACAGAGGTCGAATAGGAAGGAAGGACAGACTGCAAAGCATTAAGAAGCCTTGACTTTATCTAGTGGTGTTTTGGAAACTGATTTATGAAAAAGAAAATGGCGGCGGGGGGGCGGGGAGAAACACCTGGTTTTTAGCATTTGCTGATTTCCCTGGTGTAAACACTTCTACCCTGGCTAATTTCAAGCTAACAAATCACAAATTCCTGAATATTTTTAAGTCAGCTTATTGATTTTAGCCTACTCTCAGAAAATGGGCTGAAACAACTCCAAGCTTTCTGAGTAAGGGAGTGACACAGTCCAAGGAAGCCAGACTGGGGACTTCCATTTGGTAGTGGCATAAGGGACATGGTAGAGTCTGGAGGAGCGAAGCCATTTGGGAATTTTATTAAAATAATCCACTTGTGAGTTTAGTAAGTCAGCTGATCACAATCCAAATTACAAAAAGAAGAGACAGAGGAAAGATACATTTGGAAAGAAAAAGCAAGCGGACTTGATGCTAAAAGGAGTGTAAGGAGGGTGGAATAGTACCTGATTCAGGTGGTTAGTCCAGGTGATGGAGGGCTGATAATACATCACTGAATGTAGAAGTAGGTACACAGAGCATTTTACTCCTGTTATAAATAAGTAATTCGTTTTCCTCTGAAAAACACGGCTGAGGAGCAGGGGTGTGTGATCCTTGCTATTTCTGAGACCATAAACTGAGGCGGATCCATGGAAGACTACCTGAGCAGTTGGGACCCTCACCAGGCCTAGAAGCCCCATATATTCCATCATGAATAATTCTCAGAACGTGGAAAGTGCAGAGGGGCCTGGAACCGTGATGCACCCAGGTCCACGGTATTCTGCCCTGAAAGACTACAATCAGCAGAACTCAGAAATGTCAAGTAAGAACTTTCAATTGAACTAGAAACCAGTCATGGGCTCAGTGGTGTAATTCCCCAGCTATGTAAACCATAGCCAGCCTGACCTTTCCTAGCATGGGAGCGGGGAGAACATTTTGCAGAGTTACCAACGTAGAGCGTTTTTCTTCATCTCTCTGTAAAGCCAATAGGGAATGCCACATCACTGGCACATCCTGCTGGTGTACACTATTAGCCAGTCCAAAAGCACTCAGCACAGACAAAAAGCTAAATTGACGTGAGACCACTGGTAAAGCCACGCTTTGAGCCTCAGTTTCCAAAAAGGTCACTTAGCGGTTCACCAGCCCTTATATTAAGGACCCAAAACAACCTATAGAGGAGTGGCAAACCTCAAGGCGGAGGTGATAGATGGCTGTTAAGATGACTCACTAAGGTGAAAAAGGAGGCTCACTTACAGTGACAGGGCAAGAGACTCTCCAAATATAAGGGATCAGATGCCAGGAAAGGTGGCCAAGCCTAAGTCACCAGGCTCCGGCTGGGTTCACTGGCCAGGGCCCATTAGCTGTATCTCCCAGCTCTCAACAGGAGGCAGAGACTTGGTGGAGCTGTATGTCAGTGTCAAGTTTCAGCCCCTCTAGGACAGATCCCTTACCTTCAGACAGGGACAAATCATCAGCTGGAGACACCAGGTCTGCCTGAGAAGCTAGAGCTCTGCTCAGATGGGTTGTAATTTGATTCGTCAAGATAACCTGTGAACAGACAAGGAGAAGGAGGTAGCGGGGAGGGAGAGAAGGGAGAAGAGAGAAGACCAAATTAATTATTAGAACTATCAAAAGACAGACTGTGACTTAGGGGAAAACTGATAAGTATGCAGGTAGGAAAACCCCAGCTCTGACTTTCATCAATTTTATCTGTAGGTCAGAATATCTGGCAAAAGCCCATAGGTCATTCAAAGCACAGAAAACTCAGGAAACAGGCTGACTTTTTTCAGAGCTCAAACCACTAATCAATTCTTCCTAAATGCTGAGTAAATTTGGACTGATAGGTGTTGTCATGTTAGCTGAATAACAGAAGGCTAACCAGAGACCATGCATGTGGACACATTTTATTGAACTTAAAATTTTAAGATTATATCCACAAACTAAGATACTGCTATTGCTGAATAAAAGCAATAATTGAACATTTGGATGCCCAAGGTATCTCACCTTGTTAACTCAAAAATCAGAGTTTTATTTCCAAATTTGTGAAATTGGAATAAGGGTCATCTCTAAGGGAATAAACTCTTCTTTTAAATTAGTCGAATTCTAACAAAAGAATTCCAAGGTCTCACTATGTATTTAAAACACAAATTAATATAATCCTACCTATTCAAAATAAAGTTCATGACATTTAAAATTCCTAGGGAAGACTCTAAAATTACTTAATTCTTATGGCCCACTGCCACACAATATTTTCACATTTGGTTCAATCAAAAAACTATTATTTTTCTTAAAAACTCTCACTTATAAAATATACTCTATTGTTTAGAAACCTAAAGGAAGAATAAGATCCAGATTGTCTCCTGGAAAATTGTACCAAGGCTAGCACTGAGCATTTCCCGAGGTTCAGGTGTTCCCAACATGGGCAGAAACTGTGGGCAACTTGGTCCGTCAGAGAAAACGTCCCTTCTGAAAGGGTACTAGGCACTTAGTACCTGGAATAAGCACCTCGCGGGGTATGTCCTGGTATGTGCCGGGGATCAGCCACGGTTTTGTTATCACCCCGATTTGAACAGAGATGAAAATCGTCTCCATTCCTTATTGTCCGGCTTGTCAGCCACACCTCTGTTGCTGCCTCTGGAATGGCCAGTGACACATTATAAATCGTGTATCCATGGCAGCTTAATTGAGGGCTGTGGGGGGAGCACGATGGCAAGGTCAAGTGAAGAAATGAAGTACTCTGTTAACAGAGACAGCCTTTCCAGGGTCTTTGTATGTCAACTAGGTTCAAGGGTTTCCGGCTACCCTGCATCTAAAATCAGATATTACAGCACTCCTCTGAGTACTTGCTCATCTTATCCCTCATGTCCTTGTGTATTGCTACTTTTCATTGGGACTAGGAAGAACCATCTGAAACGTCTTCAATTAAAATGGCTGGAAATGGTCAAAGAACAGCCTGCTCTTGTAAGAAATATTCATATTCAGGAGCATGGTTAAAGGATTATGTTCTTTTCTCTCTTTATAATATAGGATACGGAACTTGGAGCTCAATAAAACTGGGTTCAAATTCTGATTCTGACACTGGGAACCTTGGAAAAATTACTTCATTAGTTCATAGGTAAAATAGCACCTATCTGATAGAATTGTTTTGAGAATTAAATGAGATAATCAACATTAACCTAGTGTCTAACACATAGTAAATATTCAATAAATAGAAGCCATGGTCGTCATTATTTCCTATAGAGTGATGCTGTATAGGTTAATAAGTTAGTATATGCCACGTGCTTCAGACAATTGGATCTAATAATAGAACACTGAATCCCACACTTTCTATATCAGGGTATACTTAAGTACCTGATCATTTCTACTAGCCTTAGTCCTTTCTAAATTTTATTTAATTGCAAAGAATTTGTGTAAAAATCTCAGTAAGAAAAATACAGTAATTCTTTAAAGCAAGGCCAATAAGATACTGGCGTTGTTCTGAAAATACTATGTGCTTTATCTACCAATGAAGAAAATAATGTATCTGTATATCCTAGTTCAAAGAAATGTGAAGCTTCAGGGAGATCTATTAAATATGTAAACTGTGTTTTGGGGCGGGGGAGGGGAGGATTCTTCTAAAAGCCATCTTGTTGAAAATAAATAGAACTCTAATGCTATGGTAACAGCAATGAGAAAACAACGTATGGAATACCTACTGTGCAAAGCATGCCACTATATACAAAGGGGAAAACAAAGAGGTCAAGACACTGTATGTCTTCCCTAGAAACTTGTAAGTTGAAGAAACTTGTTTGCTAAACTGTTCAGACCACTTTTTCTCACTTTTATTATTATTTCATTGGTCCTATAGTGGAAACTTGGACTGAGATGATGGTTCCATTGTACAGAACTACTGAAATGACATCCTGCGGAGCCTAAAACCAAACTACTATACAGATGTAACTCAGAAGAACTAGACTTATCGGGGTGATCACTTTGTAATTTATGGAAATGTCTATGTTGTACACCTGAAACTAATATATTACATGTCAACTGTAACTGAAAAATAAAACAGAATTAAAAAAATATTTTTGTGTGTGCCTCAAAAGAGAACCACTCTCATTTCCACTACCAATGGAAGAGTAGATGGAGAAAAAAACATTTTCACTCTGCAATGGCAAGAGAACATGCTTTCTATGTGGTTTTGCTAAAAATCCTCCCCCTTTTTATTATAAGTCTGAAAGCCAAATCACAGAAGGATATATTAGCAACCAAACTCAGGGGTTTGCTAATCACACCATCTTACTGAATTGTTGTGGTTTTCTAAATCCGTGTTCAGCAAAATGATAGAATGGAAACATTTCCCAATAGCATCGATTACAAATAATCACAACATGGGCGGAAGCCTATAGTTGTGCTGTTCTCTGAGGCAATCTGGACACTTGAAAACTACACTCTTAAAGCAACTCACAAAATACTATTACACATTACAAACCGTCTTAACACGATCATTTCTGAAAATGAGCTCTGACTGACACTTCAAGGGGCTTTCCTGCTGCTTCTGCTTTGCTCCACTGGAAAGACTGGGACTTCTGATGCTTGGTGCGAAATTTGTGCAAGAGCAGTTTGCACAGTGGTTAGGGCGAGGACTCTGGAGTCAGACAGACCTGAGTTCCGATCCCGGGTTCTACCACTTATTAGGTGTGTGACACTGGGCATGCTTCATAAGCTCTCTGGGTATGATAACACTTAACTCACAGGGTTTCCAGGATTAAACTGGGTAATGCATATCCAGTCCCCAGCATAGTGCCTTGCCAATGGTAAATGCTTCACCAAGGTTAGCCGCTGTCCTTATTTTTAATTATCCTTTGCTCATTTGTACCTTGCTTGTTTAGTTAGTAAACCCATGCCTGGTTCCCTTTTGTACAGCATACAGCCTACTGCTAACAAAGAACCAATATTTGCTGTTGATATGTTCAAAAGGCAACAAAAATTTAATTGAAATGACATCTGCTATTTTTGTCATTTCTCTAAAAGTACGGTTTATCTAACTTATGACACTCCCCTCCCCTCCCCTAGTATCATCGACAACAAATTCAAAGACCAGAGTGGGACTCTTGGACTAAGAGGAAGAAATACTTTTTAAAATAGTTATGATTATGTCTGAAGCTGAGAGGAGATGGAATCCAACATAGTTTACTCTTCAGAAAGGAGAATATCATCCACCTATTGGGGGTAACAGGAAGCCCAAAAAGTTGTATCAAGTAACTGTTGTCTCCACTCAGCTTTATAAATGGAGAGACAACTTACTCCCAGGGCTTCTTTGATGTGTCCTCTTGGTTGTAGGATGCTTGAGGTACACTTGAATAGCAAACGGCCCCTCATATTATGTCACGTGGACCTTGCGTCTCATAGACCTTGAGTCTCATTTTTAGTGCTCCCCTCTGAAGGCAAAATGGGGCAAGGGGACAGTTCTCCCTTCAAAAACTATGTCCCTGGGTTCTAAGTGTACCCTTGCATTTCCTAGCTTCTCTAAATGCATCCTACTCAAGCCTTCTCTGTATTCTAACATCTACACTCATTTTAAGGGAACAATGAAACTCTTTAAAGAAGGAGAGACTTCAAGGTACAGATTCATAAATAAGCAGTAATAAGCTAGAGAAAAGAGATGAAGAGATAGGAACCAGGGAAAGACCGGATGACCTAGTAAGGCAGATGGGTGGGAATCAGTGCGTTTTGGTCGGAGGCAGAGGGCCCTGAGGATGAAAAATTAACCAACACAGAAACAGACAAAAACATATGACTCATTTCTGCTGAGTATCAAAAAGACAGCGTAAGAGAGCAAATACCTGGAGTCAGGCGGATAGGAGCAGAATAAGCTGGTCAGAGACCATCAGCCTCAGGCATCAGGGGACTGGTGAGCTGACTCTCTACTAGTCTCGATGCCCAATGTGGACCACCTGCCTTCATTTGACCCATCTTTCGTTGACTCTGTTATGGCCAGGTTACATCTAGGCTATACCCACACCCCACTCACACCTCCGGCTCCTGGTCCAGCATGCATTCTGCCGTAAGGGGCCACTGGGTGTGTCTAGTCTGATCCACTCTACATTGAAGTATTTAGGAGTATCTGTGCTGGGGCCTCCATGGCTAGCCATTTTGTATATTCTACCCACTGTGAGTACTTGAAAATGGTGGACAGAAGAAAAAATGAGACAGCCCTGGAGAAGCCAGAGAGGAAAACCACCAGGCCTAGAGGCACAGGCTTGGATGGAAGAAGCTCCTTTTATCTCAGAAGGTGACAGGGAAGAAGTGGGAGTTTGCGTTCAGCCAGGGATAGAACAGGTTGGAATGGGACAGTTGGCCCTGTTTGTTCAGCAGAAGAGATAGTCCCGGTCAGCAAAACAACAACTCAATATTTAAAAGTCAGATTCTTTTAAGGACCTAAGAATATGGCACATGCCCTCATTTAACTTCCTGTGGGGACAGGTGGCAGGCAAATTTGTAATCCCCGCCTTCCACAGAATGAACTCATCTGCCTGAGATCAACAGTGAATAAGAGATAAGGCGTGAGCCGGCCAAGGGGCTCAGTTGGTTAAGAGTTGGCTTAAGAGCGCAAGCTCTGAGCAACAGGGCCGCCGGTGACATGGGCCAGTGACACTGCATCCTGAGCTGAGCTGTCGCTGAGCTGCCAAAAGGCAGCAGGATGGCTCAGCTGGTGTTAACAACAGGGTTGCCTGTTCTGTGGTGGCCTATGCCCACCTGCAACTAGGACTGAACTCAGCACCTTGAGCTGAGCTGCCGCCCGGATGGCTCAGTGGATAGAGCGTGAGCTCTTAACAACAAGGCTGCTGGTTCGACTCCCACATGGGATGGTGGCTACGCCCACCCGCAACTAAGATTGAAAACAGCACCTTGAGCTTAGAGGCCATGAGCTGCCGAGGGAAAGCCAGATGGCGACTGGCGTCCTCCACAACGAAGATTGAAGAACAACAACTTGGCTGGTCCCCTTCCCCAATTCCCCAACACTGTTCCCCTCCCCCAATTCCCCAATACAATCTTTAAAAAAAAAGAGAGAGAGATAAGGCGCCCTGGACAGAGGAGCGGAGAGCGAGGAACTCAGCCTAGACCCACAGACAGGTGACTTCCCCAGGCCTCGATGTCCTGGTCTAGAGAATTTGATCTATAAAAATAATGAGCAAAGGGATCTAATGTCCAGGAATTCACTAACAGATTATCAAATGCTATATTATAACAAGCCCAATATTGTGACAAGAGTCCTTGGTGACTCTGACACTAATAAATAACCACAGATCAAGTAGGTACAGCGCTTGGGCTTCCATGCAAGTGTCAAGCATTTGAGGCAATCCTAGCGGAATGCTGCTCATCTTTCTGGTAGTTTTCCATGCCCCCAGATGCATGGGGCTTGCCATTTTTGAGGCCCCCGGGAGGCTTGAAAACTAAAGCTCTTTGCGGAACTCCTGTCTATGTGCAACCGAGTTTACAGGGTAGACTGGGCTGGAGGAATCGTGAGGCAGCCTCAGGCGTCTTAGGGACATTTCTTTGCCCATAAAAACAGCCGCTTCCTCTTCCCGCCCACTCCCTGCCAGAAACCTGCCACAATCTAACACAGACAATCAAAGACGTTTCAAAATCACTCTAACTGGGCCTGTAGTGCTCGATGCAGTGATTGTCCCAATACTTACAGCTCCCCAGTAAACAAGCAGCCCGCTGCATTGCCTGGCCAGCCAGGGAAGGGCATCATCTGAACTACAGGGAGACTGTGGGGGCTGCCTCTGCCCACACACTGCCTGCCCTCCGCTAAACCCGGCCCTGGCTGAATGACAGGGCTCTGCTTTCCATCAGCGCAGAAGACACTGTTCATTTGTTCTCTTTTTGTATTAAAAATGATCTATCTGCTTAATGTACAGTTTTTTAAATGGTTACTTTTGGTATCTAAAAATGATCCTAATTGCTAGGTGATCTAGCCTTTCTATCCAAACAGAGGTCTTGGATAAGCCAGAAATTCTGAGTTTTAATCCTGGCTCGGTTAAAGGTTTCCGAATGTCTTGTTTTTAAGGAGACCAAGGCCGGAATTTTCCTGTGAGAAATTGTTAAGGTTCATTGAGTCCTTTCATCACCAAAGCTTGAGAGAAAGGCCCTGGAGTGGATTTCACCGTATTCTCCTCTTGCTTTCCAACCATGACGGTGTCTGCCTTAACCTCTGTGCTGTGATAGGAGCTGGGAGTGAAAAAGGAGTGTGGAGTGGGGAGAGAAAGGAGGAGGAAAGCAGAGAAGGGTGAGAGGCAGGGGGAGGGCAAGTAGAGTGGGAGGGGGGCTGTGGGTGCAGCGCAAGAACAGGGTAGGTCCCCCCAAAAGCAGGTCTAGAGGGCCACCCTTGCAGACACACGCCTGTCCCCTGACAACTCCCCATCCCGCCCCCTTCCTGTCACTTCCAGGTCTGAAAAGAGATATCCAGTATTTGTTGTGAGAAAAAGTCAGACCAAATATTTTGGAGTTTGAGCATCAGAAATCTGTTTTTACTATTCGTTGGCTTAGTTTCGCCAAGCTCTGGAAAATTATAAATCATTCCATTATGGAAAACAAATCATTTTTCTTTAGCGCTAGCCCAGAGAATATCAACTGTCAGTTCGAGAATCAAGAACTGATAAGGTTTTAGTATTCCAGCCTGCGATTTTCATCTTGAAGGCCCGCATGACAACTTTTCTGGGAAAATCTGAAAAGCTGTGGGGGATTTTCCTTTTGAAATATTTGTGGTAAAAGGACCAAACTTCCATTTGGCTTGAAGAACATGCTGTTGTGGGAGTCGGGCAGCCTGCCTTTTCTTTCTGGCTCTGTCACTAACCTGCTGTGCAATTCTGGGAATCGCTCCTCACCTCTCTGTACCTAGAAGTGTTATGTCCACAGAAGATATGAGGGAAATGAATGCATTATGACTATAAATGTAGTGGGTTGCTGTGAAAAATGTTATACATTTCAATTTGCATTAGTGTGAGTGTTGTACTTAAAATGCCACCATTAGCATTGATTCTCGTCATCTCCAACCTGAAGAAATCCGTCCTACACGGGACGAACTGGCAGTGGCGGAGGAAGAAAGGAGGGATAAAAAGAATGAGGGAGACAATTTCACATAATTTTGTGTTTATGGGGAGAGTACGTCCAACCCTCATAAAATTCACACCTCTTATTATGGGGGGGGGGGGGGATCTTTTGTAGATTTCACTGCGTATTTCACAGGCAAAACTGGAAAAACACTCTGCCTAGTAGGAGTCCCTAAAGAAGACATTTACCCAGAATGAGGCAACATAGACGGAGGAAGAGAAAAGAATCGCCACAGCTTTGCACAAACATAACTCATCACTCAGTCACAAAGGGATTGATAATAACACCTCTTCCATCTCATTTTAGCCATTGCCCACACCACGGCATTCGGAGGAAATATATTGAGGTCGAACTGTGTCTGCCATTTGGCCAACATAAACATACAAAAAACCAAAACTGCATGGCACCGTACAGCGCTTTCTCCCCGGCCTGCTTCTCTTGGTGTGCACATGTAGTGGAAACCCTGGGCCAGCAGCTACCGTGCCGCAGACGTAGGCGTGAAGAGCTCCAGTTCCACTGTCAGCATGCTGTTCCCCTGGCCCCGATGGGGCTGAGGTTAACACGTGTTGGTTCCGGGTCTCAGATGGAGCAACAGTTGTAACGAGGCCACAAACAGCAGGCTGGTGTGCTGTTTCCACCTTCAGCCCAGCCTCGGCGGCATCCTGTCAGTGATCTTGGGCCCACTGCAGGAAATAGCACGCACCGTTGGTGAACTGAGACAGTGCTTTCACACAGTGGCTTCAAATGGTGCATTCACCAACTGTGTGCAATTTTTCAGTTATCCTGGGGCCAAAAAGGTCTCCGGCCAGCCGGGGGCTTGGAAGAGAACAAGGCCAATGGTCGGATGACTGGGAGGTTCACACACATGGAAGATACCTCCCTAACTAACCAGGCTCCACTTCACTGTACATTTCCTGTGTCCGAGTCGCTGCTGCGCGAAGTTTGTTTGGCTGTCTTCGCCACTCCCTCACTGCCCACTGAGTCCCACAGACGGGCAGGGGAGGTGAATTTCCAACAGCCCCCTGAGTTTCTGCTGACCTTTTTAGGTGTTTTTGTTACTTGATGGTGCTTTCTATTCACGTGTACTCCTGGGCTCTGGGGATTCCCCTCCCTTTGATTTGCAAGGAGGATTAGAAAGACACAGCTCTGTGATCAGTCAGTCCATCACAGACGGCTGCTATTAACTGATTTCCCCTCCTTAGACTCATTTGAAACCAAAAAAAATACAGTTCTGTTGAGTCACTTGCTCCCCGGGGGGTCTGAAAATACAGCTCTTGGGGGAGTCCAGGCTGATTAACACTTACTTTGCTATTCCTCCAGCCCCGGCCACACTGACAGTGGCTTAGAGTCCAGAGGAGCTGAAGCCTAGTGGGGGCCTCTGGTCTCACCCCACTTCTGAGAAATCTCTAAAGGAGGGTGAGCTGACACTGGTCTGACTCCTTATATCTCTATGCCACCAAGGCAAATGGCATCTTAACGCCCAAGACTCTCTCAACTCGGTCATTAGATGTGTGCATCCAATTCTATCTCCAGAGTGAATCTATGGCATAAAATGGGAGCAAAGGTCACTCACTATCTGTTCAAAAGGAGGTCAAAAGGTCTGCCGAGGAACAAATTTCCAAGGCAGCCGCCTCATCAGATACGCTTTTGAAAACTATGTATTTGATGTCTTCAAGGAAGGGATATTGTTTAAGGTGCTATTTTTAAAAATGGGGGTTGGGGGACTGGGAGCTGAAGCAATGCTGTTTGTGTCCATACTTAAATAAATGACATCGCTATAGACAAACAATAATAACCTACAATTAAACACAGTCAACATAGGAGAGACTCAAGAATAGGCCCAGAACAAATACATTAAAATGACTAAATATTTACATGGGGAGTAGAGGCAGGTTTCCTTCCAAAGCCATGCCCTTGGCGTGGAGATCTTTCATCACGGTCACTACCAAACCAACTCCCAGTAATGTGCTATAGGCCCATAAAATGGATTTCCCAGCCAAGGGCAGATCACACTCAAGGCACAAGCCCCAAGGCCAGATGACAAACAGGTTTTCAGTCTCTAGTGCCAATCTGGTGGCTTGGGAATAGCCACCTGGAGCACTGCCCCAAGAGGAAATGTGAGGTGACGGCCAGCCTCGGAATTGCTAGAGGACCTGGTGAGGCCCGTGGGCTGCTAACTTCTCCCAATCTAACTGCACGTGGGTGCTGTCCTGTACTATTTCCTCCCTCATTTTCAGTTGGCTATCTTGTTCATCTCTCATTTAATGTCATTAACAAGAAAAATGACACCCTTTTACACAGGTAGGGTGCTTTATATGTTTCAGAGTATGTTCACGGAATGGTCTTAGCTGATCCTCACTACCTTGGGAGGGAAGCTGGAAAATAACTGAAGCAGCTGTTGTGTGCTCGGAGGGTGCGCTCTAGAGTCAGACCTCCTGGGATTCCATCTCAGCTCCACCACCTACTGGCTGTATAATTTTGGGTAGATTACTTGAGCTCTCTGTGCCTCACTTTCTTCAGCTGCATCTTTTATAAGATAACAATTGTACCTACTGTGAGGATAAATGAGCTAGTATATAAAGCACTTTAGACAATGCCTAACACCTAGCAGGTGCCTAACAAATATTAGCTTTTTACTTATCATTCTCTTCACTTCAGTTTTTTTTTTAAAGCTTTATTGGGGAAAAGTGTGTTTTTTCCAGGACCCATCAGCTCCAAGCCAAGTCATTTTCAATCTAGTTGTGGAGGGTGCAGCTCACTGGTCCATGTGGGAATCGAACCAGCAACCTTGGTGTTAAGAGCCTGTGCTCTAATCACCTGAGACAACTGGCCGCCCCTTCACTTCAGTTTTTTCCAGAGGGAAAATTGAGGCTTGGGATATTCTATCTCTATGGTTCACTCTGGCTCTCATCCCCACCCCAAGTGCCCCAGTCTGAAATGTCCTCCTTTACTTTTCTTTTAAATTTTCATCTTTCTGGGGCCAGTTCAAATACCACCTCTTCCATTAAGTCTTTCCTAACTATGCTAGCCCCAACTGACCTCTTAGTTCTTAATACTCACACTTTAGGATCAGTGCCAAATAATTCAGTATGAGTCTTTTTCTAATTACATTGTATGTTTTTCTCATCTCTCTACCTCCAGTGTAAATGTTATGGATTTTGCGTACTTCTATACCTGTCCCCATTTTAAAGGAGGGAGGAAATTAACGTTTATTGAGCACTTCCCATGTATCAGACTCTGTAGCAAGTGATTGACATACATTAGCTCATTTCAATCTCACACCTCGGCGAGGTAAACATTATTATCCTCATTTTGAAGAGGAGGAAACTGAGGTTCAGAGAAGTTGAACCATTTTCCAAGACCAAATAGATAGCATGTGGGAAAGCCTGATTCAAACCAGGTCTCTTTGGCTCTTTGGCCTTCGCTGGTTCTACCACATGAAAGGTTCTCAACATGAAAACTCATGGCCTCATGGGTATTGGTTGATTAATTTCTTCACAGCAAGGCATTTAGTGATATCAGATTGACCAAGTCCCATGCTGTTTAATGCAAAGTCACATGTAAAGGGAAACAGGACAAAATGTTTAAGAATAAGACATATGTTCAGTAGGAGGAGGAAACCAGCCTATGGGTAGAGCTGGAAACACTGTCTTCAGGCTGGGGAGGAACCATGCTCCAGCAGGTACGGCAAGAGAAAGGACACAAACCCCTGGATTCTATTTCTGTCGTGGCCACCAACCACACTGCTAATATTTCCACTTCTGCTAAAGGGTGATGACAAGAGTTTCAGAAGAAGGGTTGCCACATAAGAGCAGAGTAAGAATAGGCAGTTCGCTGGTTGCATGTGGTGGAGCCACAAACAACACTGGGATCCGGAAGAGGAGCTCAAAGCTGGGACCAATTCCATTTGGGCATTTGTCTTTCCAGCTTCACTTCAACTCAACTCACAGAGAGCAGCCCGGGGTATGGAGCGATCCTGAAATATAAATGACAACTGTACTTACATTTTAAAATACTCCAGAAGGGCTATCTTGAACTCAGGATCCACTTGAACCATGTACAACATTTGTTGTTGTTTTCCTACTTGAAATGATGTTTATATTTATTTTTAGACTGGTCACTACGTACAGTGACGGTGCTAGGTAAGAAAAAGTTCATGGAGGGGGGAGGGGGGTTGTTACTTTGTGAGGGTGAAAAGGATAACTATTGCATTGTTCTGTATACCTGAAACTAACAATAAAAAAAAAGAAAAAGTTCATGGATTCTTAGTATATTTAATGATCAATTCATGAAGTGTATGAGTGCCTCTTGCCTCCCAGTGGAGCCTTACGGTGAAAACACGGCTGGGGTGGAGATGGTAGGGGCAGAGGTTTGTTCTTGGTCTTTGAAACCATTCAGCCAAAAGGTTAGGCCTGAAAGGACTGGTGACTGAGGGAGGATCCTGTAACCCTTTAAGGTGCATCTGGTCCCTTTGAAAAAAGGGACACAGGACCTATGGGGTGGTGGCCGTCCATTTCCACGCATCTGAAGTCCCACTGAAGTCAGACTCCTGGAGCTGTGGGCGAGTCTTGTGGAAGACTTCCTGCTTCCACCAAGGCCTGGAAAGGAATCACTGCTGAGAATGGATGCCCAGCGGCTTTGGAATGGGAGGACAAGCAAGCTCTCTTCTGTTTGGTTATTTACAAGAGTATTCCTTCTCACGGACTCGTCCTGCCCTCCCCAGGACCACACTGAAATGACTAAATCTGCCTGTCGCTCCAGTGAATCCAGTCAAATAAATAAGTCAATTCTCTTTAAGTTTGTGGTCTCAACTCCTTGTTGGTTTATTGCAAAATTAAAGGGCACACAGAGTACAACCATCAATCAGTAACCAGCAGAGGAATAAGCTCTTTGTGGAATGTACTGAGAAGCAGGAAAGAAGAAGGAAAAATGAAAAGAAACCTCATGAAATGGTCATTTGTTAGGAGAACAGAGATAAAAAAAAAAAAAGAAAAAGAAAAATCCACATTGCACATGCAGCATCGTTTAGGAAAAGTCTTATTAAAGGTTTCCTCTCTTGCCAGGAGAGCAAGCACAGGAACGCAAACAAAAATCCCTCAAAATGCTCTGCCATTTATTAGTGCTGGTTTCTGGTGAGTTTTGCTGTATTCCATAGACACAGCCAGGGATCCCAGGGCCAAGGGGCTGGAACAGTGACTCAGCAGGCTCCGAACCAGGGGGAAAAACTGAGATAGCACTATTGTTTCTTATAAAACAAATAAACATAACTGGCTCCCTCAGCCCTTTACCCCAACCTGACCTTCCCTTAGTATTCTATTATTTAAAGTACAAGTATTTAGAACAATGCTTTGCTTGGAACTTTTACTAAATGCTATTTGAAAAGGGTAAAATTGAACAGCAATATATAGTCTAGAGAAAGAAAACTTCCTAAGTACCCACTGGATGCCAAAGACCATGCTCTATGGTTTATTTACATAACCTCTTTAATTTCCATTACTATCCTATGAGATAGGTGACATTTTTATTTTATTTTAAAGATAAATGTATTCAGTAACTTGCCTAGCTTGCTGAAAACAGCAACATCTATGGAACTCCAAAATCACTTCTTTCAACCAGATACACATGTTCAAGCACCAAGAAAACTGCTGTGGCATTTTAAATCCTGCTGGAAGAAATTAAATCGGTAGTATTGGAAACAGCAATAACCATCAGTCCTATGTTTACTTTGCACATTTTCCACTCCAGTTAAGTTTCCTCTCTAGACAAATAATATTCTTGCCCATTTCACAGGAGAGGAAAGCAAGGTTACCTAGAGGTATAGGGAATTGCTCACACTATAAACAGACGAGCCGTTAGACCACAACATGGCTCTGATTCTTACCCGCGTAAGCTGTAGCCTTTGAAATAACTTGGTATTGGGGAAAAATTCTTTATGGTGCTTTAGAATAGAGAAAGATATCACACACACACACACACACACACATATGAATATAAAATCTCATCTGAACCTCCTTACCATCTAATGCAGGTATTACATCTCTTTTCACATCAAAGAGGAAAGTGACTAGCCTAAAGTTTACAGCAAATAGATGGGCGCAAACCAAGGTCTACTGACTCCAGATCCCATCCTCTTTATACTCTTCGATCCTGAAGAAGAGTGCACCTCCCAGAGACAGGCAGACTGAGGGTAAAGGAATAACCCCCATGAGAAAGCTGGTTCTCAATGTCTTTATGAAACAAGGACCAGTTGCTTGTGGAGTTGTGCTGCCCAATGCAACGGGATGTTGGGTTCACTTCTTTTCTCTACAGAGATGACTATCAATAATGTTAGAACCTCTATGCTCTCTCTGAGGGTGGTCCTCTGATACTAATGGAGGCTCATTGTAAGTGCTGGTTATGGTTTATTAGAAGTGGCTCCATTCATTAATTTAACTAAGGTGTTCCCAACAGAGGACAGTGGAAGCAAGAAGTAAGAGAAAGCCATAGCGGGGCTAGGTGGGTTTAGGGCAAGACTGCAAGGAGGTTAAAGAGTAAACTGTATACTCAAGGCTTCCCTCCCCGACCCCACCATCTTTTCTCTACTCTGAGTGTCCCATGGGTTTCACTGTTCCCAGCACAGCTAGCATGGAACCCCTCCCAGACCTCCTTTCCTCAGCCAGCACTACCTTAAAGGGCTTTGAGAGCCCAAGACCCCATCCCTGTATCATCCACCACTACTCATTAATCTACACAGTCCTTTCTCCCCTTCCCTCTTTCTAATAAACCAAACTATAAATAGGTCTTAGGTGACTTTTGCTACAAGTCTTCGTGGTACCAGGGAGGGCCCCTAGTGACCTACCAATTGCTCTAAAGCAGTGGTTCTGAAGTAGTAGAGATGGGCCTTGAATCTAGTCTTCTGACCCCAAGATCCATGTTAATTCGGCTACACTTTCTTCCCCCCGCCCCCACTTCTGAAATAGTAAATCTGGCTCTCCATTTTACTGACAGGTTCCCCTATAGATATCTGAAGCATAGTTGAAATATAAGCTGAATATCCGACAAAATAAAATTACCCACATAATTTAATTATTAAAGTTTAAAATAATAATAAAACATTTATTCAATACTAATCATGGTCAAAACAAAGTAAAGGCCTATATTTTTCTGTTTTTAAAAAAGAAATGACACAAGTGTGTGTGAACTGTAATGAAAGGGAGCAAATAATCCTTGTCATAAGAAGGATGAAAAGAGAGAGCTGTGGGAGCCTGGAAGATGGGAAGAGAGGATGTCTCACTGGGAGGAGACACAGGGAAAGTGTCATTTGATCTGGGCCTTGAAAAAAGGGCATGATTTGGTCATTGAGAGTTGTGTGTAAAGTCATTTCAAGTGGCAGAAGAGGCTCCAATATTAGAAGAATTTGGGTCTGCAGAGTATTTCAGAGGAGAACCTTAAATACTGGAATACTGATGTCACTAAAAAGGTAACCTGATCCATTATCTTTCTAAGATAACAGACCAGGCATTTATACCAGGAATGCATCTGTCTCTAAAAGGAGGACTTTGAAAAGAATGAAAGTAGGCCCCCCAAGCTGAAAGACACTGGAGAGGACTTCCCCTCCTCTGCATAGCCCAGCTTTTAGGAAGGGGATGATAGTGGTCTCCACAGGTCTCTCCTACCACTGACAGTTGGTTCCTACAGGACAGGTTCTTGCAGTTAAAAAAAAAAAAAGTCAGCTGAAACAGTGTGTGTGTGTGTGTGTGTGTGTGTCTCAAACTCTAGAGCTAAGTTTCAAACTGTATTTAGAAACTAAATTCTGCTAAAACACATCAAAGGGTATCAGGCCCCATTACAGAGGAAAGGAAAAGCCCTAATTCATATGCAACAGGGTTTAGGAAAAATCTTCATGAAAGACTTCTTAGCAAACTAGGGGAATAAAAAAATAAAACAAAACAACTCAAAAGTCCTCAAATGACTGTGTGTCATCAGTGTTCATTTTGGTAGCTTCCCTCCAATTCCCTCACAGGCAGAAATACCCCATGACACTTCAGAGTTTTCCTGCCCTGGAGAAAGGAGGCATTATAAGCCAAAGCAGAGTTCCACTACCAAAAAAAAAAAATCTATTTTTTTTTTCCCTGCCAGTAACTTTTCAACATGACTGACAAGAAAGCTTTCCACTTTTCAATTTATGTTTTCAAAGCCAACAGCAAAGCTCAACTAGAGGTTTAAATAAAAATGTTAATCAATACAACATATAAACATATTATTTTCATGTAAATTCAGTTTGTTATTTAGTAGGTCATGGGGTCACAGAGAAGTCCTCTGACCCCAACCCAGACTTGGAAATAAGGAAAATAAGACGGTTCTCTGAAGTTACACTAAGTAATCAGTGCATTTACTGGCTCAGAACAGAATCACACAACAAAAGGACAGAATATGTGCCCCATAAAATAATGGATCTAGGTAATGATCATCAATGGATCTAGTAAGGATCATCATTAGGTGAAAAGTTGATAGGGAGCTTGGCAAGGGAATGATCTGGCTACCATCTTCTGAACCCACTAATCAATTAAATCACCATTAAAGGTGATTAACCAGACATTACCGCCTTATGATGTGATAAAATAATAGGAAGTACACAGCATCGCCGATAGAATATTTTTGCCTACAAAAATCTAATCTAATAATCCTTAGTTTGTGGGATATAGAAGAACAAGTTAAACAACAGCATGAGGAAGCCATCAGCCAAAACCAGAATGGATTTCTACATCTAATCTGTCGAACAAATCAATGTCACAAATAAAGACGAGGGAGGGGGGGTAATCTGTTATAGAATAAAAGAAAGTTAGGGAATATAAGAACCAAGTGCAATTTGTTTCCCTTATTGAGACCCTTATTCAAACTAAACAAGTGTAAAACAACATCTTTGAGCCAATCAGGGAGATATGAATATGGGCTATGTGTTAGATGATATTAATGACTTGTTCATTTTGCTAGGTGTGGTGAAGGCATGGTAGTTACAGTTTCAAATGCCCTTATCAATTTAAAGATGGAGGGTAGGCAGAGAAATATGTGTTCCAGAGAGAAATTTTAAAATGCAAACAAGAAAGGAAGAGGGAGCGAGGAAACAATAATCATGGTACATTTCATAGATTGCCATGAATACTTAACTTACATTGGCACAGTAATGTAAATGCTAAATATGGCTTTAACTAAATATTAAAACATAACCATATTGGAAAGACGCTAAAGAGTGACACTTAAAGAGAAAGTGATAACTCCTCAATGGTTATCTTCCGTAGAAGTCATCTTCAATAGAAAAATCAAGAAATGGCAAGTCAAGCGTATCATTTAGAAATGCAGAGCTAACTAGCAGAGTCAACAACTCAGTGGTTTGAAAGTGGCTGCTTCCAGAGAGTAAGGATCAAAGGAGACTGGGGGCAATGAAATGCTGGCTTTCAGTTTAAGCATTACGTGATCATTAGCTCTGAAAACAATATACATGTTTTACTTTGATGAAAAATAAAATTTAAATTAAAAAAATATGTCAGAGGACGTGGGGAGGAAGTTTGTCGGCCAAAATATTAATGTCAAGGACAGTCAAAGAGGCAAATGATGGCCGTGCTGATTCCAAACTCAACCAGGGCTGCCAGGGAGCCAGCTGAGCGTGACCCATGTGGGCCTGCGATACCCTCACAGGTAGCTCTGGACTGTGGCGATCGGTGCAGCAGGCAAGCAGAGCCTGACACCTTGGACATTTGACTCACTTTACTCCCTTATTATCAATTCCACCCAGTAATCTGACTTCTCATTTAACTTGCCTTGAAGGGGAGATGTGCTAGTTACATGGTTGGCCTATCCAATGCACAGAACAGCTACATTTTCAGGGTAAAATTAAATACTTGGCATTCTGTTTTTATAGCTCGGTCTGGCCTGTGAGATTTGGGACCATAACAGGACCAGGTCCACCTGAGTGTGATAAGCTCTCGGTCAAAACTTGGCCCAGGCCAGAGAGCCAGGTGAACACCGCCTGGCAAGGCTTCCTGAGTTTGGCTAGTGACTGTGCCAACCTCAGGTCCTCCCCACACTACCTTGAGCACTTTCATAACAACTCAGTTAATTCCTATTATTTCCTGATAGTATGACACTAAATAATTGAGGCAACTGCATTTGACCACTTCGAGGAAGACACCGTGGACACCTGGGGCTCTTTTCAAGAAAAGGTATTCTTTATTAGATGCTTTCAGGATCCCACAGGACACTATGGGTAGAAACTGAAATTCCAGCACTTCCAAATATAGAAAGTATTCATAAACTTAAACTATATATTGGGTTGTTGGAAAAGTCATGACGCATTTTTGCAATGAAAAACAGAAAAAATACATCATGACTTTTCCGACAACCCAATAGAACATTTTAATTTTTTTAATAAATAAACCTTATTGAGTACCTTTAAAATACCTTTTATAATACATGTAATATCCCATTCAATTTTCACAAAGGCTTGTGGTGTAGGACTACTCTACTTTTACCCCTATTTGTTTACAAAGGTGAAGAATAAGGTACAGTGAGGTTGAATAATTTTCCCAGGACCACGCCAGCAAGATGGAACACAGACACACACCTGGGTCACAGAGTTGGACGGACTGGTTGAGGTGAAGTGTCTGGCTGAGACTCATACAGCAAATGAGGAGCAGAGCTGATAAGAGGCATCCCTCATGGAAGAAAGTGGAAGCCAGCTGGCCAAGTGGCTCTGTTGGTTAAGAGCTCGCTCAAGAGTGCGAGCTCTGAGCAACATGGCCGCCAGTTCGATTCCCGGCCCGAGCTGAGCTGTTGCTGAGCTGCCAACAGGTGGCAGGATGGAAAAAAAGAAAAAAAGAAAGTGGAAGCCAACAGACCTCTTGAGAGATCACAACATCCCCAAACTAAAGCCACTGGAGCCAATTCATTAGCTCTGAAAGAGCTAACTAAGCACCCAAGATAAATTCCCCCTAGTGATCACCTGGTGAACGAAGCAGGGACCCTGTGGCAACTGAATCCAAAGATTTAAACATAACCCCTGAAATCATAACAGAAGTGGCTGATTACAGGACAAAGAAAGGTGTATGGCACATAAAAATTCTTTGCAGGCTGGACGAGTGGCTCAGTTGGTTAAGAGCTCGCTCAAGAGTGTGAGCTCTGAGCAATAGTGGTTCGATTCCCAGCCCGAGCTGAGCTGCCGCTGAGCTGCCAACAGGTGGCAGGTTGAAACAAATATCTGATAAAATAATAGACATCTGCTTTACTCCCCCTGGAGAAGGGAGAATGCAAAGAAAACGGCAACATCAATTTGGAAGTTCCCAGAATTCTAACAATATTGATCTTATCTCAAATCTAGCCTTTATTGAGCAGTTACTATGTGCGAGCAATGGGGCAAACTTTACAAGCATTCATCACCTCCTCAAAATAGCGCAAGTTAATGGACTCCTTACCATGAGCTTCACATAGATGACCTCCTCTAATCCTGACCACTGTCCTATGAGACAGGCCATAGTAGTATATCCATTTCACAGGTGAATAAAGTGAGCTTAGAGTTTACAAAAATTGCACAAGGTGATGGGAGAGCCAGAGCTTGAAGCTAAAGCCCAGGCCCAGATCTACTGGAATGCAAAGCTTTGCCTCTTGATGACCATGCCTCTTTATCTCCTTTGATTTTTACAACATACTTTCAAGAATAGTGCTCTCACTCTTATTTTGCCAATGAGAATGCTAAGGCTCATAGAGGTTAGATCACTTTCTGAAGTCACAAGGTTGATAAGTGGCAAAGGCGGGATTCAAATCCAGGATCATTTGACTTCAAAGCCCAAGCTCTTCATGACTCCACAGCATTCTCTCTCCTCTCACTTAGATGCCAGCCCATTCACTCAAGGAATATTTGTCAAGGGCTTACTATGCACCAAGCACGGTTGTAAGCACAGAGGATACAATGTGAATAAGACTGCTAGAAATCCTAGCCCTTGTGGAGTCTGTATTCTAGCAGTGGGAGGCAGAAAATGAACACAATAAATGGCAAATGATACAGTATGTCAGAAAGTGATCGTTTCTGTGGGAAACAAATAGAGTAAGAGGATTTAGTAGAAGGCATAGGGGCAGGTCGTAATTTTTTATCCAAGTGAACAAGGAGCCTTCATAGAAAAGGAGAAAACAGACTTCAGGAGCTGAGGGCAGCAGCAGGCATGGGGATATCAGTAAGTTCTCTGTCTCTTCACCAGAAATCTTTAAAGAGAAATTCTCTAACTCTTTAACGTCTTATCTCATGTAGAAATACCCAAAAAAACAGAAAAGTTAGAGCCAAGGGCCTTGGCACTGCCCTCTAACTTGCCAAAAATGTATACTGCGAGGTAACAAGAAAACATACCTACAGCTCATCCATCATTACAAATGAAAATGGTAAGGCTAGGTGGCTGTGCCTAGGCAAGAAAAAAAAAAGGCTAAATATTTTACCTATCAAGAATTAGCTCCCAAAGTAAGCGGCCTTCCTTGGGCAAACTGGGTGATGTCCAGATTGTCAAGCTCTCCGTCTACAGATGTTAGCATTATATAACTATTCCCATAAAACTGCTCTGCATAACGGCCAAAGACCAGCTGAACCCCTGTGACCCAAATGTGACATCTCCAGGAAAACCAACAAGGCAAGCTACATTGCTTAGGCCATCCTGCTGTGAGAGCTTATTACACTGCAAGGGTCATCTGAGAGTTCAGCCTATGACTGTGGGAAGTTATAGAGATAATCTCTTAATCCAAATATATATATACTATATATAAAAAAATCCCTTTATTAGGAAAATCCTGAGAATGCATCCTTCTATTCCGGATTTTTTAATAAGCAAGAGTTAAAGATAGGCATTAAAATGTGGTCCTTGGCCTCGTCTCTGAATGGTCCCTGGCTGAACTATCTTCCTCTTCTAGTTCACAAGCACATTTCTTCGGCCACATTTGCGGACAGAGCAGTGTGTACCCCACAGGGCCTCTCCTGTATGGGGCTAGATGGCAGGACGTCTCATAGAGTAAGGGGACTGAAGACGCGGTCTGGTAATGGGAGATACGGTTGAGAAGTTATTACTGGAGTTAATGTTAGTAAAGTATTGCAGATTATTTGGAATTCTAGTTTTGATTTAGTTGTTGACAAATGGAAAAAGAGAGCAGCTCTGTAACAGCTGTTTGCAGCTATGCCTGACCAGAGGCTCCAGATCAAGTGACAGGTAAACCCGGAGCCCTGACCCAAGTCCTGTGCTCCAGCATCAGGTCACACTGCTTTTCATGATGCACGTCCTGCAAAACCCATGAGAGAGAGAAAGAGAGAGAGAGAGAGAGAGAGAGAGAGAGAGAGAGAGAGAGAGAGAGAGAGAG
>NW_017731409.1:1848475-1855675 GCF_001890085.2 Hipposideros armiger
TCTGTGAAACCAATTTAAAATATTCATGAGCATTTAGTCCCTCTTGGGGAAAAGGATGGAGGGGGGAATGGAGGGAAGAAGAAAGGAAAGAAGAGGGGGGGGGAGAGAAAGAGAGGGAGAGGGAGAGAGAAAAGGAGGCAGGGAGGAGGGAAATGGCCCCTAAAGCTCCTCTTCCAGCTGCTAAGAGGCGGGAAAGGTGGAGAGACCAAAACATGGGGTCTCAACAACACAGCACAGAAGAAGAAAGGCCCATTGAGGGTCTAGACTGGAGCCAGGGGAGTGTTCTCACAGTCCCATCTTCCCAGGGTGGCCAGAGGGTGACACCTGAGGGAAGAAGATGCCTAATCACAATGTTATAGCTGAGTCTTAGCAGCAACAGCACTGAAACTATTTCTAGCTGAAAACACTTTCACATAGAATTCCAGTTCATCCAAGGCAGGAGGTGGTCCCACTCTACCAGTCAGCAAGTACTTATATCTCTACCAAATGCAGTGTAGAAACAAAGAAAGATGAAAAAAGAGTATTGTGTAAATTCCAGATGCAGATGCAGTGTGCCTTTGAGGATTTGAAAGTCTTGTAGGGAAGATAGGGGAGAAAAGGGAAAATGTTCACAGTGGTACACAGAGCTACGTTCACATGCATGCAGATATTTAGAGGTAGAGCTCAAACCCAGGTCTTTGGATTCCGGGTTCATCACTGTCTAGGGCAGCAGTTCTCAATCTGTGGGTCGTGACCCCTTTGTGGGTCGAATGACCCTTTCACAGGGGTCGCCTAGGCCATTGGAAAAACACATATTTTCGATGGTCTTAGGAACCGAGACACTGCTCCTCTGTCCATCTCCAGGCCCACATGCAGATACGCCCACATACGAGTACCCGGTGTGATGACATCATCGCGCCAACCCCATCACATACACCCTGTACAAATACAGGTGCATGTGACAGGGTTGGCGTCATAATGTACTTACGCGGACCAGTCACACATGTGTAGAGAGCAGCTACTGTGTAGAAAGCAGCTGCTGTGTTGATAGCAGCAATATTGGAGGTAAAACGACACTTCATGAATTATAAATATTTCACAATATATAATTACATATTGTTTTGTGATTAATCACTGTGCTTTAATTATGTTCAATTTGTAACAATGAAAATACATCCTGCATATCAGATATTTACATTACGATTCATAACAGTAGCAAAATTACAGTTATAGAGTAGCAACGAAAATAATTTTATGGTTGGGGGTCACAACATGAGGAACTGTATTAAGGGGTCGTGGCATTAGGAAGGTTGAGAACCGCTGCTCTAGGGTGAAAGAACCCATAAAGCCCATGGTTTATAATTCTAATTGTAAGGAAATGTGATCAGACATTCTGCCAGGAATCTGTAACTCCTCCTGCTATTAAGGAAGACAAAGGTCATCCATAAACAGCCACTTGGCTGAATCCACTTCAGCAAATTCAATCTCTTCCAACCCACATCGGTTTCACTTCCCTATGGGGAAGCTACAAAATGTACACGGGGGGAAGTGAGAGTGACCAGATGGTGAGTATGTCTTTTTTGAAAGCTCACAGTCTACACATGATATATGCAGAGGGTGCCAAAATAATGTATACACATTTTAAGAAAGGAAAAAACGATTAAAATTGTAATACTCAGTATATATACTGATAACAAAAGATGAATACAAGTCATGTTTGACTTCTGCAACTACAAGAGGTGCTCAAAGTGGTTACCATCAGTGTCCAGACACTTTGGATTATGGCGAACTACTGCTTGAGCAACGATAACCGAAGTGTCCACTTGTATACATTTTTTTGGCACCCTTGATATATGTGTACACAGAGGAAAATGGCAGCACAGTGTGTGTGTGTGTGTGTGTGTGTGTGTGTGCGCGCGCGCATGCGCGCGCATGTGCGCACATATATATGCATTCTAACAGCTCATCCAAGAAAAATAAGCAAGAACTGAGTATGTCAAGTGTGTCTACAGAGTGTCTAAAGTGACATCTTTGAGACAGAAGCTAAAATTGGTCTGGTTTCTCTGGCTAGCAGGGATGACAATTCTGTTCTTACTGCCCGAGGAAAAACATTAGACATCCATCAGAGGACTTATTCTATGTGTTAGTCTCTACTCAACAATTTTCAATAAAAATGGCATTTTGGTCACTTGTTTGAAAGAACATTTATAACAGCAGCTAATACACTACATGGAAGACTCTGGCACATTATTTGACTTCTGAAAAGTTGTTTTATCTGTGTAAAATGAAAACTTCAACATCGTGACTATATAAAATGCCATTGAATTATTCACTTCAAAATGATTAATCTTATGTTATGTGATTTTCACCTCAATAACAAAAAGGGTAAATCAGTCAGTCCATCCATCAATCAATGAATCACGTGACCCAACCCTAAAAAAAAAAATGGGAACTTTAAAACTGACACACCTCACAATCAGGGCAGTGGGAGCTTGAGCATGAAATAAATTATTTAATTTATTATGATAAAACATTATGAAAAGAGCAGCCACTGTGAACGTTTTTCTGTTATATTCCTACCCAAAGTGATATATTCATATATTTAGATATACTATAAATGATGAATCTGATATTAACTCAGATATATCAACTGAATTGATTATAATCCTCTGTTGTCAGCTAGAGAGATATGAGACTCAATTCTGGGCCCTTGAACCAACTATTTCAACGACAACTTCCTCTGTAACGGTGGGGAAGGCTTGCCTTCGGGGGGTCTGTGCAGGCAACATATGAGCTCTGGCATGGAAATTTCTCTGTAAAGTGGCACCTATCTAGAAGTGCAATACTTTTGATTAATATTTGCTAAATAATCCATCAAATACTAAATACTCAATTCTCATCTATTATCTCTTTGAATTTTTTATAGCAACCCTCTGAGATCTATAAGAAAGCTGTTATTATCCTCATTAATATGATAAAACTGGGACTCAAAGAAGTTACTGGAATTGTACTTTCTAAAGGAGGTAGGACTCTAATCCTAAATTTTGACAATGTCCAACTAACAGCAAAATATCAATTATAATTAAACTTCAGCAAAATTATAGCATCAGAAAGCAAATCAGTGTTTGCCTGAGGTTGAGGGAGGGAAGGGGATTGACTGCAAGGAAACATGAGGGAACTTTTTAGGGTGATGGAAATGTGGTTAGTAAGTATACACATTTGCCAAAACTCATCCAACTATACACTTCACTGTACATTAAATTTTTAAAAATTTGCAGTTAATATAATCTCCAAATTTTGCTTCCCATAAACAGGAGAAATTATTGATCTTCCTTATTCTCTTTTGGCTGCCTTTTTCCAAAAGATTAACAATTATTTCATTTGGATCTTTTAGGGATAAACGTTTTCTCTGTCATTATTTCCTTGATGTAAAATGCTATGACATTAAATTATGTTTCTAGGTTTGTGTAGGGGAATTTTGTTTTTCATATTTTGTTTTTCATATGTATTTACCTTACCTTGGTTGCCTACATTGAGGTATGTTTTTAGTATTTGTGGTTGTCACAGTGTTTCTATTATAAGGACTACTCTGGGGATCTGAATTAACTGGATCACTCACATTCAGATCTCAAAACCAAAAGAGTAAACATTTCTAAAGGGCAAAAAAAGCAATGTCTTTCCCGAGAACACAATACTCTTCCCCTTTTCAAACTGCATTTCCCTCAGCTGGAGAGAGCACGCCAGGTCATTGGGGCAATGCACTGCAGTACACTCACAAGTCTGCCCTTTGGGGTAAGAGCACTTAGTGCGAACTCAAGGCTTTGGTTTCCTATTTTGGAGCTGATTCAGAACTCTGATTCTGTTTTCCTAAAAGATGGATCCTATATCTCAGTAGCACTGCATAATACATGGAACTGTGTAAATAAATGGGTTGCTGATGTTTTTGATAAAATAATAACATTTGTGTATTTTCACAGCACTTTATAAAGTGCTTTCACATTTATCACTGCACTTGAAGCCACAACCTTGTGAAGTTGGTACTATCACTGATCCTATTTCACAGAGATATCAAAATCACCAGCAATACATATAATTTGTCAAAGACATCTAGTTCTTAAATGGTGGAGTCAGAATTTGGTCTCATAGCCTGTCCCCTACTCATTGATAACACATTGACTCTGATAACTTCACTTAGATCAAAAAGCCACCCCTCTTCCAGAGAAGGAAGCATCTAAAGACTATTTCCAATAGTGCAAACATTGATCGCTATGCTAGACAAGAACTTCCTCAAGCATAGGGAAAGAAATAAAGAACAAACATGATGGAATTATCCATCTACCATATAGAAATCCAGTACATACACTTTATCCAATCTGATGGCACCACATCTTATTAACTGTGCATTTCTGACATCGCTATATTTATAATTCATATTTTGATAAGCATAATATATTCATCCCTCAAAACACTAGCCACTCACTCCCTTCTCTATGAGTTCTTCACTGACCTTCCAGGTGAGCTGTTTTCTTCCTCTGTGCTCCTTGATTCATATCAATAGGCTAGCATTTACTATCTTATACTGTATAGTTAAATACTATACAATACCAGTCTGTCCCACTGGTCTGGGAGCACCTGAAAACCAAGGACCATGTCTCACTCACCTTTGTGCCATTGCACAGCAGCTGATACATAGCAGATTCCAAGGAAATGACTGCTGAAAACTCACCATAGGAACTAACCATTATTTGTGATCCCTTATCCATAAATGGGTAATAAATCTTAAGAGAGAATAGTACTAAGGCCCAATCCCTAACCCAAAGACACAGTAACTCTGCCATTATAATCTTACCTACAAATCCAGCTTAAGAATTCTATTTTCACTGCTAATAAAAGTTATCATTGGTCTCTAGTTCATAAGGATCTGCTCACTCTAGACATTGGGGTAATAGGTAGCCTTATCAGTAAACTGAACTGCAACACAAGATAAAAAGCTGAAATCCAAGACTATCCCACTCATTCTAGGGCATCTGGTCACTTGGCCAGTGTACCACCTAATCCACTTGATCTAGTTTATCCCATTTATTTCACACCAAACCCTGTGGTAAGTATTACATGCTGCTGTAGAGGTATAGTTTGAGAGATAAAGGTCTTCAGACTCCATATTCCATGTTTTTCCACTATACTATGTAGCCTCCACACACCTACCTTCAATTTGAGACAGGTAATCTGCAGACAAGGCAGATGAGAAGTGGTAAAGTAGGTTAAAGCACAATGCTAACCCCTCTCACTGCATGCCACCCACTTTTCTGTAACCTTCTGATATCTTATTCAGCATTCTGCAATCCCCCCAACCCTCTTCAAATTGAGCCAATCCCTGTCTCAACCTCTTGCCCTTGGTAACTGTCTCAAAGCTCCACAAAAGTTCCAATAATCCACTTGTATCCACTTTCCTTTTCCTCTCCTTCCCAGTCTTTAAAAAGGTAAATACCCCGAGATGCCTCCTGCACCTCTGACATTCCCCGCAAATTGGTAAGGTCCCTGATACTCCACATGACCTCTTACTGGCTCATCCAAAATCTTCTCACAAACCCCTGGCCATTGAAACACTACCCACTCAGAAAACATTCTCTTCTTTTCCACTCTGGTAAATTCTATAAACATCTGATAATATGTCAGCAGTGTGCTCCCATCCCTGCCTGTAAATCATCCCTACTCCCAGAAATCTCAGAAAACTAGGAGTTTAGACATTCAGATTTTCTTTAGGGTGGTCCCAAATGGACTAGGCATGTTGACCAATATGACATCCCTACCCCTGATTACCAGGAGAAGACAACTAGTCAAAATAGTCTTACTAATTTAGGAGCCATAGCCCTATATAAACGTAAGTCTCACCCCTATTCTAGCTTTGTGCCTGGTCCCTAAAGCTCTACCCACTGTTTTCAGTGAATCCCGATGAAGTGGCAAGGAAGGGCATGGATCAGAGGTTATGTTTGCAGAGCCATCTCTAGGGTTTGGCAGAGTGGGACAATCACCCACCCTTGTGTTTTGGGAGCCTGGGCTTCCCCAGGAGAGAAGCATGAAGCAGTTAGAAGACAAGCACTCAAAAGGTGAAATTTACATATAAAATAAACTTGCTGCTGACTTTTCTTTGCACATTGCTTTCTGGCATCCCTTTTACCTACTATACGTTGTTTATGATTTTTGCATTCTGGTTTCTGATGATCAAGGCTGCCATTAGTGCTCATTTAAACCAGATGTTTTCCACGAAAAAATGTTCGATGAGGGGGAAGGGCTAGGCCCATTACGAAAGAACGGAGGCCTTACGACTTTCCTCCTCCAGGAGGCCTCGCAGGTCTGACTCAGGTTTCCGAATTGAAAGCCCAACATATTTTTTTGGCTTACAGTAAAATGTCGCTTGTGTGTTCAGACAAGAACTAGTGTCAGGGGCGGGGGAAAAAAGCAACGTGAAACACGCTAATCTTTACTGTATATGTAACCAATATTAAATAAATCTAAAACATAAAACTAGAATTAAGTGTTCATAGTGAGTATTGTTATAAAATAAGATTGAAGTTCAAATTCCTTATTTAAATTTTGGTTGAAAATACGTCGTTAACATCACTGGGAATGTTTGCCTATGAGCCCTCATCCCATCCCATCTCATCCTTTCTACGTGGCTCTCTGCATCTTTGCTCCCTTTTCACTGCTTAGGTCTTCCCTGGTGTCTAAGAGACAAGAAATTCTGCTTTCTGCACAAGCTGGTTAGATTGGGGATTTTATCACATGCGACCAAGAGTCTAGACTAAAATGTTGCATTACACATTAGAATTTTTTGTGTTCAAGCTGTGTTGCTGGGGTAGTTTGTTTTACAGGCAATCTGCAAAAGTTGCAGGAAAGTGCTTGCAGGTCTCACAAGGCACCAGTAAGGTAAGTGTCATCTCCTCCATGCAGATAAGGAGACTGAGGCTCTGGAGACTTGCTCAAAAACTAATGGCTAACTAAGATTCCTGGGGAGGATTCCAACCCAGGTGGATACAAATTCTACCAACCTCCTAAAAGAGTTGTGTTAGAGGGCAGGTGAAAATTCCACAGCAGGGGTCCATGAATATACAATACATTTCAACTGCACTTAGTTAAAAAGCTTAAACGATGGATTGGGATAGGTTATTTATCTTCCTTCACTACCAACCTTTTCTGCATCTGATGAAGAAAAGGGCGGGG
>NW_017731409.1:1855705-1907847 GCF_001890085.2 Hipposideros armiger
CGGGGCATCTTGGGACACTGGCTGCGAGGTTCCACACAACGCTGACCTTCCATCCCCATCACCCCCAAGTATCTCAGGTCCCCTCATCTAATGCTGCCCCAGCCACTAAACAATAAAAGCAGAACTTGCTCCTAAAGCACTGGACTCTAAGTCCTCCTGTGTCCCTGCTCTCTTCTTCCGTGCCCTGCTGCTTTGTCCTCCTGCTCTGTCTATAAGGTCACAAACACACAGGAGCATAATGCACAAGGAAACATTGTTACAAAGCAAGGGGGCTCAAAGGGGCAGGAGTGATATCCATCCAGCCGGGGTTAGTCCCTGTGGTTAGGATCCCTATGCGCTCTGCTTTCACTAGAAGAAACAGTCTCATCCAGGAAGTATCCTTCAGCCCCCTTCCCTGCCCGACCTTGGAATCCCTGGCCCACCGTCTCCCTGCCTCAGATTCCCCTGCTCCTCTCTCTTCTCTTTGAATCTCACAAGTTCCTTCCACCTCATCCCTTTTCTACTCACAAAGCCCAATACAAACCCTATGCCTGTTACAGGTGTGGGGTTGCAGGGTGAGTATGAGTCTCAGCTACACCCACTCCTTTAGTTTGGGAGAAGCAGAGATTTAAAAATATCGGATACAGGGGGTGACCAAGTGAGCTCAGTTGGTTAAAGCGCGATGCTGGTAACACAAAGGTTGCCAGTTCAATCCCCTCATGGGCTGCACTCTCCCTAAAAGAGTCAACTATGCCATTGTAGCATGAAAGCAATGTGTAACCAATGACCGTGGCTGTTCCCCAATAAAGTTAAAAAAAAAATCTGATACAGAGGGCTGCACTTTGCACGGGGATTGCAGTCTAAAGCTGGTGTGTAAGGCAAAATTTACATAGTCAAAATTACCCTAGAAAATCCCTTAAACCTCCCAGTACAAAATATATGGTTCTGTAGTTACAACACTGCACAGTAATATGTGTACACAGTAATATGTATAATGCATAATCAAAATCACAAGTGCAAAATACAATTCTGCAGTATTTTTAATTATACACAAGAAAGAAAATGCATAGCTGAACTGGAATAAATGAAATGGGACGCTAATGCTACTCTCAGTATCTTGCACCCCAACTCCCACGGGCTTTCCGCACACCTCTAAATAGACTTAAGGGCTCCATTTACATGAAAAGACAGACAACTCCGGGAACTTCTGAGGCCATCTCTTAAGATACACAATCACCACAAAAAGAAAAGGGAGAGCATTCTTTCACACAGATCTCTTTTCCTGTTTTTGCCTTGTGGCAGGAACAAAAGAAGATTTCTGAAAGAGAAAGCTAGTCAAAACTGGAGGCAATCACTTCTATGCGAAGCTGTGAAAGATGCTTTCCTTTAAACTGCAACATCAACAGCAGCAGCCTTGAGGAGATGCAAGGGTCTTCCTGACCAATTGACCAATTGGCCCGAGGATTCTGAAGGATGCACCAGATTTAAGGGGATATCAATTCGGAGACGCCATGAGGAATAAATAAGAAAGGCACATTCTAGCTGAAGTCTGAGGTTAAACAAAGGTTACATTAGGTACTTGAAAATGATTGGAAGATTAAGTTTTGCAAATGCGCTTACTGTTTTATTAAGAACTCATTCTCCAAGTGTATCTTTAAATATAGTATCAGTAATTGTTTGTTAGCTGTTGAATGTTCTTGTGAATGTGAATGATGTTAGCTTTCAAAAAGTCCCAAGCTAAAATACACTGGTTCAATCAAATTATACCAGAGACCCAGATCTCAACATGGAAGATTTAGTGCCACCATTACAATGCCCCGTCTCATCAATGAGCAAATAAGCTTATCTCACATCACTAATCCCACTAACCTCCTCTTCTCCTCACTTCTCCCTCTCCCAACATACATATGCACAATGTCCCAGTCACAATGGCCACCTTTTTGTTCTGGAATATTCCAAGCCTGCTCCTACCCCAGGGCCTTTGCACCAGCTATTTCCTTCTATCTTGAATATTTTCTCTCAGTTCTCCCCATGATGGATCTTTCTCATCATTTAGGCCTCAGCTCAAGTCATCTCCTTAGAGATGCCTTCTCTAACCACCTGCTGTGGCTGCTCACTTATGGGTCATGAAAGAATTCACAAGGCAGGTAGAAATACAGAAGGAAGATTTATTTAAGTAAGAGAAGAGTCGGCTGGGCAGAGTCTGCTGGAAACTACTGCATCGAGTCTTGGTCTCAACTTTAATATTTTCTAACCAGGATGTAAATCGCTTCATCCTGTAGTGGAATTTTCTATTGAGTTCACCTTTGTCCATTGGGGTAGGGGAAGCAGTTAAACTGGTTATCTGAAACCTTTGCATGTGTTAGGTAGATTTAAGTTGGAGCCAGGAGTGGATCCCATACAGATGCAAAACGTCTCCCAAGTCACAGAACCTGAAGTAAACAGAACCATTGAAACTGCATAGTAAATGTATAAGGTTTGGCAGGAAGGGAGGAAGGCAAAGAAAAGAAAGCTTTCAAAAAGTCCCAAGCTAAATTACACTTGTTAAGTAGAATTATACCAGAGATCCAAATCTGAAAATAGAAGATTCAGTGCCACCATTCCAATCCCATATCATCACTACCCATTTTATACCAGCCGATACTGATTTTACTCATTGTCTGAATCCCTCCATTGGAATGTAAGCACCTTGAGGACAAGCCTGTCTTGTTCACCATGCTCTCCTCAATGTCTAGTATATGCCTGGCCCAGAGCAGGTACCCAATAAATACTTGATGAGAGAATAAATGATTCAGAGGCCAAAAAAGCCATAAAGCTATGGCCATATAACCTGAGTCCTCCTACTTGGACCCAGCATTACGCCCAGGTGCCTGCCTAACTGGTGCTTGCTACCTAACGCACTGGGAAGAGGCCAAGAGGGAAAACAGAGCTTTAAGAGTTCAACTTGCCAGCCAAAAATTATAGACAGCCAAGAATTATCATAGAATTGATTGGTTTGAGATTTCTCTATATACTGCATTCCCTGTCTACCGAAAAAAGGAGAGAGTGATCAGAGATGCAGAACCCTCACTGGTCAGGAATATCAGGTATATCCCAGTCTGAGATCTCCAACAGAACCAAGTTCTCATGCCATCAACCAAAACCCAGGCTCCTTCTTCCTGGCCCAACCAGTTAGACTCAGCGAACACATAGGGTTCTAATCTTGGGGAGGCAAGCATGGTGATGGCATAGCCATTAGACTGGTGATGCTTTCTTCCTTGACCAAAAGAATAAACCCATTTCCTTTCATGGTACTTGCTGGAATTCAATTCAACAGAACTTTACTGAGCCCAAAGTAGACCAGACACTGTACAAAGTGCTACAGAGATGAGAAAGAGTCAGTGGGTTTAGCACCAACAACCTAATGCTGGGGGACATAAGACAAACATACAAACATATAATGCTGACCGCAATCATCAGAAGAGGCCCAAAGAGTGCTCACTTCAAGAATCATTTATTATTATAATGGGCAATCCACTCAGAAGAACACACACAGAAGGCTGAGGAAAGCAATAATAACAAATGTATGTGTTCTTATAACCGGAGCTATGGAAGACACGGAAGAGCTAACTGTTCTTGAGAATCAAGGCTAGAGTAGGCCAACAGTAACAAATCATGATGAATGGGTAAACAAATATTTCCCCCAGTACCTTCTCATGAGGAAGGCATCATCCTAGTTATTTCCACATGGGTTATCTCATTCTTATAAATAATAATGTAAGGTAAATAATACAACTTTATCCTTGTTTTTACACATGAGGAAATTGGAGCTCAAAGAGATATGATAAAGGTCATGGAGTGGAGATGCCAGGATTGGGACCCAAATCTTGAGACTCAGAATCCAGCCTTCATTTCATTAGCCCACAATCATTTCCTGATCAAGATATCACATAACCCATCTTTGTGAGACAGAAAGTGAGTTTTTAAAATCTAGTTTTGGTGAAAGCTACATAAATTTGCAAATTGAAAACAAACAAAATTTTACAAGGATGTAATTCAGGACAGCTATGGATCCCAGAAAGCAATTTCTTCTCCAGATGGTGTAGGAACAATGATACCAATTTTGAGTGATATCATTTATCTTTCAGAAAATTTTGATACAAATATCCACTGGAAAACATCTAACTGGAAATTTAAAAGACTAAAGTAAATGTAATCACTGGCTGTTTACCAAAAGTTTCTAGGATGGCTACGAGAATTTACTTCATAAAATGTGTTGCCAGCTTCTTTGAATAGACATGAGCTAAAATAAAAATGCATTTGGTGGCGCTCAGTGCATATATCCACCACAGACCTGTGCTTATCCTTGGTCTGGAATCCATCTTGCTTGGAACCATACGAAACTATGGCCAGTTATAACCACATTGGCAGATTACAACTGGCACTGCATACTTAACCTTGTCCAAATATTCTTAGTCCCTAAAAAAAAAGCAAATGCCTTCTTGTTAAATCACATGTGATGACCCCAGTGAAGGCCTTTTAAGTACTCTCTTTGTGCTATGAAAGTTTTAAAATCATCCTCCTTTTCTTTGCATTTTGTTCCGTTTCTCCCCCCTCCCCCGCCCCAAAATAGCAAGAGAGCAGATAGACCCAGTGGGGTGAAGGTTAAGTAGGATAAAACTAGGATGCTGACAGCACTGCTCCTCCACAACTTCCTGAAATCCTGATGCTTCATCTAAGTGGGATTTCCAACATTTAAAAATGCACTAATAGTCATCTAAAAGCAATATTTAGCTTCCCTTGGGAAAATCAAGAATTTTAGTAGGACATTGTCATCATATAATTTCTAGGAGTGATAAATAGGAAAGGAAGTAAAGGAAAAATTGCAACTTTGAACAAATGACTTGTACTGATTGACGACAGCTCAAGAGCAGGTTCGTTTAGCACTCCCCCCTCTTCTTTTGAAAAGATATTCTTATGTAATTCAAGTCATTTCATTCAACAAACATTTATAGAGTACCTTCTATGTGACAGGCTCTGTTTAAGGTATTAAGATTGTAGCAACGGCCAAAACAAATCCCTGTCCTAGCGGAGCTTGCATTGTCATAAGGTCAATTGTGTTGGCGTGTTGGTTAGAGGGCTGACAAGCAGGCAAGTGCAGCTGTAGTCAAGGGGGAATCGGATCAGAAAGACGGGATGCCATGTAAAACCTTGGAGGCCACGGTGAGGGTCTTGGATTCTATTCTGAGAGAGATGAGAGGCAACTGAAGGGTTTTGAGCAGACGAGTGATAGAACATGATTTATGTTTTAGAAAGACCACCCTGGCTGCTGTATGGAGAATAGATTTCAGAGGGCAAAGGCAGAAGCAGCGAAGCCAGGCTATTACAGTTGTTTAAATCACTAATGCTGTTGACTTGGTTAGCATGGGAGAGGTGGAAGGGGTGAGAAGAGGATGGGTTCAGGGCTTATTCTGAAAGTAGAGTTGACAAAGTTGCTGATGGATTCAATGTGGGAGTGAGGAAAATGGAACCAAGGATGACTAAGTAACTAGGTAAATGTTGTGTCATTAACTGAAATCATAAAGATTATGGAAGCAGCAGCTTTGGAGAGAAATCAAAAGCTCTGCTTTGAATATGTTAAGTTTGAGATGCCTATTAGACATTTAAGGGGCAGTGCTAAGAGGCATTTGGATATATGAGTCTAGAACATGAACAGGAGTCAGAGCTGGAATCATCAATGTATACAGCTGATATTTAAAGTTATGGGACAGGGTACAAGCAAAGATGGAAAAGTGAAAATGTTAAGGCCCAAGCCCTGGGCTACTCTGAGCTTGGGAGGAGGAACCAGCAAAAAACGACGACTTTAAATTAAAAAAAAATTTTTTTAATTTTAAAAAGAAGTATGTAGTCTCAGAAGCCAAGCCAAGTGGAAAAAAAAACAAAAAAAACCCCCACATATATATACATACACACATATACACACACACACACACACACACACTGAGACCTGGCCATTGGAATCAATAGGGTGCAGGTCATTGGGAACCTTGACGAGAGTCATTTTAGTGAGAAGGTAGAAACAAAAGCCTACTCAGAGTGGTTGGAGAAAAGAATGGATGGGGAAGAAGCGAAGACAATGAATGAGGATTTACGTAAGTCTTTGAGTTCAGTGAAACAAAAAGTAGCTAGAGGAGCAATGTGAAATCTAGGGTAGACTTTAAAGATGAAAGTTACCCAGCATGTTTTAATGTTGATAGGAAGTGGAGAGGGAAAAGTTACTGAGAAAATAAAGGTGTGAGGTATGAGGGAAAGGTGTGAGGTTCGAGTGGGTAAGAGCAAGTGGGATCCAGCACACAAGTAAAAGGTTGGACTCAGCCAGTAGGGAAAAGATGGGTGTATATGAAGAGGATAGATTTTTTTTCATGGGAGGATAAGAAACAACCTCTTCTGATAGCTTCCATTTTCTTGGTGAAATTAGAAAACAAAAATGTCATCAGGGAGGAGTAGAAGGGAAGTATTAGAACTTGGAGAAAGGAGGTGTGAAATGGTCAGTTCAGAGAGGAGATGTTCGAACTGCTGGACAGGACGGAAGGCATTCAAGTAGAGATAACGAATATAAATACAGACGGTGCGTGTTTTTCTTCAGTGAAGGCAGAGTTGACAAGGAATTCGGTTTAACTAGTATAGACATCTTGCTAAGTGAGTGTAATGCAAAAAGAGGAAAAGAAGTGGAGGGTATATACAAAGCAGTGATGATTGCAATGGACCACGGACTCAGTGTGGGGTACGGGAGGGATCTGAGGACTTGAAGATAATTGGTATAAATAATTGGTTTGGGGATCTTGGTGTGGTCAAAGTATTGTTGGAACAGGGATGATAGAATAAATAAGCTATAAACATAAGAGGTGGTGGTCAGAGAAAAGGATTCTTGAAGTCATGACTTTGGAGGAGGGGATGGTGAAATTGGTAACATCGGGGATAAAGTAAGACCATCAGGATGGGCTGCTGAAATGGGACGGAGGAAAAGTTCTCGTGGGAGTGAGTCCCCTTGAAGAGCGCAGAATGTGGGACAGATTGTCTACATGGGTGATGGGGTCGTCAATAATGATTATAAGCCTAATGTGGAGAGAAAGGGCGCCAGGAACCTAGAAGAGATCAGGAAGTTTGTCAATGACTATAGTTTAGAAATTGACATTTCATAAGTCTGATTTCCTCCAATTTAGGCTTTATCTATTTTTCCATCTGTATTTAGAATCTAACTTTTATCTCTGAGTGCACTCAGTCTAAATATGGGTTAGGGGTCTAGGTATCAGTAACTTATTAAAAACAAGTCCAAAGTGCCTAAATAAGTAATAATAATCTGTTTCAGGTCCCTATGCTAGACATTTTCGCCTGCCACAGCCGTGTCTCCTTCTAATGGGGACCCCTACTTACAGTCTGTTCTGCCAGTGTTGGTACAAAGCACGACCCTTCCTTCTCCCTCACATTCTTTGATATAGACGAATTAAATTTTCTGTAATGTTTTCCGCAAATGCAGCAACAAGTGGCATCCTTCCTCCCCTCTTCCCAGCCACGTCGCTGTTCCTGTGCCCTCTTATAAAAACTCTAGAGTCTCCACTGCCAGGGGCCTAGGTGTTCACTTTTCAGACCACGGCTACCCATATCCAGTCAGAGTTGGCTAGACCAGAGTTAAGCAGCTGAGTCAAAGGCAAGAAGTGAGGGGAGAATTATCCAGTGGGTGGTGGGTCCAGGAGAAGCTGCTCAGACGGTTGCTGAGACACGTGAGTGAATGAGGCTCCACAAATTCCTGCTGCTGAAGTCGCCCTCCCAGTACCAGCCTCCAAGAAGCACCACACTACCATGCCTCCTATGCTTGAATTTCCTGGAGTCTTCCCCTCGTACAGTAAACTTTCTTTGCATTTGAGCTCGCTTCAGTGGGTCTTTATTCTTCGCAACCACAAAAGTTTAATTCAAACAGTACCAGTGTGTGAGGGAGGGAGAAAATAATGCTCTCCAGTAAACTGTCTCATGGGGATGGTCATGAGCTGCCCTCAAAAAGCAGGCAACCTGTGGGAAAACCTTGGGTGGGACTATGGTGGGAAAGGTGCATTGATTGCTTGACACCATACAGCCCCCCCCACAATCTGACAGCATGGTCTGCATGGTGAACTCCATCCTTGTGATGACACAGTTTTATAAAATAAATTATATTTTCAAGGAACTATAGAAATCATTATTAGTAATCCATACACACACACACACACTGCTTTATTAGTCAGTGAACCCACAGTCTTTACATTTTATTAAGACACAAAGCCCATGGGAACTTTCCAAGGTCACAACAATTTGTTGCTGGCTACAGATATATGTTTCCGAATAAGAAAAAAACAAAGAATCAAAACCAACAACGGGTTTCAAATCTTACAAACCATGTCCTTTCACACAATCATGTTTCTGAATCTCAGATACCTCACTGTTAGAAGGTGAATAGTAATAACGTTCTTTCAGGGTTTTATTAATATTTAAATGAAAGAAACTATATTAACCTTTAGCATCACATCTAGCACATAGTAAGTATTCAAAAGATATCAGCTCCCATCCTTTATTGTGAAATGTCCTCACTTTCCCATAATTAATAAATCTGTCTATTAATCAAAAGCATTAACTATTGTGTGATTCTCCACCATTTTAAAAGCACAGGGTACAGAAGAAATAAGACATAATGGACTCCACTTTTACAGAGCTTACAATTAAGTTAGGACGCCAAAATACATCACACAAAAAGCAGCACTTTAAAAAGCACTTTAAAACCCCAATATATTCATATATTAAACTTTAGGGTTTTGTAATCTCTTTGTGATGGGAATCTTTCATAAATTTTTTTACCAATCCCACCACCTTAGCAAATCAACTGTTATAATTTATCCATTTTCCCTTCTCATCTTGACCTATATACATACATTTTATAATTTTATATTTTGCTTTTACTGCTTATAATTACACAAAAATTCAATAAATAATTCAATAGTCTTCAAAGTCATCATTTAATTTTAAATTATTAGCAAAATAACCACAATGTATTATTTATGTATATTATAGTTTAAGCAGTCATTCTTCTATTGTTAGACATTGATAGGGATTTTTTTAAGGTTTTCCCCTTTATAAATAATGCTACAATTAATTTGATTAGTGCATTGATCATTTATAATGTTTTTTCAATTTCAGATTTAATTATTTTCCTAGAACCTATTCTGCCAGCAATAAAATGTTAAAATAATAAGTTTGTTCTTCAAAATACTGATTACTTATGATCTCTTTAATATACTTTATGTGAATAAAACCAGATTTTATGTTGATGACTTTGGTATTTATCTGACTCTATCCGATTGCTTCCTGTGCCAAAAGTTTATCTTCGACCAACTGTCAGGTCAGTGGAAGTTTAGAGGCAAGAGAGGTTGCTGAAGGGTTCAGACAACAGGAAAGGCTCATGAAGGAGGTGGGATTTGACCCAGGTTTTGAAGACACAGTAAGAGAGTGAACTGACCTCAGAGAAAAGGGACAATATAGATAAGGAAAACGCCTGAGAGAAAATATTGAGGTATGATGACTGAGCAGTATGACTTGCAGGGCAATTTCCCTGACAGCAGTAGAGTCATTTCTGGGGAACAGCTGCAACAAACCCGAATAAGCAGAGAAGGGCCATATATCATGGAAGGACCTAAAAGCCAGACATAAAAACTGAGACTACCCCAACTGAAATTAACTCAGAGTCACAGTCATCAAATCAGATGAAACATTTAAACGGACTTGAAGTGATAAATCTTTTCTGAGGGTGACATCAGATACCCAAATCCACCTGGCAGGATGAAGAGAGAGACCTCTTATTCCTTAGAACACTTAGCAGACAGCAGGTGGTGAGAGGCATGACAGAAATGGCCAGTGAAATGGCCACCAACACTGGCCAGGACAGGTAACAAAGATGTGATAAGTCCAGTTATAAGGGCTATAACCCCAGTGACCAGTCCTCAAATTCAATACCAAACAGGACAAAACTGTATCCACTTGTCAACCTCAGCGTGTCACCTGAGCAGATCTCGTCAGAGGTGAGGTGCAGCATGTATTTCTTTGGTTGACCACAGTATAACGTCCTGGATCCAGATGAACTTTCTTTGCACAGTATTTATTATTCTAATAAACCAAATGGAATGTTTAGAGATGACTGAAGCAATCTGATTGGCAAACTTACAGGGCATTAATTCTTCCAAGGTGACTGATGCATAAAAAGTGAAACTATAGCACTCATGTAAACAATCCATCTGCCTCATTTCCCTCCCCCAGGCACCTCTAATTTTCAGCTTATGTTAGCTGTAAGACGAGCTAATGTTTTTAGTGTAGAAAAATGGCATTATCCCAGACACAGAACTTACTTTTAGAAAAAGAGGGAAAATTCCACAGCCATACAGATTGTATCAATAGGAACCCATGACCAATGATTAAGATGAATCACCATTACATTCCAGCAGATAGGTGAGACCATGGCACAAGCATCTCAGAAACTAAATACTAACTTATTCCAGGCATCAAAAGTTCCACTTTAGGTGGGCAAATTGTGTGATAACGTTTGCACATAAATATATATATATATATATATATATNCACACACACACACACACACACACACACACACACACACACACACACTTTTGAATTATTGCCAAAGAAATGACTGCAACTCAACAATCCAATCTAATTGTCTCGTTCTTTCAAAACAGGTCTCTTCCTGTGGGTATTTAAAAATCAGAGTGAGTGACTGTCATATGAGGCAAACAACTTATAAAAGGAGTTGGATAAGTCAGATATGAAAGCAGGACTTGAAACTATGTGTCCAGAACCAAGGTACACAAGCTCTTTCCTGGAGCCAGACAAACAAACCAGGTAGGTACCCTCCAAGGTCAGTTCTTAATTATCTCCAGGTAATTACCTTACACTTATCTTTGGCAAATCTTGCTTTCCACTTCTTGTTGATATTATTAACTCTTCCTATCAACCCTTTGTGTATGCTTGCCCTTGAATTCATTCTTAGGCCCAAAAGAGGAAACTTGAGAAAAAAATATTTGAAACGCAAGCTCCTTAAGATATTAATGTGTTTAGAAAGTAGAGAAAAAGGAAAAGAAAAAGAAGAGGAAAGTGAAGGAGGAAGCAAGGGAGGAAGAAATGAAAAAGAGAGAGTGGGGAAGAGAGGTCCTCAGTGAAGGGGGTGGGGCCAGTTGAAAGGGGAAGCAGAGGCAAGAGAAGAGACCAAACGTTGTATTTAGGATGATGAGAATTATTCCGGAAATGAAAGAATCTAGGCAATGGAGAGGGATACACTAGACTGTTCCCCAGATCCTCCCGAGTCACCTCTTGATTTCTCAGTACCCAGTGAGTATTTATAAAGCCCAACGGTACGCCTTGCATTCAGGTAGACAGGGGCGCTTCACGTATTTATGCCACGGATCCCTTTGGTATTTGATGAAGCCTATGGACGTCTCATAAAATATAAAGGATTGCCAAGGAAGCCAATTTTATAGAAACCCTGTTTTCAAAGTGATTTTTGAATATGTAAAATTTAAATAATGTGCGTCTTAATCCATTAAATATAAAATCTAGTGGTGGGTCTAATATAACTACTATAATGTCAACATAGTGATGATGAATGTAAAGAATATTTCAAGGTACCTGGAGCCACTGAAATGTAATATTAAGTAGTTTAAAATCATAGGTACTGTTACTACTACTGTGGTTTGTTGCCTACATTCAAAATTGAAGAAAATGCTCAATTTTAGTTACAGGTGAGTGAAAATGAGACATAATTTTTTTTCTTTCCCAAGTTCATGAATATACTGAATTTGGGAGCCGGGGAAGGATTCATTGACCCTGGCTAAGAATCTCTTATCCTATTCTTATATAAAGAATAAAAACAACTTGAAGAATCAGTCTCTCTTATTTTTAAGCTTTTTAATCCAGGAGCAACATGAGATTCCACAAAATCATACAGACCAAAGCTGCTGAGGAAGCTAACAATTCTGAAGAAATATCACTGAAGCAACAATGAACATGAAGTGGCACTAATTAAGGCCTCTGGGATAAGGCAAGTCTTTTCCAAATTCCTAAAGAAGTGTTAACATCTTGGGGACACTGACTAAATGAAAACATTAAATATGAGTTCCACTTCATACCACTCAAGGTATGATCCAGACAAACTAGAATTAAATATAATTAAAACTATTCAAAACATTAGGAGAAAATATGGGCATTTTTCTTCTTTGTTGTTAGTGATTGTTAAGACAGAATGGGATTCAGCATGGTACTTGAGGCCAAACAAATACACCAGTAAAATACGCCTATGTCAATGTAATGAAGAGGGGAAGGGTGTGGGCTCACAGGCCAGGCTGCCTGGGTTTATACCACTTCTATTTATATGACTCTCTGTACCTTAATACCCTCTTAGTAAAACAGAGATAACATTACCTACCTCATAGGTTTGTTGTAAACAGTAAATACATATAAATCTTTACGAATAAGACAGTTGGCATGGTAGCTAACTGCTAAAAAAAAAAAGTGTCTATTATAATTATTATTACTACAACTTCTTTTAAGGTCCTTTTAAACCTAAAAGAAATAACGGAAAATACTGATGTATTTGATTACACAAAAATGTAAGACTTTTGTATATTAATGGCTCCATAAACAAAATTAAAAGACAAGTGAAAAACTAAGAAACATAACTGAAACAGATATGAGAGGCAAACAGTTAATGGCCTTAGTATATAAAGAATTCTTACAAATCAATATAAAAACATACATTAACATTCCAACAGAAAAACAAACAAAAGGCATGAACAGACAACTGACAAAAGACAAAATACAACATATGGAAAATTTGTTCAAAAGAAGAGTTAAGGATGTGATAAAATACCTAAATAAAATGTTAAGTAGAAAAAAGTGGACCAAAGCTATATATAGTATATCGATTTTATAAATACACAAGTACTTTGAAAAAAGCATGGAAGGAAATATGTCAGAATGCTAAAGTATTTGTGGATAGAGGATTATGAATAAGTGATTTCTATTTTCTTTTTTATATTTTCCTGCCTTTGTGAATGGAGAATTTGACCAAATTTACAATGAAGAACATTTCCTATTAATAGAAAAAAGAATATAACATTGTAGCATTGCTTGAAATTGTGAAAAATTAGGAGCCATCTAAATGTCCATCAATAACAAATGAGTTAAAAACATACATAATATGCATACATATATTCAATATGACTTCATAGGCAGCTGTTAAAAAAATAAAGTATTTTTTGTGCGATGTTTTTACGTAAAAAGAAACAAGCTAGAAAACAGTTTATTTAAGTATAACCCCATTAAAAATACTGTGTATATTCCTCCATTATTTGGCAAAAGATGTGTGTGTGTGTTTGTGTGTGTGTGAGAGAGAGAGATGGAAGGATGAGTGGTGAAGGAGAAGTAGGAAAATATATTAAGGCTGGGAGGAGTACACTGAATTTCCAGGATCGAAGATAGGACTATATTTAAATGTAAATTCAAAAATATATCTAAGCTAGATTTGCATTATTTTAGATGGCTTCTATTTCTCCATCCCCCCCCCCCCCATTGATATAATTTCTCAAGACCTACACTTGAGTCTCTACACAGACTAGTTCCAAGAAAACCAGGACCTAATCATGCTTTAAAGCTCAAAATTTCCACAGCTAAAATGAGGTGATTTGTTTTGTTTTTAACATTGTATTTTGCTGTTTTCAAGTTTTAGCTGCCTGGCTATGGGTGTAATCAATTCCTGCAGGCTGTAGGATTAAAAGAGGATTTTGAGCTCTTTTTTGTAGAAGCTGCAAAAGACCCTTTAGAAACAAGGGACTCAAGAAAAAGCTATTGGCTGTGAAAAACATTCCTTTTAGATTCTCAATAAATACCAGTTCCTTCCTGTGCCTTACAGGTTATGAAGCCTTCTCCAGTGGCAGACAGGTCAATTTTTATGTGCATAACTGAGATAATACAGCTGAGTGAGAACTACATTCAGTCATAACAGACATTCGTATTTTCCCTATACATTAGAAAATGGAGAGTTTTTACATAAATGTATTAGCTATCATCTTCAAACAATGCTCCTCTTTTTCACAGTCAAAACCAGGATTTCGGACTGTTATAAGGGCTGCCTTGGAAAAGTACAGCACTAAAGCCTGACAAAATTCAGTAGAGGAATGAGCAAAAACATTGGGCCCAGCGGACATGGGGGCAACATAAGTGAGCTTGTGTACAGAGAGAAAGAGATGTGATGCCTGCAGGACACTTCAGAGAGGGGAGCCCATCATGGGGGTAAGTCTCTTTTCTTGAAATTATTTCCTTTATTTTGTTTTCCTAAGCGTTAGAGTCAAATGACCACTCCTCCACATTCCTTCAAAAGCTTCAACAAGTTTGAAGGTATTTACTAGCATTTAAAAGAGAAAAAGACTGAAACCTCTTTCCTTCTGTAGCTACACTCCCCTCTACCAAGAAACAACAACACAGGCTTGGCTCTTTCACCTTATGCTTTTAAGAAGGAATTTTAATGGGATGGAGCCCTCGGAGGTACACAAACTTGGAAGGGAGAAGCACCACAGTAAATCATACCTTACAAAGGAGTTGAGCCCACTGGCCACTGCCAGTGATGTTAAGTCCATAAACAAAATCTGTCTTAAAAAAAAAAAAATTCCTCCTTGAAAGGTACAACAGAAGAAGATGGATCGCCCTTTTTCTCTCGGTCTGTCATGCAGGAACCAAGGACTTGTCAATGACTCCAAATAGCAGGGCCCTGACAACTGGTCAAAGACGATTGCTTGGTTCAGCATCTCTCTTAGCTCTGGAAGTGTTTTCCTCCCAATTAATATAAGTTATGGGGCTGCACTGGAAAGCTCAATAAGCTGACATTCAAGAACACAAGTTGGCTTTTTTATGCTGAACACCATGGTAAACTGATATCTACAGCTTGTATCCACGAGGGTGGGGGAGCCGAACTTCTGGTCACTCTGCTAGAAGCCTGCGCTGTGCTGTGGCTGGGCCCCCACCTCATCTCTGTCATCCTGTCTTACATATGATCTCTCCCCTCCTGCTAATGCCTGCTACTCCTCTACTGTCCTATTTTCTTACTGTTCCCTACCCCAGCCCCTCAGGTCACTGGTTTTGAGCTGTCATTGAGATGTAGGCATAAGGCTTTCAGTGAGTTAATGCTGGTGCTCTAGGGCCATGAGCAGGCCTGGGCAACACCCGAGAGGCCTGTCCCCAGAGAATTCAGGGAAGGATTTTGGCCATTTGGGGTATGCTTTTTCCATCGATGGATGAAAAGAATAAAACTACTGCCACTATGTTGTTCACTTGTGAAATACAAATCCCAAGAATTCTTCAACATTTAAAAACATGTAATTAAAGGAACCAAATTTTGGTTGTTTACCTTAAAAGTAAACTATATATATATCTCTATACCTTGAGCATGATAATGAGAAAATTAAGCTTCTTGATTTGGAAACAAATATAGAAACACGCCGTGACTCATGTTTACCATTGTTCTATTCTAGAAACTTGAAAGCATGGCCTGCATAGCGAAGACCCACATAAAAATGCACACACATTTGCTGTAGTCCTGAGAGCAGAAGATATCAATTAATTGGAGGGTATGAAAATAAAGATGGGACAAACGTGGTTGGGGGGGGGGCTAGGGAAAGAGGAGGGAGGAATGACAACAGCAAAAATATCATAAATAAATAATTCAGAATGGATGCTAACTACAAAAGTGGGAACAAAGCCAGGCTATAGATCAGAGACTGAATCGAGGGTTATTTTGTGCAACACATTTATTTACTAAAGCACCAAAGCAGCTATTAGAGGAAACAATAAAAAGGTCCCCTCCCCGTGGAAATTTGAGCCCTGCTTTGGAATTTTTATGACATTTCATTCTTAACAAACAAGAAGGTCTCACAACCCTCTTGAAGCTTCAAAGAAGCACTGTGGCGGTGGCCTGCGATGGACAACCTTGGTCTGATTTATATATGTTGCTTCAGGTATTCTCAAAAATTTGTTCTTTATGAAAGAACAGCAGCTCTGGCAGGCACACACAAACCAACCAGCCCTCATATCCCTAGCTTGCAGGCTTACCCTGATTCAATGTGACTCACCTAAGTCACTCGAACAAGGCCCCTACATGTCACCAGTGCCTTGTCTGCAGAATTAGGATATTACCAGGAACTCCAGCTACAAACTAAAAAATATTCTGAGATTCCCAGTTGGAAGTAGCGGAGGGTGTGGTAGGAGCATGTGTGTAAAACGACAGTCCGGTTTGTTTTATGCAACAAGTGGGTTCCTGAAAAGTCAAGGTTTAAGTAGTTCTTCCCCCCCCCTTCATTTTTGTAAATGGCATCATTTACAATTCATATCAGGAACTTGCTATTTAATGAAATCCAAGTGTGGTTCCAGTTGTAAAGAATGCTTTTTGTAATTAAAACTCTTTTTGTTTGTTCCACTTTATACAGCCAGACTTGGTTTTACTGGAGTTCCTTAACGCAGGATATGCTTAGAGTTTTATAACTATTCTTGTTTTGTTTTCATGCTATTCTTTTCTTTTTCAGCAAAAATCCAAAGTATTTCTATATCCCAGTTCATGCTCTTCACAACATAAAAGGACAAAACTGGTGCTGCAGCTTTATTTAGCTTTAGTGTGTCCTGTGGCATGTGAGGCATCCAGGGTAACAGACACTTGGGGAGTGCTGAGACACCAGCAAAGTCACCAGGGGAAAAAAACTGGAGGCAGCGACCCACAGCCCATGCAGCAGGACTTCTAAACCAGCCACAGAGCTGAATGGCAATCAGGCTGCTCTTTAAAAACAAAAACCTGTTCTGTATACCTGAGCTAGCGAGGGCTGCATCTTCAAGCTGAGCCAGTGCAGTCACTGCTGCCCCAGCTCAGTCACTGCTGCCCCTCTGCCAGGGCAGCTGACACCACTCAGCGCAAAGGTTCGGACTCCTCCCACCAGACCCTCCATGACCCACTGGCACAAAAGGGCAAGAGTGCCAGCGTCACTGGGTGCATCCATCCTCATCTGCCATTTCAAAGCAGCTGCCCGCAGGCCCTGTCTGCCCTCTGCTAGAGGAGCGCAATGGGGCAGAAAAATTAAAATGCTGGGGAGCTGGGGTGGGGGAAGAAAGAAAGAGGGGAACCTTAAAGACAGTGTCTTGGAAGCATATGTTTTAGAATCACTGCAGCCAGTTCCCTGTCGAGAAAATACTGGCCAGGTTGGTTGGTCCGATCTCATGTAGCCACAGATGGCTTACGCCTCACTGTTCAGGACCCCGCTCCCAGCATAGTAAGAAACAAAGGCTCTCATGCTTTGCGGTGTACTTATTCTGCCACCTAGTGTTACATGAAAACAAGCCAATAACATCTTTAAAAACACATGCTGTGTTGGAAAAGTAAAAAGAATCAAGAATATCACTAAATTGCATTTTTTTTTCTTTCTTTCTATAAAAAGAACATCGCTCACGTACACTGGCGGCCCGGGGAGGCATCGCCAGCAATTGTAGCAGTCCTTCTCATTTGAATAAAAAGCCAAAGAGCATTAGGTCTGAAGCTGCGGGTATGAAGGAGCAATGAGTATAACCTCAAAACCCCATTTTAATGATTTTTGAAAAGGTCTGGTCCCTCCACGTAGGTAAATAGCACAAATACAGTCCTGCAGACCAGGAAGCCGAGCCACCTGGAACTGGACGCGGAAGTGCAGCCATTGCAGTTTCTACCCTGGAGAAGAGAAGGAAAAGTAAGCAGAGAGAAAACAGGGACTGCTGTGTAAGGCATTGTCACTTCTGTACCTGAGGCATCAGGAGGTAATGAAATGAGTCGTGGGCTTGAATGAGAGCCTGGGCCGGAGTCCCAATTCAGTAGCTTCCTAGCTGTAGCGGGTGAGTTGCTCAGTATCTCTGAGCTTCCATTTTGTTTTCTGGAAAACAGCTGTACTTCTATCTACTCTTCCTACTGTCACCAAACTGTCCTGAGGATCCATTAGATAATGTACGCGAAGGCATTCTGTCAGCCCTAAAGCGCTGTGAAGGCCATTTCCCACACTCTGGTTTATGGCTGTCACTTACATGCATGTGGCCCTGTGTGAAAAGGGCTGTGTAATGAACTTGCTGTCCTAGAGTGCTGGTGTTCTCAAAAAAATGCTTTTATGGTTAAAAGAAGCATTAAATGAGAAAATGTTCAAATAGTCATGCAACATATGAAAGAATCCCCTGACTAGACTAATAAAGAATCAGCATTATAATTTAAAATCAGGTTATTTCAAATTTTTCTCCTGAAAATTACGTTCTGTTGAAAATGTTAAGGCTACCTTGATTAGCTATGCCTCCTGAAATGGATATATTCGCCCAAGTTCTCAAAGTGATGGAGAACCTGAACTGACCTTTCCTTCTTATAGGCAGAACTTACATTGTGATAGTAAACCAGGCATCAGGAAACTTAGTTTTTCATTTTCTGTTCCCACACTTACTAAGCTGTGTAACTTCAGGCAAATCACTTAACTGCTCTCAGTTTCAGTTTCCGAATGTGCGAAAAAGTGAGGGGTAAACTAAACTGCTCTGTGATGAAAAGTTGTTCTTCAGCTTTTGATAGTCCAAGTCAAAGAAAATGAAAAGCTCAAGCTAGACCAGCTTTGGTAATTTTCAGAAAACTCCTAACATTTTCAATCACAAGACAGAAAGGACAGCCTCAGGGGAGAGATGGCTGCTGTCCTATGGGTGTGCTTGTGTCTTCTATTGGAATCTCTTAAACCTGGTCAGAAACCACTGTGGGCCAAAAAAACAGGCTGTACCAAATGCTTACCCAGCCACCCACCTAGCCTTTCAAAATTCCAAAGAAAGACCTTATTTTATCTCTGAAAACACCCTTTGCTCTTTTTAGTAATACTTCTAACAACACCAAGGAAAGAGTTCTGTTTATCCAGGTTTCCTCTCTCCCTACAAAAGTCAGCATGCCTTGGGAATACAGCAAAAACAGTCTGGGGAGTTCATGACCAAAGTCACACTGAAGAGGGATCAACCTTGGTGCATGACTGCCAATACAGGATACAACTCATGCCTACAAAACCCCCACCGCTGATTTCTCTTTCAGAAATTGCAACCACAAGGGGTTTCCGAGCCCTTCTTCCCATGTGGAAGCTCCTTATTTTAAACGGTCCAGGTTCCCTTTCCCTTTAGGATGGTGCTGGTCCCTAGTCTTGTAAAAATGCTCAGGTTTGCTCCGTATCCCGGCTACTGTGTTTGTACATATCCAGGCACATTTGGCCAGTCAGATTGTGTCCTTTCCCTTCCCCCATCTACTGGAACTTCCACCCTCTGTATCAAAAGGATTTTTTCAGGCCTTTCCAATAGTCTGCGGGAGGCCAGGGAGACAGATCTAATCAGGGTTCTCATCCATCTTTTTCCGCTGGCCAAACAGAGCCAGGAGGCTGAACGCAAAGGCGCTGCATTCTTTTCTCTTCCTCAAGACACGCTTCTGTGGAGAGTTAAGGGCCCACTGTGTGTTCCTGGGAGCTAACATTTTCCTGGGGAAAGTTCAGGGATTTCACATTTGCCCCAAACCAAATACACATGAAACTTGAAGACTAAATTCCACAGAGCCTTTTAAAAGCCTTGCCTCTCCTTGGCTTACAGCAACCCCGAAGGCTTGTTGTATCTCATTCATTTTGGCAGCTTTCCAGAGCAGCTGACAAACTGAAAATAAGCACACTGCTGTCCCCCTGCTGCCCTCTCTCCCTCCTCCCCCTGCTCTCTGACAACCACCACTCCTCCCGGACCGAGAGAATCAGATGTACTCTCAAAATAAGATGCAGGTGAACCCACCTCTGCCTCCTTGCTCAGAGTTTAATATCGACTTTGAACGTTCCTGGTTTGAGATTTCAAATGTAAGTCATCATTGGTCTAAATCAGACTGTGGGATTAGAACCCTATTCATTATATGAGAGCAGGAATTCATCCTTTGGAGATACGTGTCTAAGGTCAAAAATCTCCTTGGAGACATGCCCACCTCCACTTCCAACTGCCTCTGTATCTGTCGCTGTCCTTTTTGATAAGCAACAGGAAAAGACATATGGGATAATTTTTGTTGCACACTTTGAACCAAATATTTGAGGCAGGTATCTCTGTGCTTGGAATCCATGTTGGAAAGCTGACCTGGGAGGATGTAAGAAGCGTCACATACGAGCGAATCACACCAATGCTATGAAATCTAAATGATGGGCTCTAAGTAGGAACCTGGGGCCCCCATGTCAGGTATCACTGCCATGTATTATCAATACATCCCGAATCTCATCAACCATAGCTGGAGATCCACTTGACTCGGAACCTAGCAGCAGCCCCAGCTCCCCAAATCAGCGAGGGGAGCTAGGCATCCAGTTTGTAAAGCCTTCCAGTAAGAACCACATTCACAGAAGTATTACATTTACAGCCACCCTGATTTGCTGGACCCCACCCTGGCTGGGGAGCCTCTTGATTCCAATACAAGTGGGATTAATACCCCCTAGAGCAGGACAGGGACTGACTGGCCTAGAGAGGATGGAGGACACAATGAGGACACAGGTCATGGTGCTGCCTAGGTGTTTTCACCTTGGTGTCAATCAATACATCTCAGCTCTTTTGTGTTAGGGCACTCTCTAACGCCTCCTTCCAAGGGAAAGACCATGAGCCTTTCATACCGCCCTCATTCATCTACCCAAATGTTAGGAGATTATTTTCTTTATGAAGTATGCCGATTAATTGCCAAGGCAACACCTGTGCATCCCCTTTTTTGCTCTGGGAAGCATTCTAGGAAATCCATGTACAAGACTGCCCAGAGATCACCCACCCAGTGGCTTGGAATGCAGTGTGACCAAAGGCATTTCCAGAGAGCTCGCAGGGCACAATGGCCATGCATGGGTGGATTTGCTGGATGGATTAGACAAACCAACCGCAACCTTTCCATCTTTTGTTTAGATTCCTTCCAGTAGATTGGCCTTGTTACCAATACTGATGCCAAGACTAGCAAATGCTTGCAACAAAGCATTGTTGTTAACCCTTACCCCCTGCTTCACTCACCCTAATTATTCTCTAACAATACAATGGCTTCAAAAAGCCTCCAACTGCCCAACAGACACTATGGGCCAGAGGAATCGCTGAACACAAGCAGCCTATCCATAAAAGACAATACTGAAGCAGCTCTGTCTGGGTATTTGCCCCATCTTCCCTGAGACAATGGGAGAGAGAGCTCAGGGAATAAAAAGGAAGTCCTGCTCTACAGATCTTTTGTTGGCCTGCCAATGCTGTATCTGTTCCAAGTTCTTGGGCGTATCCTTTACCACTCCCAAAGACAGGAAAAAGCCTCAGTTTCCTAGGAAATGCAGTTTCTGTGTTTTTGATGAATTCCTATTGTCGCCAAATCAGACTTCGGTGAGGACTCTGTAAGATTATTTTTCTCCTAAGGTCAAGTACATCTTATACAGCAGACAGTCATGGGTCACTGAACTAATTCACAGCAACGGTAATAACATAAACAGTTCTTTCCGTAACATTTTAGATGGCACCAACATATCATCATTGTTGTGGTTGTTTTTTGGGTTTTTTTTTTCAAACAGATAACGTGGGTGGATAGAGGAACTAAATAGAAAAGCAATAGACTGGAAGCAGTCCACCATACAAGGAAGCCTGTTTAAGAGGCTGAAATTGTTCTAATAATCCTAAATGTTTCCAAAAAGGGAGAAAAGAAAGTCAGCAGAAAATGAAATGAGAGGAAGCCTCTGTTGATAACAAATCAACATATGATTGGGATGCACCCATGGTGATGAAATGCCAGTAGAAATAAAAGGTCAGTTGTTTCCAATAGTCAATGCTGTCAGTCCCGTGTTTAAGAAGAACCGACCAACACAGTAAGCTGGAATCTCAAAGCTATACCAGAATAAAGGGGATCCATTATAATCTATTTGAGTCATCAAGTAGTGTGTGTCCATATGTAAATGGAACATGGGACCTGGAATGTGTAGTGTGTCAATTACTACCACAGAGAAATTGAAGCAATAAAAACTAAGGTTCCAAACCATGCCCACAGCAGAGCTATAAATACGTGAGCAAAGGGAAACTGAATCTTCCAAGGAAGAAAAAGGCTGCATCAAAAAATGAGCAAGCTGTCGATCTTAGAAACTACAAAATAACACCAACCGTGACAATTTAAAAGTGATGTTACTCAATAATTCTTACATGCTAGATGACCTAACCAAAAAGATAGACTACTAAAAATATGAAATAATATGTAGAAAATTACTTTTTGCCTGAAGGTTTGCATACTATAAGGAAAAAATGTGAACAATGCTTTACAAAAAAAAAAAAAGACATTTCAGTTTATTGAAACTTGCAAAGGTTAAAAATGTAGTCATCCTGAAGATATGTCACTAACTAGAAAACAGGCATGATAACTCTAGGCAAGTTTCTGGTGCAGGTCCATAAATTATAATATCCAACACTGTGACTACCAAAAAAAAAAAAAAAGAAAGAAAGAAAATGTCATTGATTATCATATGTGAATCAAAGCAGTGAATGATTTGAAGGCAACAAGTACTGATTTGCTTTAAAATTTCTGGTATAAATAGTCCCAGCTTTTAGATATAAATTAATTCTGAAAACTACATGTTAAATTAATAACAGTGATAATAATACATGAGGTACACACTACTTATGGTATTATCATTAGTTGGTAGATACTAAAATATATTGTCCAATGGCCCCTTCAAGGAAGGACTTGCTGCCCAGCCATGGGGAGCATGATCAGCGGAGAGCCTCCGACGTCGGCTCCTTCAGGGTCTGCCTTGCCCAAGGTCATGTCCTTCCAGGATGGGGTGGGTACAAAGGCCACAGCAAGTTCTAGAGCAAACCTAATTTTAAACTATTATACTCATTCTTTATTAGCCTAGTGGGGAAATGTTTCACTTTTTATTTTTTATTCACTCTAGAACTAACTTGCCACAGGCTGAAACTGCTGGGTCTGCATCACAGCTCAGTTCCTCCCTCTGTTCAGTCTTGCTCCTTTCCCTTCCTTTCTCAAGTGTTGATCCCTACAACGTCTTGTACCCCAAAGTCCATCTCAGGATCTGCTTTTGCAGAACCCAACCTGAAATAGTTAGCTGCTCAAAAAATTTATCCATGCATTTATCATGCAACAAACATCCATTAAGCACCTCTTATATGCTAGGGCCTGTTCTAGATCCTGGGAATCTGGTAGTGAGTAAATCCCTACTCGTACTGGGCTTCAATTCTAACAGGGGAAAACAGACAAGAAATATACAAACAAGTAAATGTGATCAACTCAGACAAGTGACAAATGCCCAGAAGGAAATAAAACAGGGTAACTGGGGTAGAGAGTGTACGGGGGGTGTGGTAAGTGGAGTGCTACTTCAGCTAGGGAGTTCAGGACAGTCTCGGTAGAAGGTGATTTACTAACCAAGGCTGGAAAGATGAGACATGCCGGCTATGTGAAGGTAAGGGGTGAGAGCATTCCAGGCAGGCGTTGGGTTGTTGTAGGTACAAGGGTCCTGGGGCAGGAACAAGTCAGGCACGCTGAAAAGACAGCAGGAAGAGCAGTGTGGCTGAAGTGCAGTGTTAAGAGATGAAGTCAGAGAAGGTGTATGGACACGCTCACATAGCTTCGCTACTGGACTCTTAATAATTGAAAAGGTAGAGCTATATCTTATTTATCTGGCGAAGAGCACAGGTTTGGGGGCTGACAATCTGGGTTAAAATCCTGGCTCTACCACTGACCAGCTGGGTAACCCTCGCAAGTTCCTAACTTCTCTGACCCATAGCTTACGTGATAATATCATCTTCATAAGGTTGTCATGAGAATTAAGTGAGCAATGTGAAAAGTACCTACTTAGCATGGCGCCTAACACATAAAAAGTGCTCAGTAAATTGTAGCTATAATTATTTTTAACCTCAGCAATTAGCACAGTTTCTAACATTTAGCAAGTACCCAAAAAGTGTATGTTGATGAAGTAAGGCAAAAACCCGACTGTATATATACTGTACTTTCTTCTGTTTGTACATTAAACTATCATGTCAAACTGAGGAGACAAAAAGGTGACAAAGGAGGCTTTATAATGCATTTGTTCAACAAATATTTATTAAGCAGTGACATGTGAGAAGAAGTGGACTTCCTACCTAGGCTTACAACCTAGAAGGGGAAACAAGGTGCGCTAAACAAGGTGTGTCACAGACAAGTGGCACAGTACATCCAGGTATAGGCTATTGAGGAGTTCAGAGGCTGGAGGTCGCCTCCAATCGTTTCCTAGTTAGGATGGCTATGGAGGGTACCCTGAGGGAATGGGATTCTTGACAAGAGAAGATGAGAAAAGGAATTCATCCTTGGCAAACAGGATGAATTAAGCCAAGTGTGGCGTGACAAAAGAAAATGCATCTTTAGGGAGGGATGGTGAGTCCCGACTGGCTGGAGGATGGGCATTCATGCGGGGGTCCTGAAAGGGCAGTGTGGACTAGCCTGGAAGGACCACAGATGCCAAGGACAGGACGTGGTAACCAGAGAAGCTTCAGAGGTAAGGTATGGCCAGGCTGAGACAACCTGATCCCAGACAAACTGAGGAAGTCCTGTCAGCTGTGTACGGGGTGGACCCAAGCAGGGAGACCCTGGTGACAGAGCAGACACTATGAGGTAATTTAATCCTGATAATATCCCAGTCAGTATTGTCAGATAGGGAAACTGAGGCAGTGTGTGCTCATGGTTGCACAGCTCAGAAGTGATGGGGGTAGGGTGCAAACTCATCAGCCTGACTCCAGAATTCATTGAGAGAGAGACATGACTGGGCTGGGGAACCACGTGATGGTCTTTGAGTAGCAGGGGAAAAGCACTTGGGCTGGGCTGCCTGGGGTGGTGTTGAGAGGAGGCAGGCAGAAACTACCAGTTTGTTTTGTTTGTTTGTTTGGTTTTTAGCTGAGCCATCCTGCCACCTGTTGGCAGCTCAGCGGCAGCTCAGCTCGGGCTGTGAATCAAACCAGGGACCCTGTTGCTCAGAGCTCAAACTCTTGAGCAAGCTCTTAACCAACTGAGCCACTCGGCCGGCTCTCAGAAACTACCAGTTTTAAAGGCATAAAATCTGAGCACCAAAAGAATTTAAATTTAAATGGAACCTATATTTATTAGACTGAGCTAAAACGATCAAACAATATTTTATCATGACATCATGAGTGACAATTTAAAGAGAGCATAAATATGATTTTCTCACAACAAGGGAAGAAAGACGGGGGTGGGGGGAGAAATGGAGAGAAAAAGAAGGTCGCTTGATGCTAAGTTGCAACCCTGAATAGCAGCTTACAAGAGGGAAGAACGTGCAATTTGGGTTTGTCAATCTACCAGCGCCACATTTTAAAGGGAAAGACAAGAAGATGTCATAAACTAGGCCTTGGTGGGTGTCTGGGGTGAAAGCCACGATAACATACCAACAGCTACCAGCTAACAGGACAAATGATAAACATGCAAAGATGGCGAGCTCACTGGAATTGCTTTTCCTCAGCAGACATGTCACATGTGAATTGGGTTTTAATTTAATTTAATGAAATAATATATGTACAGACCAGCGCAGCGCCTGAGGCAAAGCACATGCGAGCTCCTTTGCTTTTCCTTCTCAGCTTCTTCCCATATCAGCCACCAAAAGGGTAAGGTCACCTTTCTTTCTCTGGTAGCTTAAGCTGGAGAAATAGAAAATAGTTCTATAGGTCTTCAGAAAGAGAAAAACAAGGCGCGTTTCCATGGGTTGAAGTCCTTGATCTGGCATTACCGATAAGCGAGCTGGGGTGGGTATGGGAATAGAAGCTGTTTCCTTGAGGAGTGAGAGTGAAGCCAGGGACATGAACAAATATCAGGCTGCAAGAAGACAAGGGGCCTTTTGTACTCTGGACACTTTATTTTCTTCTACAAGGACTCACCATAAAGAGCAAGTTCCCATGCCAGGTGAAACCTCTCACTTCTTCAGTTAGAGAAATAATCATCCTTTATCATAATTTGACCTCCAGGCAACTGATGAGTAAAGCACTTCTAAGAAAAGATTAGGTAAATAAATAAGTACATATTGATTATACGCTGTAGAAGAAGTACACTGGACAGTCACATGAGCTTGAAGTCATAATGGCCTGAGGGAAAAAGGCTTCTGCTGCTAGCACATACCATCTTTTTCCCCCTCTCCATCCTCCCTAACCAGATAACCCCCCAAAGTTCCTGTTCAGTGTCTGTCCTTCCCTAAGTGCCTGTGTATGCAAGTGTGGAGTTGAGGGTGTTAAAGGTTTCCAGATCCTGGGTGAAAGGTGCTGTTTGAAGTCATCCCACTCATTACGGCTGTAACAAGCATGGGTTGTGGCTCTAAATGTACACAACGAGGCCTGTTTTGAGATGAAGGAAACTAAAGATCCGAGGCAGTCTTTATTACTGTAGATATAACACCCCGGGTAATAAGGGTGCCCCATAAAAACCCCTGCTGCTGATAAAGAGAGGCTGGGGATTCCTGGACAATTTCAGTGTCACACCCAGGGAAAAGTTCTCTCTGCTCCAGATGCCTACACGGATCTTCTCGTGGTCAGGCTGTGTGGCCCTCTGGGTAAGACTATGCAAAAATAAGGAGCATTTATGGGCCAGAACGATATGTGGCTAATGTAGCTTTTTCACCTCCAACCGAAGGCCTTTCATTTTTTAATTCAAATACTGTATTACACTTTGGGTGGCCAAATTTTCTCAGCTGAAAACTTTGTCAGTAAGTATATTTAAGGGCACAATGGAAGACACTATTTGAAGCGAGACTGGTGGGCCGCCTGACAATTTTATCTGAGTCTGCTGGACAAAGGGGCCTCCTGTGGCTCCTGGGGTTGGTGGTGACTATGAAAGAGGCTCCAGAGTGTCCGGACTGGATCAGTACCCCCAGGCTGGGCCGAAGGGTGGAAGCGAGAGGGGGGAAAGAAGAGGGAGACCAGTGAACAAAAGAGGAGAGGAGTGCGTTGAAGAGACATGTTAAAGTCAGGCACCAGAGTGCAGTCCCGAGCTCGGTGGGAAAAAAGGAAAAGAAAGGAGTGTGAAGGTCAGTGTCCTAGTCCGTCTGGGTTGCTGTACCGAAGCACCATTCACGGGTGGTTTACAAACCACAGAAGCTTCTCACAGCTCTGGAGGCTGGAAAGTCTAAGACCAGGGTGCCAGTGTGGTCAGGTTCTTGTGAGAACTCTTTTCCGGGCTGCAGACTATCGTCTAATCATTGCATCCTCACATGGCAGAAAGAGCAAGAGAGCTCCCTGGGGTCCCCTTTATAAGGACACTAATCCCATTCATGAGGGCTCACAACCCAGGGACCTACTGCATTACATGATGTGGTCTGGCTGCAAGAGTTGAGCCCAAGCTGAGAGGTCCGGTGATCAGTAAGGGTTAGCATCACCTGTCAGCAACATTGCCTTCTAAAAATTAACAAATTCTATTTTGTAAAAAATGTTGTTTATTTTAAATCAAAACGGCAATGAAATAACCATTCCACAACAACTAGGACGGCTATAAGACTGACAAAAGAAAGTGTAGGTGGCGATGTTGAGAAACTGGAGTCCTCATACATTGATGGGGAGAATTTTGTGCAGTTACTTTGGAAAACAATTTGGCAGTTCCTCAAAGTGTTAAAACATAGACTTAACATATGACCCAACGTTTCCACTCCTAGGTACATTCCCAAGAGAAATGAAAACGTATGTCCTTGCAAAAACTTGTGTACAAAATGTTCATAGCAGCATGATTTATAATAGCTAAAAACAACCCAAATCCACAGAGACAGACAGCAGAGAAGTGGTTGCCTAGGGGTGGGGTAGCGGGTGCGGGGAAGGAATAGAGAGTGACTGTTAATGAGTACAGGATTTCTTTTGGGGGTGAAAGTGTTCTAAAATTTGATAATCGCAGTCGTTGCACAACACTGAATAAATCAAACACTACAATTGTACACTTGAAAGGGGTGAATTTCATGGTATGTGAATTATATTTCAATAAAGCTGTTAAAATGTTTTTGAAACATCATGCTAATTTGTAAGTGTTCCAACTAATTTTGCTAGCAGAGCCTACACGGAAAAGCCGATTGAGGCAAGGCATGAAACATATGAGAGAGGTGGTCAAGTGGAAGAAAAATCGGGAGTAGGGGGCACTGTGGCAAATGGGAGAGGCATGCCCACTCTAAGGGGGCAGCAGCTGTGCTGCTCGATTCAGTTGTCAACCTGCAAGGATACAACCCAATGATGCAGATCTTCCCAGTTTTCAAGAGAAGTCAGAAACCTGGATTTGTAGAGGATAGCTCTCGATTTTTTTAATACTGACACTGAATTCATATTTTCTTAAAGACACTGAGAAAGCTAAGTGAAATATGTCTGTGGGTCAGAGGATTCCATGACCCATTGTGTGACCTTAGATGTCCCTTTCCTTTGCCTTAGTAAAGTTGATTGCATTCAAGGACCTCAGAGGCTTTTATATATTATTAAGAACCTCCACAACTTGGAAAGTCCAACCAGTTGACACATATTTATCACAGACCTCTTATGTGTAAGGCATTAGAGGTTAGGGGCAGCGTAAAACAAGAGAATAAGTCCATCATCGTCACGGATGGAAAGTGTGGCGCTTGAGAGGGAGGTGGCTCATGCAGCCTGCCTAAGACAGTGATGTGTATGGCCTTAGTACCAGGCTCCCCGGTTCCAGGACACTGCCCGGCCTGCCTTGTGATCCTTAACACTGGCTCTGGACTGTCTGAACTCGTTTATTTTTCAGTGTTTCAGTGGGCAGCAGGAGGAAACAAGACTCATCATTTCTCCGTGTGCTTATGAGCTTCAATTCAAGATGCAGCCCATTCTTCCAGTCAGGAGGGAGCAGACACTTGCATCCAGGTGCTCTGTGGGCTGGAAGAGATTTAAACCCCTGAGCTGCCTCAAAAGCAGAAATAGTTTTTCCAATAATTCTCTCCTGAAAAAACTTCCCAGGACAGGGAGTTTTGAGGCAGATACATCACTGCTCACATAATTGAAATAGCAGGTGAATAAAAGGGGGAGGGGTCAGCTGACTCGATGAAGGGTCATACAGGTGCCCCTGAAAATAAGCAAGTACTGGGGAATCAATTTGTGTGCTTTCTCAGAGACATAAGGAACAGCTTGTTAGGATTAGTTAAGGGGCTGCACACGAATGACACTCCTTGTGTGTGGACATCTGCAAATCTCTAGAGGGCCAGCAGTCCATTGGAATCCAGGTCAGCCAGGGAAAACTGAGTGGGAACATGTATTTCTGTGTCTCTGAGAATGACTCTCCAACTCCTCCTCAAAGCAGCACACAGATAACGGCTTAGAAAGGGTCAGGCTTCCAACCTCATTAAAAAATGTACTAGTCATGTGCAGGAAAAGAACAGGATCCAAAGTGTTCTGCCATAGGAACAACAAACATGGTTGCGAAACACTCAGTGATTCCTAAAACTCTCTCTACACAGAATGAATAGATCCTGATCCATAATCGGATCAGAATATACTTTCTATTGTCCTTGTTCCCTTTTCCCTTCTGCTTCATTGATCTAACCAGCTTCAAATATTGGGTCGTCAGAAAGTCATGGCACATTTTTGCATTGAAAAACATAGAAAAATACATCATGACTTTCCCGATGACCCAATACTTCAAGTCCTTCTCAGCTGATCTTTCTTGACACATACTATGATCACCTACTGCACTTTTCCACCTGTGTGTCTTGTCTCATTAGCACCTTCCTTTCAACCCATCATGTCACAGGGTAACCTCATCATTCCCCAGGGCTGACCTGAGTCCGTAACCTGGACATCGTCTAAACATCAGCCTCAGTATCCAGCCTATCCCTGCAGTCTGCCCATTTGACTTCTGAGATGCATCTCAAATCCATCTCCCACCTCTACCCCTGCTACTACCACTTCTAGACTATGCTACAGCTTTCTAACTGGTCCCTTTGTGCCCCTTTTTCTTCTACCCCACACTGTTATCAATATTCTCTGATGACAGTCAAATGAAGTTACTCTTTCTTAAAAACCTCCATAAGCCCCTTCAGTGCTTACAGGATAATGCCTCAGTGTGCTATACATAGCCCATCGCAATCTTACCCCAACTTAACTATTGAGACTCCTTTTCTGCCACAACTTCATTTTTCTAAAATGTCTTAGTCTACCCTAAATATGCTATGCTTTTTCACACCTCTTTGCTGTTCCCTCTATTGATGATGTTCCTCCCACCTTGGTCAATCTGGAAAATTTCTACATATTCTTGAAGTTTTAGCTCAAATGTTTCCTTTACAGAAATATTTGCTGCTGCTTCTGTGCCTTCCCAAGTATTGTGCTCATACCAATCGTAAGGCACTAACATAATGTATAACTTCAGGTCCAGGGTGATGTCTTATTCACAACTGTATCTCCAATGACTCATACGCTCAGGTGCTTAGTAAATATCTGTGAACTGAATGAATAAGCCAGGAAAGCATTACAAAGGCAAGAAAAGTGACTTTCCATTATCACTTAAAAGTATAATTGTGAATCTAAAAATGAACACTTCTTCTAAAATAAACTTCTTGATAAGGAATATTAGTTAGACAAAATAATGTAATCATAATACATATGGCCTTGGCTTAGACAACCAGAACTGACCTTGCAGTCCTATGAATGGGGTCTCTTAGGGAGAAAATTTAGTATAGTGCCTGACAAATAAGCACTGTATTTGTGTTTGCTATTGCTATTATTATTAGGGGGTTATACTTGTAATCCGACCTATAGTCCATCTAAATAGATATAAAAGTAAGCTGCCATAATAGAATTCTACTGTCTACATAAGTAGCCTGCAATGCCTGACCTTACATGAAGAAGTTAGAATACCCATACATACCCAAGTTTCCTACTACACATGAAAATATCCTGCTTCAAACATATGAATGAGCCAATGGCCTTTGGTCCTAGATCCACATTCTAGTACCTAAGGACAGTGTGCATAAATGCCTTTGGCTGCATCTTCTAAGTTCTTCTATAGACCAACAGCAAGCCAATGTATCTGACCTCTGTGATCTATACAGCCATCCAGCACCTACAGCTATTTTCTAGAGGCCTGAATGAGTCAGAAGAAGAAAATGATTAATCAACTTGGAGAGATCTGAAAGCTGGAAGAGAGCCATCCTGTGAGTAAAGCCTCGGAGCTGCGGGACTGCAGCCATTGGAAAGTTAGGGGATTTCCACAGCTGAAAACATTTGGCCGGTTTGCTATGGTCCTCTGACCTCGCGATCAAGACAGAACAGCCTGAGCTAGGTAATTTACCTCTTACAATATCCTACGTCTGCTGCCTTTGGCTGTTCACTCTGACTTGACAAAACCAAAGTTATTCTCCCTGAGCCTTACGCCTTTGGAACTGGCTCAGAAAATTCCTGCTGCTTTTTCCTCCCAGTGGATGTCATTCCCAGTCCTTGGCTTCACTTTAGTGGAGAATGAGGCTTGAGTTAGAAGTGTTAGGTACAGCAGCTAGGCCAGTGCCTGGCAAGCAGTAGGTGGGTCTGCTCTTTTTAAGGCCAGGTTGGTCTCCCAACACTCAGGGTATATGGCAGCATCTGGCTTTTCTTTTTTGACAATTGCTAACCTGGCAGTACCACTTAAAATCACTTTTCCTGCTTAAGATTTGTATCACTTGCCAGTCTTCCTCATTTAATCTATTTGAATTCTTCTATTCTTTTTATCAGGGACTTGATTTCTGAAGTTACTTTTTTTTTATGTACTACTCTAATAATATGTAGTTTTTATTCCCCACAGAGTACTACAGACACTTCATCTCAGTAGTGTAACTAACTGTATGTTCCCTCTTTGTTATTTAACATGTAATGTTTTATTGACACAAGATGAGCTTCTCAAATTTCTGATCTATTTGTCCCCACCAGTATGTCTCTTCCTCCATTTTCTTGCCCTTTCACATTATGTACACTGCCTTCTTTCTTCTCTCTTTCATGTAGTCCTACATTCTTTGTGTCTGTTATCACCAATGTGTCAGGAGGACATACTAATGCCTGATGGTTTATTAGTCTCTTGTCTCTGTTTCTTTCTTTAAGATCATCTATTTTCCTGACCCAACTTCTTAGGACCTCATCCATTAACTTAATCAAGAAATAAATTTAGGTGAAGCTTTCTGCTTAATTCTCTTCCCTGCCAGAAAAAAATCCAAGTCCCCCTCGATTCAGCAAACTAGTTGCTTGAACATTGTCATACATCGCAAATATACCTACAAACATGTATCTGTAAACTTTCACTGACAGGATCCTTATCCACTGATTTGTGTTTCACAAGGTACTTGTTGAGCAATGATAACTGATGCTTTTCACTGCATTGGCATGAAGAGAGGGCCCTGGGGATTTTGCCTTTTGGCCCACAGGTCAGCAAACACATTGGGGGTTAACAGTGCAGAGATCAGGAGCTTGGGAGCAGGGGTCTAGAATGTCAATTTGGAGAAGGGGGAAGGAGGGGAATTTCAGGAAAAGGAACAGAAGCTATGGACTATAAGACCAAATAAGAAAAGAAAGGGCGAGATGAAATAGGGTTATACAAAAGAAGACTTAGAGAGAAAACACAAGATTACAAGGAGGAAAGTGGAGTGGTTAAGGAAAAGAAAGAAATCAGGAACAGAGGCAAAGGGAGAAGAAAAAGGTGGCACGCAGCTGGCCATCCACTTGGCAAAGAAAGCACGGAGGGAAATATTTGGGAATAAGTAAATACAGATGAGAAAACATTCCAAATCAATGTATCATACTCATTTTAAAATCCCCTTTCTTATGATAATCTACTATCCACTATATGGCTTCTTGTTATAAATCCCTCAGCCTACAGAAGCAGAAATATCTGCCTTGCTGATTCGTTTGAAGTCAGTCATTCTCATCAAAGCCCTCAAAGACTCAAATCCTGTCAATATATACAACTCAAAAGTGAGAAAGTAGCTCACTGGGATGTTCTGACAGTTTAACTCTAATGACTGGTCTTAATTTTGTTCTTTTGTATGTGGTGATGATGGTGATTTTTATCACATTCAAAGAATTTTTAAAACTCATTTCCGGCAACGACAAACGACCAAAGATGCCTCTTGCTATTTACTGATTTAAATTCTAAAAGTGCACTGGAGACAAGAGGACATGAAAATTACAGTCAAGCACTCCTAAGCTGGCTAAGTATCTTTACAGCAACTCCTAAGGAACAGGAATCTCTGCATTGCTGCCCATTTCCTTGGCTTCAAGGTTGAATCGACTCCTACCCTGTAGAACCTTGTGGAACAGGTTTGTAGCGGACATCTGTTGTCTTCGAACCTCCCTTTATTTGGTAAGAGCACCCTGGCTTGGGGAACTACCCTGACCTTCATTGTAGGCGGTGCTGTCATTCAAGGTGCAGGGTCTTCCCCTAGCCAAGGGTTAGGCTTATAACCAAAGCCAGCCAATCAGAATCTCTTCCGGAAAGCTGAATAATTAGCTGAACAATAAAGATCAGGAAATGTCTGGAGTGGATTCGTCCCAGAAATGGTACTATGATGCGACTGTCTATTAGTTCCTGTTTCCTATATTCCTAGAGCTGCCCTGCTCTGGAAATCTGTTTGCTCTACTTTTCCTTCAATTCTATGACCTGGTTATTCCATATCCATTCAAAAATTGCTTTTTTCTTTTAAGTTTGCCAGAGTTAGCTTCTGTTGCTTGTAATCAGAAAGCTCAACCAATATAATCCACATTTTGTTGAATCAAAAAGTCATCTGTGTAAGACTGTCCTACAATTTGATGCCTTTTGTAACCTCTCAACTAGCTACAGGCCTGTTCTCTGTTCCTTCTCAGTCCCCAGTACACAGCTTAACTGATTCTGAAGTTTAACTGATTCTGAAGAGGAGAAGACTGCAGTGACATGCTAGAAAAGATGAGAGTTACTTCAACCCAATCAAAGTTGAAATTTTAGTATGAGATGAGGAATCATAGCCTGGCCTATAATGGCACGAGAAACTTGTCACAACCATTCTGTCAAATCCTAAGCCATGAATTTAAAGATAAGGTCATCTAGAGAGCTGGGCAGGATACAAAGATACAACTGATCTATTGCACAACACAGCTCTAATCCTGGCACCAAATTAAAGGCTTGTCTAACGAAAGGACATGGCAAGGCCCACACTGGAGCTGGGATACTTGCCCTGTTGGTGACAGTTTTCAGGGCCAGCTTCTCTGTCTGGAGACAGGATGACTGACCGACTGAAAAGGAGGCACAGCACAGCATCTGCCGAGGGTCTTGCAGGAATGCACCTGAGCCTGGCATGGAACCTGGGGCCTTGTGGCTCCTTACCTCCTGGAGACTGCTCTGCTCTGAAACTGGCTGTGAGCAGATTAACCTGGATTTTATTGCAGAGCTCTACTTGATGGGGTCATTTCTTACTCATCCTGCAACATGAGATCTTGAAAGTGGCAATTCCTGTCACTGTGGAGAGGACTAAGCCAGAGGCATCTTATACATGTTGCACACTTACCTACCCTGAAAATTGTCCATGAGCGTCAGCATCTTCGTTCTTATCAGATACTATTCAAAAATGAAATATGTTGTTCATCTTCTCCACAAAGGTCCCGCCAGGAAAGAGTTTTATAAGGAACCCTAACTGCCAAGAATTCCTTAGGTGGGCCAAGAACACAGGCCAATTGTGAGCAGGTTCTCCAGCTCCTGACCATTATAACATGTTAGCTTGACCAGCATGATAACTATAAGTCAGCATCAGAGATTTAAATAGATACAACTTCGGTTGGCCGAGTGGCTCAGTTGGTTTCCGAGCAACAGCGGTTCGAAGCCCAGCCCAAGCTGAGTTGCTGCTGAGCGGCCAACAGGTGGCAGGATGGCTCAGCTAAAATAAATAAATAAATAAATAAATAAATAAATAATACATACATACAACTTAATATAAGAGAGGAATAATTACTTCTCTGTTCTTTATAGACATTTATTTATAAATGCACTTTCAATTTATGAACTTTCAAAATATAAAGATATGTCTCAAAATGTGCCAGTCAACTTTACCCAGCAGCAAAAGATATTAGCTATTGCATGAACAGTATCTTTTTGGGCTTAGGAACAAAAAGACTTTTGGAACCTATCCTTTCGTAAGTAAAGAACTTCTTTCGTATTTTTAGAGAACATTAGGTTTCCTCCCCAAATCTACTAGTTTCTAGGGTTCCAGATGGGTCACAGAAAATCATACTTTATTACCACATTCAGTCTACAGAAAGCTACAAAAGCTGATACCTGGAAGGTACCCTAGCAATCACTTAGATTAAATTCGATCATTTTACAAAGGTCAAACCGCATGTAAGGGCAAATCCAGCAGTAATTACTTTGATCCTCCCTCCACTCCCCAAAAGAGTAGTTACTTGACGTAAGTTGCACAGCTGGTCAGTGGCCCGGCTAAACCTAGTGCACAGATCATCTGACTTGTGTCCACAGCTTGTTTCACTATGTCAAGTGCTTTAAAATAAAGCTGCTAAATTCTCACTCATTCATTCATTCTGTTCAAAACAAATGTATGAAACACACCTGATATGCCAGGAGCTGTTGTTACAGGTAAGCACAAAATGATGAACAAGAACTAAGCTCCTTAAAAAAAAAAAAAAAAAAAAAAGTTGGTTTCTAAAAGTGACACCTCTCAATATTTTAGTGCATTTTCACATTGTGGTAAAGGCAAGAGAATTGAGACAACAGATGAAATAATATTGTACAATCCTAGAAACAACAATGATTCAATGTCAATTAAGCAATATGTGAGTTGTTTTGCCAGCAGTAGGAAACAGTTTCACTAAGCTAATAAGTTAAGGCCTAGAAACTATTCCCAGTAAGGCCAAGAAATCATTATAATCTCTATCCCTGCCTAGATTAAGACCTCTGATCTTGCCTTGGATGGCAAAAAGGGAGCGATGGTGAAAAATATCATGGGCTTTGGAGCTCGAGAGACCTGGGTTTAAATGCTGGCTATGCCATTAACAGTTTGTGACTTTGGACAAGTTATTTACCCTCCCTTACTCTCAACTTTTTCATCTGTAAAATCAGGATGAAACCACTTACTCTAGATGGTTATTCTAAATATTAGATATAATGTATGTGAATCATTTAGCTCAGTGCTGGTGCAGAACAGGCCATGAATATATAATATCTATCATTACTATCACTAATAATAATAATTAACAGCATAGTAATATGACCTGTAGAACAATTCCATGTGAATGAAACTAAATACATGAACAGCCAGCAGACGTTTCAAAACCTTTACAAAGACATGTCCACCATACTTAAAGGAAAGTTTTCTCCAATTAAACACTAGAGCAGGGATTTGAACTTAGGTGGGTTGGTCAGATTACAGAACTTGAACACATGACCATGCTGTACAGTGTCTCCAAACAGAAATACGCTCTTGTAGACCAACCCTCAGGAAGAAAGCACAGTTTAACTGAGAGGACCTGAGAGGGATCTGGTCTCCTCAGAACTAGGCTGAAGGGACCATTGCTAAGGAGGTGAGGGTAGTGCTGCTATCTTGAAAATCAAAATTGCTAAAAACGTACTGAGTGCAAACACCTATTGCTTTCTTAGTAGTAATCATAACTTCACTTGTGTTGTTTCATTTAATCCTTACAAAAACCCTCTGAGGTAGAAATCAGTATTACCCCATTTCACAGAAGGCTTAAGTAGTCTAAGGTCAAGAGTTGGTGAGTGGCAGGGGGTCTTCAGACTAAATAATTGGCTATAGCCCTGGCCCCCCAGGGGAGAGGAGGGTTGCAGTCCTGGGACCCCAGACCTGGTCTTGGAACTTGGGAAAATTCCCCCACCTGTGTCTCAGGCATGCTGAGGTCCATGTCAGAGGGTACGGGACGAGAGAGAAAAACTGGAAGGGACTGTCTGGAAAAAGGCAGGACTACTCTACTGCGTCTTAGAGAAAGCCAGAAGCCCTGGAGGATGTGGACGCCTACCCTTGTTACTCGGCCTCTGACCAGGCTTGGGACTGGGGTCGTTATTGTACTGTTAGGCTCTTTCACTACCTGCAACACTTTTTCTTTGAATCAAAGACCCCTGAAGTCTCCATCAAAGTTCCATTCTATATGACCAGCACCTAGCACAGTGCCTACCATATTACTAACAGAACACAAAAAACATTTCTGGAAGGAAGAAAAGGGAAGTGAAGGTTAATAAAAACTGGAAAGGATCCTCAAATACTATATCAGAGCATGATTATCAGAGGCCTAGCTTACTAAAAGAATACTCGCCTGGGAGTTAGGAGATTTGGGTTCCACCCAGCTCAGAAACCAGTTGTATGAAAACTGGCAAGTCTCTTACTCTTTCTGGCCCTTGGTTGGCTCATACATAAAAATGCGTTAGATAAGATGATCTAGAAGTAAGATAAGATATAAAAGAGTCTTGCTCAATGGCTGGCCCAGAAGAGGCTTTTAACCTACATATGTACACTAAAAGTGATGCTTCCCATCTTTTGAATTCCATTCTCGTTTAACTTGGCTCTCTCATTTTATAGATGAGGAAACTAAAGCACAGAGAATTTACATGACAAGTACAAGATCACCCAATTAATTTCAGTAAGTCTTGACTCTCAGCCTGGTACCCTTTCTTCTGCGTCACACTGTTTCCTGACTTGATTGGTGTACTTGCTTCTCCCTTGCTATCCATGAATAAGCTTTTATTTTATTTTATTTTTATATATATATTTTTAATTGGGGAATTGGGGGAAGGGAACAGCGTTGGGGAATTGGGGGAAGGGGAACAGACAAGTTGCTATCCTTTTTGTTCTTCAGTCCAGTGTGGAGGACATTGCTTCACTGGCCCAAGTTGGCACCATCATTGCGCTCTTCCTGGGTGAGGCAGATCAGTTGCCGGCTTCTGGACAGCCACTCACGGCAGCTTGAGGGCCGCTCACGCTGGCTGCTGGCTACACACGGTAGCCCATGGCAACCCACTGCCACAGGGGCTGCAGCCTACGCTGTCGCCGGCAACTCATGGCAGCCCAGCTCCAGGTCGAGCTGTTGTTCAGCATCTTAGCTGTAGAGGGCGCAGCGTCACTGGCCCTCATATGTGGGATCCGAACTGGGGCCCTCTGGCGTCCCAAGCCAGCTCTTAACCGCCGCGCCACTCGGCCGGCCCTGAATAAGCTTTTAAAAATAATAATGCCACATATTGATGGGATTACAGGAAGCCATCAAATCCATGCCATTTTTGTCTTTAAGCAAGACTCATCTGAAAACACCTAAAGAGAATACAGTAATATAGTTTTTAATCCTCAGAAATGGAAGTTCTACCGTATTTCCCAATAGTCTACTCCAGGGTTGCTTGTTCATAGACACTTCCTCATGTCTATTCCAAATCCTTCATCCTGCAGTTTCAGTCTCTTGTGTTATCCTCAAGTGAGATGGAAAACACCAGTCACTACGTCCTGCTAAGTGTCTTTACGTACCCAAAGATTGCTATTAAATTGCCCTTTATCCTCCTTTCTTTCCAAACTGACTAATCCCAGTTCTTTAAATTCCCTTATAGTTCTTTCTCAATTATTTAATCACCTTTGTGACTGAACTCTCAGCCACCTCTAAACTCAACCCCTCCCTGTTAATTACAAATCACAGAACTGGGCACAATTTCCAACCATGGTTCTGAATGTTGACTAGCAAGCTGATTGTGTCATGGCTCCTACAAGATAGTTCCCTAAATTAGCATTCCAAGATCATGCTTTGGTTTGTAAAACTATAGGCCATCCTAATTCAGGCTGAAAGTAGATTATTTGCAGTTTCTCCATAGCAAACAAACTTGAGCTGGCTATCTCCCAACTCCCAGCATGCTTCTAACTACTTCTCCTCCAAGTAGTTAGAGAGAACTAACTTTAATAAGAACCCAGGTAAAACATAAGAAAAGAAAGGGAATTAGCTGAACGAGAATCCTAAAATATGCATCAATATAAATAAAACTAGGTTTGGGTTGTGTGTATGACTGTTTCTACAATAGATAATTCAGTGGTATCTAAGAAGTAATGAGCTGCTGAGGCACAATTTACTTATCATGTATCGTTCCTACAATGTTTTCTGTTTCTTTGCATATTTTTTCCAAATTTACAATATCTTAGAAAAAGAATTGTGTAAATCACACAATAGTACATCTAAATTTTTTTTTCTTTAACACATATACTTTTCTCCTATGTTTTCTATATGGGCTGTTGAGGCTTGAAAAAAAATAACTTTCTAAGTTATCTTTTGCTATTTACGTAAAACATTGAGATCATGGTGGTATGAAATTAGCAATCTCCTGAGCCATTTGTTAACATCAATTCAATAAATATTTATCAGATACCTACTCTGCACATACGAGGTACTCAGAGAGCAGGCCAGAATATGAACAAGCATAAGGTAAACCTGAAAGGCTTTCCAGAGGAGATGGACATAGAGAAATGAGTAGGATTTTGACTGAAAAGTTGAAACATACGCCAAGCAGGACTAACGATGAGCAAAGGAAGGCAGAACAGCATCACTTACACAGCTGATGAGACATTGGCCAAAAACGTGATTGGGGCAGAACAAAACTAGGTTCTGGAGAGATGCTATTTTTACAAATCTTTTTCCAACTAAAAGCTGTTCTTGAGAAGTCATCCAAGTACTGTTGCCATTTCAGTGCAATCTCAGGACAAGAAAACAATTAATAACACCACAGGCTTCATTCAGGATGGAAATTGCATAAAAGGAGGTAGCTTACAAGGCCAGACAACCCAGGGAAACAAAGTCATTTGCTTTTTATGGTTTATGTTACTTCACCTGCTACAATTTCACAATTTTTCTCCATTCCATACCAGGACTGTTTGGTCCCACTTGGCAAACATGGGGCTTCTTTGTCTGTGCATGTGTGTTTCTCAGCAAGAAGAACAAAAAATATGTGGCTGAGGTTGATTTGTAACTTTTCACTGTGGCTTTGAATCATGGATGATATCAGCACAGCTACAGAAATTGGGTTTGTCAGTTAAGCCTCCCTCCCTGCCCGCTAAGCAGCAGAGCATGAAACATAAACCATAAAGAAACAATGGCAGGGCGTGGGGGTTATTTATTGTTGTTCTCTAAATACATCTTAGTGACAGAATGGAAAATGGTCAACTGGGAATCCAAACTATATTCACATCGAAGCCAAGATAATTTCTTAGGGTAGAATTTCTTTTCTTTCTTTCCTTTCTTTTAATTTTTTTTTTAAACTTTTGAAAATTTGTTAACAAAGGAGAAGGAAAATGGTTGAGAAATGTCTAAGAATGGTTTGGCCAAATGTGGCTTCACCAGCCAGAAGGAATTCTGAGTTTATCATGGCAGCGTTCTCCACCCACATCCCCGTTACAATCACACACGTCTGTAGGTTTGTGCTGTATAAGAGCCTCGCCAATAAGTTGAGGGAGTGAAAGGGGCTGGGCAGGAGGTGGTGAACTTGGAGGACTTGTGTGAATACTACATGTATGTGCTCACAGGCACATACATGTGTTTATGAGTGTGTGTCCTTTCAATAAAAAACGAAAAGCTGTAGGAAAAAATGTGTGTATTCATTAGACATTTATTGAAAACATGCACATCCTGGATCAGGCCTTGGGCTAGGCAGGGATAATAAGTAATGAGAAAGAAACCCTGGCTTGGAGGGGATCCTGGACCAGAAGGAGAAAGGAATGTAAACATATTTGATTGGATGTGGGTGGTAAGGGAGAGGGAGAGTGCTTATGCCCCCAAATTGTGACTTAGGCAACTAGACAGATAATGATTTTCCCCACTGATCAAGACAGGAAACGTGAGTGACGGTCATTTTGGAAAGAAAGACTAACAGTTCAGACTTGGACATTCTGAGGTACAGGGAGCTATATATTGGGTTGTTGGAAAAGTCACGATGTATTTTTTTCTATGTTTTGTGTTGCAAAAATGCATCGTGACTTTTCCAACAACCCAACATCATCTAGAAGGAGATTTCCAGCAAACACTTGGACACATGGGCCTGGAGCTCAGGGAGAAGTCGGGGCTCGAGGTAGAGATCAACGGCCGGTGGGGGAGCGGGCAGATTCCATAAACACAAATGAGAGTGGCCCGGGGAGGACGCACCGCGAGAAGCAAAGTAAGGATGGCATCTAGAACGCCATACAGACAGCAATTCGGTAAATACCTTTCGGGTAACTAGTGTGTGTAGTTATTTCATGAGGTGTTTCTAGGCATAGAGAAGCAAAAAAAAAAGGAGTTCCAGCTCTCAAGGAGTTTACTACTGTTATGGGTATTTAAGAGTAGTAGTAATTTAAGAGTAGGGAACAAACATTTCTTTCTTGCGATCAGTGATACTTCCCCTATACTCATACCCAAAATTTACTAAAGTAACCTAAGAAAATATTATTTTATGGTTTCTATATTTTCTCTGTATATTTTCCTAAGTATTTTTGTTGTTCTTAAATTTAGGATTATCAATTGTCCATTTTGTCTCTGCCATTAGAATACTAATTTCTTTGAGGTCAGGGGCCACTACACCATTTATTCCTTTTTTAAACTCTCTAGACTTTATACGAGAATAATAACCACCACTGATAGAGCACATAACATGTGCCAGGCATTATCTGTAAATGCTTTATAGAAGTTACTTCATTTAAACAGCTCAACAATCCTGCAAGGTTGGTATTACTATTCCATTTCATAGATGCAACAATTAGGATACAAATGCCGGCAAATGGCATGGCAAGACACCAACATTTGTCTCATGTTCACAGGAGTAAATTCACGCTCTTAAAAAGGTTCTCATGTTATGTCTTCTCCTCATGAAGAGGGAACAAGTAATCACCATCAGTGACAAGAGGAACGTTTTGTAATAACTGGGGATCTGCCATTGAACTCCCTCACCCACCCGTACCTGTTCCTGGGACTACCTTAGGAAACCAGCTAGCATGCTTTGAGAAGTTCTCCTCCTTAAGGCTACTTAGTGAACGTCCAAACTTGAGCAACGAAAACCTGATGAATGAAAGCAGGTTGCTGTGTCCATTACCATTGCATCATGAACACACCTATTTTAAAAACCGGAACAAGTAATGTTCTATGCAGGTTGGTCTTGGGTCTTCAGTTTGTAAATAATACTATGTTGGGCAGTAAAATTAGGGATTCAAAGGGATTGTATTAAGTTGAAGAATAAAGAATTAAAAAGCTAAGTAAGATTTAAAAACTCAGATGTGATAGAGTATCTCTAGGGGAGGAACAGAGTAAATTATTTGGCATTAATGTAACTCTAAAGATCAAGCATGAGTACACAAAATATGATGTGTCCATACAATGGAATATTATTCAGCCATAAAAAGGAATAATTCCATTTATATAGAAATATCCAGAATTTGCAAATCTATAGACACAGAAAATAGATTAGTGGCTGCTAGCAACTGGGGGGAGAGGGGATGGGGAGTGATTGCTAATGGGCACTGGGGTTTCTTTTGGCGGGGTGATAAAAATGTCCTAAAACTGGAGGGCAGTGATGGCTGTGCAGTGCAGTGAATATATTGAAAAAAACACTGAATTGTGCACTTTACATGGATGAATTTTATGGTATGTGAAGTACAGCTCAATTAAAAATTATCAAGTTAAAAAAATCAAGCAATAATGAGAGTCATAAGAAGGAGTACTCAGGAATCAAAAACAATCTTCTTTTTATTAAAGAATTGGTCAGGCCCTGTGGACTACAGCATCGAGTTCTGGGATCCAGATGGTTTACAGGGCAGCCAGAAAGCTGATTAGACTTAGAAAAGAAGACTTATATGGAATAATAAAGAGATGGGAATGAGTCTATCTAAAAATCCAAAGTCAAAGGGGGGTGATTTAATAAGAGTTTCTTCAAGTATATTCTCTTAAGCAGAGGATAGTAACCAGCTGCTTTCCATCTCCTCTGAAGATAGAGCAGAAAGAAAGGGGCTCAAAAGATAACATCAGAGATTTAGGACAGACACAAGAAAGAGTACACTTACAGTGAGAGTTTAACAAAGGGCAATGTCACCAAAGGAGGCTGTGGGCTCTCCATCACCTCTGAAGAGCTCTTAAAATAAGGCAGAGGCTTCAGGATTTTTTGAGAATGTTTTCAAAGCCACATTTGGGAATCTGTCACTATGATCCTCTAGAGCAGCGGTTCTCGACCTTCCTAATGCTGCAACCCCTTAATACAGTTCCCCACGTTGTGGTGACCCCCAACCATAAAATTATTTTTGTTGCTACTCTATAACTGTAATTTTGCTGCTGTTATGAATTGTAATGTAAGTATCTTTTTGTTTTCCGATGGTCTTAGGCGACCCCTGTGAAAGGGTCGTTTGATTCCCAAAGGGGTCGCGACCCACAGGTTGAGAACTGCTCACTGCTCTAGAGGCTACCCTTTCTACTTTAAGGTAACTGAATGGGATAAAAGCAAAGACATGATGAAATCCAACTAGGTTATCTTAAAGTAAATTTCTTCAGAATTATGACAATTTCCTACTATGTTCCTTCCTAAAGCATCCTTATGGGAGAAAAAAATTATCAAGTTCTCCTGCTCCAAACGAACTAAACAGAAGCTTCAATATATGAGATGCAGATGCTCTGTCAACAACATTCCCATGCTGGAGTTTTTTAGCTACTTAGAAGTTCCCTTTCTCTTTATTACTCTTGCTAGAATTATGAAAGTATCTCTGCTGTCAGCCTCACCTCCACCAGTCAGTCAGTCCATAGGAATTTTCCCATTGCCCTGTCGCCAGACTTTGTGCTTGATGGAACCATGCCTGCTCTCCTGCCACAATCCAGTCAACTCCTATTTTTGACTGAGTGCCCTCCCGTAGTGCCAGGTTGGGATACTGTGCCTTGACAATATATATACACCCACCGTCTAACATATAATAGCTTCATACTGAAAAGTCCCTAAATTCAAGCTTTTGGATTGTGTTGTAAACCATGTGAGTTGCCTACTTTTTTCAACATAGACTTTTCTGACATAATTAGAGCCATTTTTCACAGTTCTTAACTCTGTGTTTTTCATCTCTAAAGAAAACTCAACATACTGATGTCATACTTCTACATTTGAAACTTCTGTCTCTTAATTAAATAGCTATAAAGTCAACGTTAATGCCACAACAATAGCACTCGTGTTCAGGTAACAGCAAAATGAAGTCATCATGGACAAATTGCATGCTTTCCAATAAGTACATATTTCTCGAGCACCCATCCTCAGAGTATCACAAATACTACTGGCAGCACATAAATTGTTATGAAATGTACTGCCAACTGCCAATGATACTTAACAAAAAGTAGACATCTCACCTTACTGAAGCCAGAATCAAAGTTAGACTTAAAATGAATCAGGCAATATTACAATCTTTTTCCTAACCTCTGGTACTAACTTGGAAGTGAGATGGGGGTGGGGAGACAGCATCAAATAATCTTTACAAGTCAGAACAGAACAGGTCTTAAAATTGTTTTTGGCTCCATTGCCCCTGGGTCAGCTCCTGAAACAGAAGTCAAGCTGTGACTTATAGGCTTATATTAATTTTCCTTATGCTGCTTAATTTTAGTAGCATAGTTTCCACATACTCTAATTTCTTGTTTTCGGTGTTGTATGACATGTCTTGTAAATAGTGTGAAGTTGGTTTAACTGTACAACATTAAAGTTATATCCCCATTAGGTCTATAATCTAAAGACCTGCTACTTATAGATAAGGAGTAGTTCTGACCTCAGGGAACCACTGAGAATTATGGAGAAATGCAACAAGGCCCTCATGCTTGTTTGAGACTAACCTTAAACAAGAAAGCCTTGCTACCTGATGCAAAGTCGTCCTTTGAAAACTGAGTAGACAAGCACGTTATATTCCAGACCCTGAGTCTTCCATGACTTCCTCTGTTTTGGAAAAATGTTCTACATGAGTGTCCAACTCTCTGCGCCACATTTTTTTCAGGTCCCATTCCTCTACAATGACTCTGAAAATGAAGTTTATGTCAAATTTAATTTGGCCCATAGCCACATAGTCCCACCAAGTAAACAATCTGTGAATATCACTCTAGGGCAGGGATTATATATTTTCAACGTTCCAAACAGATGCCAGTAGCATGCTTCCGGCATTGTGTCTACCCGTGAATACAGCAGTCCTTGCACTCTGAGTGGGTTCAGGACCCAACTCCCAGTCAGCCTGATGGAAGCTGAGCCCACTTCCCCTTTCCTGCAGACCCCCATCCTTTAACACCGACTGACTGGTAAGAGAGCAGTTATGTTCTCGACCAAGGGACCTTCAACAAAGGATCCTTCTTTGTAAGAGAGACACCACCTATATATTAATCAACCACAAAAGATATGCCTTTTCAGTGCCCAGGACTGAGTAGCTTTCTGAGATCTCTACATAACTGATAACATGAGATTCAAAGCTGGCGGGGGGGGGCAGATTTAGGAGGGAGGAATGAGGAGTAGTCTAAAAGCAGCAATGAGGAAAAGCCCTAGTGGTAGGAGGTCATGGAAAATAAAATTGCCACCACTTAAGAGGGCAGTGTGCTCAGGAGACAGACAAATTTCTGTCAGAGTTAGCAGGTGGAAGAAATGTTCCGAGAAGAGGTGGGAAACATAGGAGATTTTGCTGGTGCCAGATGCTGAATTCTCAGGGACACAGGACTTGAGAAGGAGTGGAATAAGGGGTGGAAGAGAGGAATTAGAGTTTGGGAGGTAAAGGGTTTTCTACATGTTGGGCTTCTTGTGGTGACATCTAAACAGTGATCAAAGCATAATGAGATTAGATCTGCGTTGCTGGAGGCCGAGATTGGTGACTAGGCTGGAGCGTGGGGTCAGAGAGGGACAACTGTCTGGCCCCCCTGGACCCCTATTGGTGGAGAAATTCAAGGAAGTGGGATCTTATCCAAGTATATATACCTCTCCTGATCCTTGATGATGGAGGAGGTAATATATAAATCCATACAACAGGGGAATATCATATACATTTAAAATATTTCTATATAATTCTAGTAATTGAATGACAACAAATAAAAAGATGAAGATAATGGAATTTAGGTGGGAATCTTTAAGAAAACTTTGATACCCTTATTCGGGATAACTTTTGGGGAGACTTAGGGATATTTCATGTCTGCCGGGAAACTGAAATAATTATGTTTGATTTGATGCCCTCTTAAACTTTTACAAGACACTGAACTAGAGTTCACCTTGGGAAAGCTATAAAATCTCCTTGAGATTCAGTTTCCTTATCTGCCAAATGGTTAGAAATGGGATAACACCGAATATACCTATCTCCTAGGGCTGTCCTGTGGATTAAGTGAGGGAAATGCAAGCACAGCACCAACCATGCCCCATAAATACTTAATTACCTTTTTCATTCGTACTTCATAACAACCCCATGAGTCAAGTGTTATCTCCATTTTAAAGTGCATAAATAGATTTTTAGTGAAATTCACTAACCTATTTTAGGTGCCTCCTTTGGGAACAGGCTGAGCTGGGGTTTCTAACTCTGCTTGGATTTATACCAAAGGTTGTTCTGAGCTCTTTCTGCTGAACCTCACAACCTCTCCTTTGTTTTTCTGCTAGAATTAATATCAGAACTTATTCCCCAAAAATTGGTTCTGAAAAACACTGCTTCTCTAAATGCCAAACATAGTATAATAGGTATACCTGGCACAGGACCACATGTGAATCACTAGCAGACAAGAACCACCTACATTAACTGATGATGACTGTGGTGGTGGTGATGAAAAATAAACAGAACATGAAGAAAACATCAGAACTGAAAATCCCGTAAGTGCCTGGGATTACCTTTGGTTCTGAGTAGGTTCCTCTATGCTATAAAAGCAATATTTGGCTCAGCTTTCATTTGTTTCCTCTTTATGCATTGAAAAGAACCAACTGTTCCTGAAAACCAGCAAGGCAGCTGCAGCATATAGTAGAAAAATGTGCTGAATGGTCTAAATACATGACTCTGGCCCTGCCTAGGCCACTGGGCAGCCAGGTGGCCCCGGGCAGGTTTATAACCTCTGTGCCAGTAATCATCTATGGAGAACTCGGGTTTCAGAATCAAAAAGCCTCGGGTTTGAGTCCCGTTCTACTTACTACTGTGTGACCTTGGGCAAGTTACTCTCTGGGCCACAGCTTCCCCATCTCGAAATGGTGGTAATAAGACAAATTTGCAGAACTATTATTACAAGGATTAAATGAACTATTGCAGACAGCTGGCAGAGTTGGTGTTCAGAAAACATCTGGTATAACTGTTACCACCAACACTCTCTGAGTTTCACGTTCTCTGTTTCTGAAATGGGGCAATAATACCTGTCTTGTCCCCTCCTTTCTACCTTCCAAACAGGGTTATTTGTAATGATTATCATGTGTAAAATAGCATTGTGTAAAACGTAAAAAGCCATATAAAAATAGGGGTTGTTGGAACTCAGGAGAGAATTAAATATACTATCTATGCCATTTGAGGGGACGGGGATGATTAATCTTCTTGAAATTTTTGGAAAACGATAACCAAAAGCTAAAAGTCCTAAATATCTGGCCGAGGAAAACAAAATGTTCTTCAGGTTCTCAGAACTCCAAGTTCTTTTTCCATAATATAATTGGAACCCCTGAGGGTTCATTCAATTCATAGTATTAATGCAAAACAACGACAACAAAGTTGAAATAAAGGGGAAGATGGTTTCACAGATTGCCCACAAAACTGGGAAATTGTTACTACAGCACAATGCAATAAAGAGGCTTACAAATTGAGTCCTGGGGGAAGGACACAAGCTATATTTGTTACATGTGGATATCAAGGGCCAGGAGTTGGCCTTTTCTATTCTGTGAAGTGCCTTGTACATAAATTTGTAGACTGTCATTCCCTTTAACTCAAAACACTGGTGAACAAACAGTTGGAACAAAGCCACCTCCAGAACATGACCAGCCATAACACTCAGAACATTGATCATCGCTCATTGCTCAAACTCAGCTCATAAACCACCAACTTGCTCAATTTGGAGTTGTTGTTGTTCAGTGTGTGTCTTAACTGATCTCAGAGAATCTCTGAGATGCGGGGGGTGGAGGGTGGGAGGCCTTAAAAGTCTTCTAGACCCCCCACACCTCTTGATGCCAAAAGTCTTTTTCACACAGGTGCTGTACATTTCAGGGACAACAGTGTCCACTGGCTTGGCTGCCCCCTGGAGTTACGGTTGATAAGGACCAAGGGTAACACAATTCCCCTGCCCTAAAGCTTCCACGAGGGGCCTCGTGCTAGAGTCACATGATGAGCTTTCTTGCAGCCCTCTCCAGAGATTCTGAGAATTTTTGTGCAGACCTGAATTTTGTTCCCTTCTCTCTCATTCACTGTCCTTTTTTATTTTTTAAACCAAGTACATGACAGTGTTGACTCACTTTGAGTTTCCCATCAATGAACATCCTTAAAACGTTCCCCCATGACTTGCATTTTGTTAACCTAGGTGTAAGACCTTACACTGACCTCTGGAAAATTCTGACTCACTGGCTCTAGAAGCATTATAGTGGTTAAGAGCATGGACTTTGGTATTACCTAACTGGTTCCTGTCCCAGCTATGCCTCTTATTGGCTGTGGGACTTGAGTAAATAATGTAACATCTCTGTGAGTCTATAGCTACCTATCGCATGGGATATTAATAGTATAGACCTCCGAGGGTCATTGTGAGGATGAAATGAGAGAATACAGATAACAAATTTAGTCTTCTGCCTGGCACATAGTAAGTGACCAATAAGTGTTACCTATGCTTGTTCTTAGCAAATCCATCCCATCAATCTACAAAGATTTTTTTAAAATCCTGTCTCTTTTACTAGATGTGTTAGCCATCTCTGCCAATGGTGACCCAACTACCATGTTATAAACACATCTTTTGTGCTTTCATTAAAATTTTTAAATGAGAAAATCAGACAGAACAGCATTCAGCAAACAGATTCCTGAGGCTTACCATGATGACCTCCTTCCAGATGGACATCAGTCCATCAATCAGCTGAAAACCACTTGTTCAACCACCTATGAATCTACTTAATTAACCCCAACTAGACAACAAGAATATCATAAAAATCTCTGCCACACTCCTCCTAAAGATAAAAACCCACTTTATAACATTCTCATAACCAATAAAATGAACTGTGAAAGAATAAAAGATGTTAGAAATAGGAATGTCTTGTTTTTAGTGAGCTCCTATTGACTCTTAATAATCATCACAAGGTGTCACACGCCTTGGTGGTGGTGGTGGTGATGGCAGTGGTGGTGGCCGTGGTGGCGATAGCAGCTCTGTGTAAGGCTCTGAACTAAGCATCTTACGTGGATTATCTAATTTAATCATCAAAATAGTCCTTTGAGGTTGGTGTTTTGATCATCTCCTTTTTTTGCAGAGAAGGCAACAGGCTTAAGTCATACAGTTTGTAAATGGTTGATCTAGCATTCAAACCCAGGTCAATCAGGTTCTAGAGCCCAAGCTTCCATGCAAGTGCTATATTATCTCCCTTTTGTACTAAAAAGCCCCCTGGCCACATAAACTATACACCTAGGGTCCAATCCCAGCCTTGCAGGCCCAGGAACTTGACCTTGTCAGTATCCTAGAGTTGATTAGACACAGACATTGTACCTCGCCCTCACAAAGTGCATAATATCACAATATCACCAGTTCACACTAAACTGGGGCAGCAAGCCAAAATGCCAACGTATCATAGTGGCATATCTATTACACAGACCAGATACTCACAACAGAGAGACCAGAGCATCTTCCCCTTCAGCCGATTCTACCTATGCTGGCAAATTATAATCACAAGGTATCAGAATAAGAAGAGTTTGCTATAGGTCTTGAATGTTAAATTGAATTTCCCACAAAGGACTCTTGCCAGTGGGACTGAAACTTTGAAGGCTGCCAACATTTCCATTTCTACTGGCAGTTACTGGGGGCACAGGGCACAACCAGTGTTCACCTTTGGGTACTTTTGATGATAAGCAGTTCCCTTTCTGATACATTTATGCTTTGCTTATGTTTATGCCAGTCTTTGGCCTAGAGACAAGCACTCTCTTTAGGCGGCTTTCCACAACTCTGCTCTGATCCATTCCCTGATAGCTATATATATTATTTCCCAATTAAGTTCTTGAGTAGCCCCCATTTCTTAGTCTAGGCTCTGTAATATAATTAGCTCTGGCTGGAGGCCGTTTGATGACTTAAGACAGCTAGGAGCTCTCCTGCCATGCTTTTTATTTTTCTTTTCTACCTCTTAAAGACCTATCTACCATATTCAGTTCGGTGAAAGTGGTACAAAAATAGGACTTGAGATGTTCTGTTCTCTGTTTTCCATGAACATTATTGTATCTTCTCCAAACATTGGTTTCGATGGGAAAACGAGCTCTAGGGAGAGCAACGTGATCAGAGAAGAGGAAGACAATGCTCATTGACTTATTCTTAGTCTGCGTTATTCTATTTCTCATAAAATGTATGTGTTGCTTTTATGGTTAAAATTCAAATACAGTGTAAAAACTAAAAGTTACCTAATTCCATAACATAAATCCTCTCTTACAACATGCCTTCAATGGTTGTCTAGTTTACTCTTAAACACCTCCAATAATAGAAACTCAGACCCTGGAGGCAGCTCATTTCGTCTTTGAACAGCTTTGTTTGAACAATCTTCATATCATTGAGTCAAACTTTGTCTCTGTGTACCTTCCACCCATCGCCTTAGTTCTACCCCTTGGAGCCTAGAAGACACATCTCATCCTGCTCTGTCTTAGACGCTTAGAGGCCTCACACCAGCTTAGAGAGTAAACGAAGCATAACCTTACTTGCTTGGCTTTTCTCTTAGGCTACATATTTTCTAGGATTTATGAGAAGGATACTGACAGATGGCAGAGAGATATATCCTATGCATCTTTTCTAGACCACAATTCCTGAGACCGAGCCCAAGCACCTCGGGTCCTCAAGAGTCTGTCACGGAAGGGTTCACTGCCTTGCTATAACACTCACTTACAGAAGGAAGCAGGTAGCCAGACGCTGCTAAGGGCTCCAAACCACAGTGCACGGAAAGGGCCCTTGTGCACAGGGAGTCAGGCCCTTGAACTAAAAATGGAAGCAGCTCTATACACAAACAAATCAGAGTTACTAGGCACTGGGTGGGGAAGGTAAGGGGAAGGGTCATAGAGAAATGTTCTGGGCTAGGCCACCTGCTGATTTTACACATTCCTACCTAGCACATGCACCATGAGCAATGCTCTCATTCTGAAGGCAGCACGTCATTAGTCAGATAAACAGACTTCTCAGAGAGAAGGCTGAGGAAGACAATGCAAATATTTAAGTGTGGGAATCTCACTGACACTAAACTGAAGCTTGAGAACCTGAAAGTGAAACTGACTGGAAAAAAAGAGAAACAGGCTGCTGTTAAAGAATGGAATGTGAAAATGAAATGAACATTTTGCATGAAGCACACTTCTCATTTCCCGCAGTTGACTCAGTGACTCAAACTGGAAGTGTCTGTAATACACACAGAGCTGTTCGGTAAAGTGGACTACCTACTCTTTTCAGATGACCTTATCATGAACGTCTGGGGAATAACTCACTCCACGTCACTGCGATAGTGATCACAAGCACATTTCCTTGGTTTTGCAGAGCGCTGTGGAGGTTACAAAGCAATTCGCCAAGTATGTTTCTCATTTAACCCTCACACAAGCTCTGTGAGATGGAGATTATTGTGCATTTGTTACAGGTAAGGAAACTGCTTTAAATTCAAATTTTTTTCCCCTATGGTATGACAGCAGCCAGGGCTGCTGCCACAGCCCATCTAAACTTCACTGAAGGCAAGCAAGGCACACACAACAATCACTCCACTACCCTTAATTAGCCCGCGGCCTCGTCATCCAAACAAGCAAGCCCAGTTTCTGCAATGATTCAGATATAAAAGGTCTGACAATTTTCACGAACTTGTTGCAACGATGTTACTAACCTTATATATATATATATATATATATATATATATATATATATATATATATCAGAAGGATTATTCATTATGAATTTGTACCAACTGGACAAAC
>NW_017731409.1:1908277-1977897 GCF_001890085.2 Hipposideros armiger
GTGTGTGTGTGTGTGTGTGTGTGTGTGTGTGTGTACACACACACACAATGCTGTGTTATCATCCCTAACATCTTTAAAATAAAACACACATGCACATGAACGTTTTTAAGGCAGTTCTATCTGTTTGGCCCCGGTATATGTGAATACAGCAACCAAGCACTGATGACACCTTTGTTTGCTTCAGGCACAGCATATAAAAACTGTGGTTCCATTGTTACCTGGTCTCAACTTCTCTAACTATAAAAGTATTTAAAAGATATTCCTAGAGTGTGTTTCACTCAAATTAGTATAGCCTGATGAAATTTCAGTGCCAAATAAGGGAAAAGATCATGTGCTCCATTCCTTGGAGGAGTATTACAGCCTGGCAAGCAGCTTCCTGCAATACCCATTTAAAAAGATTAGCAGGAGGAAGAACAGCAAGGATACAATAAAAGAATTATCACTAAAAGTTCTGTTTAATTCCTTTCTTTGAAGCCTAAACACAGCATCTTCTAACTTGAGGGTAGTTAAGACATGGGTATCCAAAGGGCAGTAGATCCCCAAGACTATTTTAAAATCATCTTCTCAAAAGTAGATTTAAAGGGGACTTCTACATTTTTCAATGTATTCAACCTAAATATTCTCCTTTTTCCTGTCCTCATTTTGGCTGTTTCAAATGTTGAAGAAAAATGAAGTGAATAAGACAACAAAAGTAATTTTTAATTCTCTTGGAAAACCTCATCTTTTTTAAGGGAATCTTAGCGGGAGGGACAACTTCCCCATGAGGGAGTATCATGGAAGCTGTGAAAATGTGAGGCCCTGGGAACGAGAGATGTCACCCATCAAAGGCCACTGCAGGGACGGTCATCGGTGGTTGCTGTCTACTCTGTCACTGCCCTGAGCTTGGAAGGAGGACAAGCTTCTCAAAAGCCCTCCTTCATCTCACATGGTGGCTGGCTCACACAGCAAGCACTCTGTAAGGATTTGCTTACTGAGGTCCGATGAACTCGAAACAGGCTCCCAATAGGTCCCAAAGTGTCAGACACTAATGTACTGGAGTACAATGGTTCTCTAGGACGAAAGGAGAAAGAACGACTATTCTGAATCTAATATCCTAAAGTCTTGCAATGTCAAGGATGAGAAAACCTTCCCTGTCCATCAGAGTCCCCAGACTAAATCACCCATCATGAAAAAGAAAAGGGGTCCCACCAAGTGCTACCACCTAGAGAATAATGTCAACCATGCAGCCACTTGAGTCTTCACCTCAAGACAAACCTATCAAAAATCTCCACAAATTCCATTCAACTCAGAGAAGATTTTACTTTCAGATTACCCATCGAGTGTGCTTGTGGGGTGCAGGCTACCGAGGGCTGTTAAACACCAGACAGCTCTATTATAGTACAGCTCGTCATCACACAGATTTGACACAGAACATCTAGAGGATAAAGTATAACCCCAAAGAGGTTTTGTTGTGGAATAAAGATGCTATAATGTATGGCACAGCTGCAGACCTGGGTGGAGGGTCAGTTGGTCCAAGTTCAAGCTCTACTATTTTCCAGTGGTGGGGCTAGGAACACATTATTTCACCTCTCTGAGCCTTGGTGCTTTCATCTGGAAACTGAGAGGCTTAAAGTGGTTGACCTCAAAGGTCCTTGCTCGCTTCTAGCACTTCTAACACGCCATGACTCTGTGAAGAGAAGCAGCTAAAATTAAACCTTTTATTGCTTATATGCTGTAGTGAAAACAGGTTGATGCAGCAACAGGTCACAAAGACACGGATCTTATTAGCAAAAGCTTAGCCTTTTCTGTGGCCGACAGGCATGAGAAGAAAATTTTGACTTTCCAAGTGAGCAAAGATTTGGTTTGGACTTCTCTCTAAAAAGACAGCATGTCTCAGCAATAGAAGTGGTGCCAGTAGCCACAAGCTGGGTCATTGCATTTAGTGAGGGAGGCCCAACATTCACAACACAGATTTCTTAATTACCATTACTATAACCTTTACCATGCCTTGTTTTTCTTGGGGGCTCTCCTGGTCAGGTAATCTGAGTTAGATTCAACCCAATTTATAAAATTTGAGACTTTTCCCACTGTAGGTACCATTACATGCTATTTTAAGAAACCTCTTGGGGGATGAGGAAATTTGTTGTTTTTCTTTTAAATATTATACAGTATATCAATTCCAAATGCTAACCGAGCTTTTAAAGAAAAACACAAGTTCCCTAAAAATAGCCTGTCTACAATGCCTCTTATATTTGGGCACTTTATACACAGAGCATGACTTGCTTAGCAGGTAACTAGAAACAAAATCATATGTAGTGAACATAGCTAAAAGGTTAAGAAAAACTAAATGTAAATGTCTCAAAAACATTAATTACATATTAATTAGTGTGAGCTGTGTTGCTGCTTTAAAGTTGTACTCTCAAAAAAAAACTCAGTTTAAAATCCAGTTTTAAAAATCTCTGGTAACCAAATATCAAATCCGAAGGTCGAGTTTCCATCTTCCACTTTCTCTGACTGCTCTGCAGTATCTGACTGCTGGAAATCTCCAGTTTCGACCCTCATGACTCTCCATGAGACTGGCTTTCCTCCTCCATTTTGAACTTCATTTTCTATATCTTCTTCTCTGGGCTGTTCTCCCACCAGAACCTCTTCATGGATCTCAAAATTCAGTGGCCATCCTCTGCACCTTTCTCTTCCAATATTTTTCTCTTACAGTCTCGCCTTTGGACATGGCAAACTCTAGCTGTGTTTAACTCTGTATGGATGATATCCTGAACTTCATCACTAAGCCTGACCCTCTCGTATGAGTTTCAATTTTCTGTCTTGTCCACTGCATGCTGTTCCCATGTTGCCTTACCATTATTTCAAACATGGAAGATGTATGAAACAGAATCGAGCAAGGAAAAACCCTGTGGGAATGGACTGAAATTGGAGATATCAGAAGGAATTCATGATTTCTAAAATATGAGTGTGTGTGTATGTATGTATGTGTGTGTGTGTGTGTGTGTGTGTGTGTGTGTGTGTGTGTGTGTGTCCCAGCTCTATTGAAACGGCAAAGAAGCAAAGATACCCAAACAGCAATAAGCAAACTCACTCACCAGAACTTGGTCTTTAACACCATTTCCAAAAAAAGTACTGGGGATTCTTGGAGAAATGGGCGATTTGAGGGCTGGGAAAGGATAGGTACAAGATAAGTTTAGGATAACCTATTATGCCAAGAAGTAAGGAATTGCTTTAAAAAATTTTAAAGAATGGTGGTGTTATGACACAAGTCTGGGACAATCTGAGCACCAAAATAATTCAGTACAGTTTTAACCACTGGAAAGAACAGAAATCCATGAGTCCAAACTGGTGAGGAATGGATGGATGCATAGATGAGGAGGAGAGAGAGCTCTCTTGCTTACAGGAAAATGTCTATTAATAACTGGTAAATGTGGAGGGAATGATCGAGTTGAAAAAAATCGGGATTTTGCAGCTCTCTTATAAAGCTTGGATTATGTAAGAATCATCAACAGATACTAAATCTGGGTAGGTGAGGAGGAGCAAGGTATTTGCTTTCCTCTGACTGCTTAGTGCTTGCAAGAGAAAAATAGTAATGATATAGAGGAAAAATTAGATAATACCTTGACCTGGTGGTCAGAATTTACATCACCAATGAGGGGCAGATGGACATTATGTGTCTACAGATAGAACTTGAGAAGGACAAAGCACCACCTGGCTGATGAGGCAGAACCTGAATCTAATCATGAGGGAACATCAGACAAATTTTTAAAAAGCATGGGGGTGGGGGAATCTGTATTCTTTAAAAATGTCAGTCATGAAAGATTAAAAAAAAAAAGGCTATGGGTATGTTCCCAATTAAAGGAGACTAAAGAAACATGACAACAAATTGCAATATCTAATTCTAGAATGAATCCTGTGCTACAGGGAAAAAATACTATAAAGGACACTCTGCATTACTGAGTCAATTGACAAAACTGGAATTCAAATGGTAAAGGGTTTAATCAAATTTACTGAAGTTGAGAACTCTACAATGGTTATATAAGAGATTTTCCCCTTTCTTGGAAATACGTGCTGATATATTTGGGGGTAAAGAATCAAGATGAATGTAATCTGCCCTCAAATAAATCAGAAAAAAATATTATGTATATGCATATGCATGTGTAGATAGTCAGATGATTGATAAAATTATAAAGCAAATGTGGCAAAATATTAGCAATACATGAATCTGGGTAAAGGCATTCGAGTGTACTACTTTTATTCTTGCAACTCTTCTGTACGTACTTCCAAATAAACACTAAAACAACAAAACACAAAATCTAGCCAACCAAACTTGGATTGAAACCATTTATCCCAGCTTCCAAGCTAGCTGTCTCTATCTCCCATTGACTTTATTTTTCCAAGCAAGCTTGAAATATTGTACTTGTCCTCAAGACTCTTCTCTCTCTCTCATCTCTCAGAGCCATTTCATCATGGACTGTCTGTTCCTCCTTCATAATGTTGCACATCTGTCCCTTCTTTTGAATTCCTACTACCACCATTCTATTTCATACATTTATCATTTTACAATAAAGTATTGCTACAGTCCACAGATTCATCATCCAACACTAGGCTCTCTCTACTCTAAAAGATCTTACATTTATTTAACACATTTGTCTCCCAACGGTATTATTTTCATCTACTCAAATTTTCACAATGGATATTATATTGCCTAAAATAAATGAATAAATCAAACAACAAATAAGTGCCTAACTTCTTAGCCTAACTTTAAAAACATTAATTGCAAATCAGTGTATTTTCATTGTAAAAAAAAAAAAAGTTGAAAATATCAGGACGCAAAGAAGAAAAGCAAAATAACGTAGTCTCAGGACATTTGAAAAATCACTGCTAATAGCTTGTTGTGTATCCTCCCTGATTTTTTCCTCATTAATATATTTTGTAAAATTGAGAGCATACTGTACATTCTATTTTATAAATTACATTCTTCATTCCTCCCTATACCATGAGTATTTCCCCATTTCAATGCATATTTTTATTCATGATTTTTAATAGCTATGGAGCATTCCATTGTATACTTATAATCTAGCATATTTAATTTGTTGTCTGGGTTTTTGTTCCAATTTTTCATTCTTACAAATAGCACAAATAAAAATATTTCTACATATATGCTTGTACTGATCGCTTACTGACTTTCTGAGGATAAATGGCTATTTTTTTTTTTAAGATTTTATTGGGGAATTGGGGGGAGGGAACAGTGTTGGGAATTGGGGAAGGGGAACAGACAAGTTGCTGTCCTTTTGTTCTTCAGTCTAGTTGTGGAGGACGTCNCAAGTTGCTGTCCTTTTGTTCTTCAGTCTAGTTGTGGAGGACGTCACTTCACTGGCCCATGTTGGTATTATCATTGCGCTTTTCCCGGATGAGGCAGCCGCTCACTGGCCATTGGACGTCCGTTTACGGCAGCTCACGAAAGCGCACGCCTGCTGCCAGACCCACTGTAGCCTACACCGTCACCACCGACTCACGGTGGCCCAGCTCCAGGTCAAGCTGTTGTTCACCATCTTAGCTGTAGAGGGCAGTGTCACTGGCCCTAATGTGGGATCCGAACCAGGGCCCTGCTGATCAGAGCTGGCGTCCCAAGCCAAATCCTAACCAACACACCACTCAGCCGGCCCCCTAAATGGCTATTTTTTTAAAAACTTAAATTGAATTACATCTTTTGCTACTTACTGTGTACAAAATACACTCTGAGTGTTTCACTCCTACACTTTTACTCCCTTCCTCATGTTGCCTTCTATGCCAATCTCAGTCAGAAGCAGGCAACATACCTTAAAATGTCTGTATCAGGAGTACTCAGAAAATGGTCTCTGAATGACTAGCATCCTGTGTATTCTTCCAGGCCTTGCACAAGTCTCCCATCTTCCCTAGGGCCTTCCCTATAACCTCGACAGGCCACAGTTATCACTCCCCACCTACCACTGATACAAAAAAAACTGATATTTTTTCTCTCATTGACAAGCAAGTGACAAGTACCTACATCTCCACTTGGCAGGTAGGAGAAACATGACATGAAAAGGAGAGTAACACTCCAATGGTCTGGTTCTGGCTCTCTGAGTCGGTTTTAGAGTCTATGCCAGAGGATGAGCCACAAGAAGGCTGTTCTCTGGGAAATGTTTTGTGATGCTAGACCTTGTCCTTATTAGGCCCAAAATATCTGATGAAAACACAGGCTGACTGGGTTCAAGTTAACACCAAATGGTTTTAAAATTAATTATATGCATGACTACTTCAGGTTAATAAATTCTTTCCAGAAAATATCACTCAGGTTTAAGAACTGTCCTTTTCATGACTGTCAGGCAGATGTATTTATGAGAACGATGCTAAAAAGTCTAACTGAGGAGGGGCTATAAAGAAGCTGCTTTAATAAATAGGTACAAATTATTTATAAGATCAATACATTACATATTAATAGGAACTTCTACAGTCTATGACAAGTGCTTGAGAAAAGATTTTTCTCTTAAATAGTTTCAATATGGAACTTCCTAATATGATTGCATTTTAAAAACAAATTCATGAGGAATTAGAATAGTAATGAAGCTCCAATATTTAAGCAAAGCAATTAGGACGACTTTGGAGTGAAATCTTAATACTGTAGCGTCTGGAGGTCGAGCTGCTGCCTGAACACGCTTATAGAGAAAACCATTGTTTTATTTTACTGAGTTCCCCCAAGTAAAAATTTAAGCATACATTAAGTCATGGGCAAAGCCATCACTGAGCCTGCCTTTGAGGCTCATGAAAGGAAGGGTTTCTGAGGATTGAGTTAGAAAACACACTTGCAAAATTTTGTTCCTCAGCATTTTTTGGTGTATTTAAGAATTTGCTATAGTAAAGTTTTCTGCACATTATTTTCAATTTTAAAACAAATCTGTCATAGGTAACACTTTAAATAAAAGCCATGACATAGCACTGTCCACTGCCCTCTCCAAGATGGACAAGTTCCCTCTTGTGAAGGGAGGTTAGAAGGAAGTCATTAGTATCGCTGTAGTAATCCCCAAATCAAAGCCTCCATCCCAAGGCCTGTGTTCTCAGGCTCCCTCATGCCGGTCACTGAGATTGGTTTCATGGACAAGGAAGGTGCCACAAAAGAAATGATTGAAAACAACTAGAAGACGATTACTCCTTTGTGGCTCCTGCCTCAGAGCCTGAAATCTGAGCAGAATTCATCTCAGTTTCTCTAATGAATTCCTCTGCTGCTGTCATGCGGTTAATTCTCCACATTTTCTACTACTCTGATTATTAAAAAAAAAAAAAAAAAAAAAGGAGTAAAAAGGAAAAGGAGCCAGCCAATATAAACATCAAAGGGTACTCCCACTTCTGTGGCCTTCAGATATTTTCCAGAGCTGGATTGTGGGGACAAAAGAGGTTGTGGGAAAGGGGGGCTGTTGGGGGAGGTTGCTTTCTGTTTTCTCTGGGAGACGATAGGCCCAACCTACCCGAAAAAGCTACAGTGCACGAAGGTGGCATGTTTCATATCACTAAGCAGCCAAGGTTTTCTCAGCGAAGCTAGATGTTCCCTCGGCTTGGCCAAGAAAGACCCCAGCTATTCCTGAATGGCAGTGTGTGGAGGACGAGAGCTGGGCCCTCAGTGAAGAGTCTGGTCGCAGACATCCTCCACTGGGCCTCAGACCAAAACACTGAAGGGGGTGGGGGATGGAATGGAGGAGGGAGGCAACTTGAGAAACTTAAAACCAGCATAACTTTTCATTTCCTGAACTTAAAGCAAATAACTGTTTGTGGTATTTACTGGAGTTTGCGTTTTTCCTTTTGCCAAGCCTGTAGGCTCCACAAACGACTCAATAGGAAGTTGGTCTGAAGTTAATAAGACTGAAGAGGAATACATGTAAAAATCTATACATGGCTACAGGAAAGAAAACGATTACATGCCCAAGTTCAGGAAGGGAGAATGACCAGGCTGAACAAGAGTTCATGTGAAAGAGATCTTGGGGGTTGGGATGACTGTAAACTTTCTATTAGCCAACTGTGTGACTTGGCGGCTAAAAACTCCAATCCACTTTAAGGCCAGATTAGCAGAAGTATGGTGTCCAGAGTATGGAACAAAATAGTCCTCTCTCTCTGCACAGGTCCAGACACAGCTGGAGTGCTGCCTGCATTCGGGGTGCCAAGTTTTAAAGAACACACAGAAAAACTGGAGCATGTCAAGTGTCACCGGAAGAGAAAGGGTGTGGAAATCATGTTGCATGAGGAATAACTGGAGAAATTAGGATTGTTGTCACTGGGAAAAAAGAACTTGTTGGGCAGACAAGCCATCTGTAAATAGCTGGAGAGTGGCTCTGTGGAAGAAAGAACACACTTATCTCCATGACTCCAAAGGGCGAATGAATGGACAGAAAAATAACTCAATATAATGAAACCTTTCTATTATAACAGCTCACACTGTTCCAAAATGGAATAAGCTGTTTTGCATAACAGTTGCTTCTCCAGCATTAGGAGGATTCAAGTCTAATGAACACCTGTCAGGGATGTTACAATGGAGTATGCCGGCACTAGGTGGGAGGCTGGTCTCCAGGCCTTATTAGAGCCTTCCAAACTTGAAGATCTAAGCCCAAGGACTACATGATGAGACATAAATAACATTAAAAAGAACAGCCACCTGTCATTTGCATATATATATATAAAAAATAAATTTCCCATATATATAATATGGGAAATGTATTCACAATCATTCAACAATATCACCACAGTTCCTTGAGTTTTTATGATGAGTAAATAAGGAAAACCTTCCTCTAGGTAGGGTCTTAAACTAAAGAAAGCATTGTTGGTGGGAATTCCAGCATTCTAACACCCTTTCTAATGTGTTTATTAACCTGTTGTACCTTTTAGATATCTTACCTTCAGACACACTAAATGCCAAAAAAAGCCAAACTCCTTGAGAGAAGGGTCTATGTCTCATTCACCTTTGCACTCCCAGGACCAAGCACAGAGCTTGACACATAGTAGGTGCTCAAAAATATTTGCTGACTGCTAGGCAATAAACAAAAAGGCATACAAAGAAATACATAATTATAAAATAATTATAAATACAATGAATAACAAATTAAGAGAACAGGGGATTATAAGGGACATCTAATTTTCTTAACAGAGTGACCTTCACAGCAAGTCAGGAAGGAGAGCAGGAGTTGGCCAGGTGGTGGCTGAGGGAAGAAAGAACATGTCGAAAGGTGGTCAGAGGTGGGAAAGAGCAAAGGGGAGGCAGAGGTAAAACCACGCGAGACGTCGGAGACCACACTCTCCTAAACCGCATCCGGAAGCCAAACAAAGGTTTTAAGCAGGGAGACTGTAGAAAAACCATCACCCTGGTTTCTGTGTTGAAAAGAACTGGAACAGAATACTCATATGTTAATCCATCAGTGGGTCATGAAATGGATTTAGTTGATCATGCCCAGCATGGAAGAAAAAAAACAAAAAGAGTAGAATTTTTAAAAATACCAAACTGCATCACACAGAGTAAAGTTAAGTATTATTTTATTAATCTTTTGTTACAGGTTTACTTGTAGATACACAGTACATTCACATATGCATGTGAATTTCTGTGTGTGTGTGTGTGTGTGTGTGTGTGTGTGTGTGTGTGAGAGAGAGAGAGAGAGAGAGAGAGAGAGAGAGAGAGAGCGAGCGAGAGAGAGAGTCAAAAAAGTTTGAAAGTCACTAGAGGGAATAAAGAGTGAAAACTGAAAGAGCAGGTAGAAGGTGAATGAGGTAGTTAAGATGGAAACCCTGTTAAGAAGTGGACAGGTTCCACACATCCTGGAGACCGGCATTCGAAAGGACTTGGCGATTGCATTTCGAGGGCAAATGAAAGGGAGAGGTCAGGAATGACTCAGGTTTCTAGCCCTCATTAACTTGAAAAATGAATGAATGGATGAGTGAACAAATGAGCAAATGAAGACGGCACAATAAATCGAGCTAAAATGGCAGTTTTCTTCAAATTTCACTGTAGGAAAATAATCTATTTAAAACAGTAGAAGCTTCTTTTTCATTTTCCCTTGGTTTCTTCAGCCTCCTCATGAGCTTTATAGAGATAGGGCCCATGTCTTTTCAACTTTATATTTGTTCCCAGGTCCCACCACAGGACCTGACACATGGTACATGCTCATTAATTTTATGCTAAATGAGTTACAGGAGTAAACCAAAAATGAAGAAGTAGTCAGTCCTATGGGAAAACAAGCTGTCCTGTATTTCTTAAAGTCAAGGCAGAGTAAATCAACTAGGGATAGGTTTTTCCATTTCTCCCACATTTTATAAAACTTAAGGAAAAATATCTTTAATTAGAATCATACTACAAAAGCACTCTTAATCCTTTTACTGTAAGCTAATAAATTTTCAAAAGTCCTCTGCTACCGCACTGTCATCTCTCAGTCTTACTTTATGTTTACAGATTTGCAAAGGACTCAAAGTCCTAAATTCATAGTCTAAATATGACTCAGATTATTCCCATGAACTTGGTATAGAAGGCAGATATAATCCTCAATTTAAAAGAAAATAAATGAGTCATGGCGAATATCCAAGAAATCTAAAGCCACCTAGCAGCAGAGTCCGCAGTAATTCATTCCTCGCCTTCTGGTTTGGAGTCAGCCATGTGGCACTTTGATGACACCCTGCCTAACACCATTCTTTGTTGATCCTGGTACACATGAGCTGTCTCTTCAATTTCCACTCCCTCAGGGGCAGACACTGTGTCTTCTTTTACTGTACTGTCCCTGATGCTCAGCAGTCCTGAACACAGCAGACACTTAATCATTCTTGACGGGACTACCAGTAAGATGAAAATGGAGATCTCCCCGTTTAGAGGTTTTCAACCAGACTCTGCTCCCTTCATCAAGCTGTGTTGGTCTTGCACGCAAGTTTGATCTCCAGACGTCCTCGTCTTGCATTACCAAATAGCAATTGCCTCTTTCAAAATGAAAAACATTTTCCATTATAAGTTATAGTTGCAGCTGTGATGTTGAAATATTCCTCAAGCGAAGATTTTTATCTGTGCTGCAAAGGGGGAAAGTGTAACTCATAAGCTTAATGCCTTAAGCAAACCCATGAACTGTTCCTTTGGTCCCAGACAGCCCGCTTAGCTTGTTTGTTTGTTTTAATGTCCGAGGCTGTTTCCCCACTCCGTTCCTGGTAGTAAATTGTCCAGTGCATGTGATCGTAGTAAGACAATTGCTGGTGTAATGAATACGATCCCTATATCTCTTAGAGCTAACATGCAATCCCACACAAAAAAGCTCTGAAAGGATACAAGCGGAGAGGAAGCCGGGGGGTAAGAAGCCTGGAGGGGCCCAAACAAACATGTCCAGTCAGAAAAGCTCATCCCCCAGGACTCTCGCCTCAACCTGACTCCGTCAAAACAGACAGAAGTCAGATATCACCTTTTATTCTGGCCAACTATCCATCTTGATTTTTAGGTATCTTAGAATAACACAAATTGTCATGCCACCTATCTGTCGCTGAAAACTAGAGGGATTCATTTTGAGAACAATACTATTTTTAAGAGGATTTTGAATTTGACCGGTGTTTTATTGTCAGTCTCTTAGCCCTTTCTCACAGGGGCTCTGAGAAATCTAAAGATCATTGTTCCCATATATTTATGAGAAAACAAGAGCTGCATAAAACTGTGTGCCAAGCCAATGATTTAGAAACTGCTTGACGATATGGTCCTGATCCTCAAAAGTTTGCGCCTCATGGAGAAAACTGTGTACCAAGGCAATCAAAACCCAAGGTAGAGGGAACTAAGTGCTTTAGAAACAGGTCAAATAAAGTGGTACAGAAAGCAGTACTTCAGTCCAACTGGAAAGGGGGCAGGATGTAATGATGGAAGGAACATCTGAGCCTTGTCTTCAAGGATGTTAAGTGCTGTAGAATGAGATGAGAAAACAATACCAGCCCCAAGTAACGGCATAAGCCAAGCCATAAAGGTATGTAAACCTATGCTGTGTTCAGGAAACTACATGAAACTTATGTGGCTGGAGCAGAGGGTTCATGAGGGATCATCAAGGGAAGAGTAAAAGTTCACATAAATGAAACCCACAGAAAAACGATCAGTAAAAAGTAACTATGATTTTTAAAGTCTGGGAACATGTTTAGTGCCTCAAAGGAAAGCTGCACCGGCTTTAGTGTTACAAATGCAATTTAGGATGGCACTGACAAATCTGAAAACACAAACTATTACTAAATTCTTAGATTAAAAAATCCACTCATTTAAATGATTTATTCCAAAATTCATTCCTATAATGATCCTATCCAAATTCCTGGATATAAACACCCTCCTCCCCCTTTAACAAGGGTAACTCACAAAACAAACTCTCATAAAATAAGGTAGGATATTAAAGTTGGGGAGGTGGGGGTGACACTGACATTTAAGGTCTCATCCATCAGGTTGGGGTGGGGGTGGGGGGGCTGGTAAAAAGAGCTGCCTGGAGAGACCTGGTCTGTTTACATTAACATCAGTGGAAACATATAGTGAAAAACAGACAACCTGAACTCTGGATCGCAAAATCTATTTCGAGACAGCCCAAACATAACTTTCGGTGCCTGACATTTAATCAAGTTTGGGGCCAATTGAAAGGAATTGTCTGGAGAGCACTGGTTTAGTGTTTCTACTGTCATTAGCTGAAACATAAAGACTACAATGTGACCATTTGAATTTGGAATAGAAAAATGTTTTCAGAGAGGCCCATAGATAATGTTCAATAAATTTTGCCAGTTAACATGAAATCCTTTTCTTTTTACAACAAAAGGGAAGGAGCATCCAAAAGGGAGACCTCGTGAAAGGCTCCTTTCCAACAGTGGCCCTTGCTGTGTCCTCTTGATTAAGGGCTCATAAATAAAAGGACACAACAGCTGCAACTTATGATTAACCATGGTATAGTATTTCAAACAGGGAATAACATTATAGTTACTGCAACCAACAAAACTCCTGTATATTGTTGGTTCAACACATGACCTTGGTTTTGTCTGGCCTGTAGGTGACCTGAATTGAAGAGAGATGTCTGAGTTGAAATTTAACTCAGTGTCTGAAAAGCTATGTCACATGGTTGGAAAGTCAGTAATGTTGCAATTTCAGGGAACCCCCTGCTCCTCTCAATGTGATTGGATGGTATAAAGGTGAATCTGAGAAAAGCAGTGAAAAACAAAGCTAATTGGTTAGTCTAGGACAGCCCTTGAATAATGTCCAAACATTTGCAAACAGTCTGAGTAAACCTCTCAGGTTATTCTTAAACAACCAAGGTAACTTTACTGCCTGCCATGGGCAAGTGCCCTCTAGATTAACGTGGTAAACAATTCTTGAGTGATTAATGACCTACGTTCTTTCTTTGCCCTCTACTGAGGGCAGAACTCTTCTTAAGGAGAACAGAAAAAGGCTTTGCCTCTTGATTTACAGGCTAAGACCAAAGCAATCTGTGTTTTCTGAGGATGCGAATCTATTCCTGAGTAAGACCAGGGCTCTCAAAAGAAAGACTACTTAGACAAGGAAAAAGGGTCTTCCATTATCTCTTTCCCTAGAAAGTATGCTCTGAAAAGCTGCCAGTGTCCCTCCAGTGTTAGATGGGTTCAGGACCTGATTCTAAGAACTATTTTCCCCACGCCCATAACATATGAAAACTAAGGGAAAAGCCTGACTTTTCTCATTCAATTGGTAAGTAATCGTATCACTTAGTCCTTATACAGTTTCTTATCATAGACTTCAAATTACCTTTTATTGGATTGTTCTACTAAGTGGCCTAATCATGTATTAGCTTCAAACTCTGTTATACAGAAACTCAAGTTTCCGTAAAGCAGACCTATGGCCTCTATAAAACCATGATCGAAACACATATGATTAGTTTTTGTCTGTTTACTATTAGCTTATATCTTATCACAATTTAAGATTTAAGCAATCACATTTCTACTCCTAACTCTGCCAACAAACCACTCAATTCCTCTAAAAGTGAACAACATTTATCTAACACAAATACATTCTTTTTGTATTTACAATATCCTTTTAAAAAGGATTTTTTTTAAATGCCTGCAGTAATACAGAATTAACTAAAAGTTTTCAGACAATATTGGGAACTAAGGAGATATACATTTCCCAGGAAAGAGGAGTTTGCTTGAATCTTCCATTTCATTATTACCAATGAAATATATAACATTAACCACATGAAGAATTTAAAATTCATTGGCCATTATTTAAATCAATGGGATAAATTGCTAGAGATTAGGATTATGACCTTGAACAATAGTGAGCACAGAATAGATCCTAAATGGACACCAGTTAAATTAAGCCAATTAACCACAGGGAGTAAACACTAATTTTTTAAAAATAGAGAGTTGAGATAAAATTTTAATCTGAACTTGTCAAATTGGTATCTCCAGAGTACAGAGTACCTTGTATGTAACAAGCATGAACAATGACTGATTATGTGAATGAATGAGCTGATTAATTAATTAATGGAAGAAGGGCAGTTATACAATAAAACTAAGACAAGCTGAGAAGGCATAAGGTCATCTAGGTCAGTAAGGATAGAATAAAATGTCCATTTGGTGCTATTATTTACCTGTTTCTATTTTTTTTTTCAAAGAAGAATTTAAAATTTGAATCTGGGGCCGGCCGAGTGGTGCGATGGTTAAGAACTGGCTTGGGACGCCAGAGGGCCCCGGTTCGGATCCCACATATGAGGGCCAATGACACTGCCCTCTACAGCTAAGATGCTGAACAACAGCTCAACCTGGAGCTGGGCTGCCATGAGTCACCGGCGACGGCTAGGCTGCAGCCCCTGTGGCAGTGGGTTGCCATGGGCTACTGTGTGTAGCCAGCAGCCAACGTGAGTGGCCAGCAGCCGCAGTGAGCGGTCGTCCAGAAGCCGGCGACTGATCTGCCTCGCCCGGGAAGAGTGCAATGATGGTGCCAACTTGGGCCAGTGAAGCAACGTCCTCCACAACTAGACTGAAGAACAAAACAACAGCAACTTGTCTGTCCCCCTTCCCCCAATTCCCCAATAAAAAAATTTTAAAAAAATTTGAATCTGTGCAAAGTAATAATATTTCAGCTTGGATTTTCTAGCACAAAAGAGGTAACTGGGCCAGCCTCATTTTAAAGAGTGAAATGTGTGTATTTCCTTAGAGGGCCTAATGAAATTAAAGGGATTGATTTCAGGATCATCTTTCAAGGAAGACTACTAAACCCTTTTGTTAAATCAAATTACTCTGAGCAAGTTTTCTGATATCTAGCTTTAAAAAAAAATGCATAAATACCATTTCCTTTAATATGTCAGCAACTTTTAGTGGGAGAAGTAATTTTAAAATTAAATGTCATTCCATTTCTTAAACAATCTAAACCTAAATTTAAGAGAAGGTTTAGCTGATTTTCTCTACAAGGAATAAATAATAAGGGAAAAGCCATGATCCTAGCCATATCTCTTTGCCGTCTAATACCCCTAGTCTTAAGATTTATAGTTTCTAATAAAACTTTATCACATGGGTAGAAAAATGGATGAAATTCATTTCATTCTTGGATCCATAATTGCCACTAAAAAAATCAATAATATTTTAGATTATATCTCTTAACTGTGAGGCTAATGGCAAAGAAGCGAACAAATATTACTTGGTTTCACAGTCCAACAAAAAATACCCTTTAATGATCCTTTCCCATAAAGAAATGGACAACAGATGGACTATTATAGTAGTCACTCATTCATTCAAGCACTTGTTGTGTATTTCTGGATACAAGAATGAATAAATATGGTGCCTAAATTCTGAACGTTCACAGCCCAGGTACAAATTCAGAGATAACAAATTCATCAACAGTATACTTAAGCTTTGTGCACTTTATCGTATGTAAGTTACCACAATAAAAATAATTCAAAGAAAAGGTTAAGATAGATAAGGTAAGTTATTTATACTACAGCTTCAGAACCACCATCATAGAAGTGGAGAAGAGGGTAAAAGAAGGCGTTCCTTATTCTGCCCAGGAAATCTAGCAAAGCTTCACCGAAGAACTAACGGGCATACGAGCTTCATGGAGCAAAGAAGCAAGCAAAAGGCGTCCTAGCAGAGGGTGAGTCAATGCAAAAAGAAAAGGTGAGGAACAGCGAGAAAAGCAGTGTGTCTGAAGCAAAAGGAACATGGAATGGGGTGCTGGGAGTTAAGGCTAGAGAAGTGGGCCAAGAAAATCTGACACACAAAGGAAATAAATTTCTATATTATCCTGCACAGGAAAGGCTGAGGGAGGTTTTTAAATAGGAGAGCGACTGGATCAGATTTGTTTCTAGATGGATAGCTCATTCAGTCTTTCCAGAGCAGATCAACATCACCCTTTAATTAGTTTTCACAAGTCCACTGCTGGAGAGAATGCTGGTAGGAAAAAAAAAAATTGCTTTCCTGAAGTCAGTAATTCATGACTCACACTATCAATACAACAATGAAAGGTAATGACTTGGCCAGTATGAAAGTAGAGCCATGGTCAAACTTAAAAACTTCTTAAAAATAAAACAGCCACCACAACAACAAAACACTCCAATTCTGCTCTTTTTAACTCTGTAAGGTATTTACCATCCAAATCAGGGTCTAAGGGGCTCAGAGGAACATGAGAAAAGTAAAAAAACTGGTATCGACAATACCCCCATGAAACATGCCCAAGATGTAATATGAGAAAAAACTGTGCAAAACATTATATAACATATGCAACATTTTATATAACATAGAAACACATATTGTTAGGAAAATGAATAGTAAATATGTTCATACATATGCACTAAAAAAAATATGGAGACTACATATAAACTTGCTAACAGCAGCTAAGTCTAAGATTACAAAGGACATCTTGTTCTCCATAACATATGTCTTAAGGGTCTGAATTTTAGGACTATGTATTACTTCCACAAATAGAAAAACCCATAAAGGATCAGTTGAATTTAAAGAAAATCTTTCGATGGTGGCCTACAAACACAAAGGTTGTGGGGAGCCAGATAAATGAACTAAGCGGTTCAACGGGAGATTCACCACTTACAAGCAGGTCACCACACTACTATGCTGTCAACGTAACCTACCAAAGGAGAGTTCTCAGATAAGCAGGCAACCCTCATGTGTCTGCCTTCCATTCTCTGTCCCTAATTTATTCAAGAACAGGTATACTGCCTTGCTAAGATCTGTTTCCCCCCTTTGGACTTTAAAATGATGGTTTTAATGCTGATGAATTCACTGTCAGTCTCTATGAGCAGCAAATCATCTTCAGTTTTTGTGAGAACACATATGTATTTTGGGCCTGTGGAATTTCCTCCTCTTGAAGAAGCAACAATCCCAAAAGATGAATTCAAGAGAGTCAAGGTTTCTGCACGCATTCCACTTCCCTTCACAGGAAATCTGAGTGTTTAAGGCGAGGTTGAACCTGCTGGCAATAGCCTGGCAGCCACACCTTCTTATAAAGTTAGTCGTCATTTCTCAAAGTACCCTCATACATTGTTTCATGTGATTCTCATAATAACTCTGTGAGGTAGTTGGGGCTGGAAATTATCTCTGTCCTTTTTGTTCTTCATGATTTTTACATTTTAAGAGCTAATGGGCTTGGGAGGGGTAGTAAATACAAAAGGAACGCATTCCCAATACATAAAGTTTGAAGGAAAAAACAAAAAGCAGTAAAAAACAAACAAACCAAAACCAAACCAGACCAAAGGACATTCATAGTGTCACCACTAGACATAACATTATTCCAGCTTGGTTGTATAGGTTTCCAGTATTTCTTCTCTGTATTCCAACAGGCTTATTTAAAGATGAGAAATTTTTCACATGGCTAATGAGAGTCAAAGCTAAGGCTAAAACCCATGAACACTTTCCACCATACCAGAAAATTCCTTTTTTCTTACTAACCTGTCCCTCTTTCAAAATGCCCAAGCATTATAAAGAAGAAAGCTTCAGAGACACACATTTTGATATGCTCATGTTTTGTTTCCATGTATAAGTAAATTTACCAATGATCTTTGGAAAGAAGCCCCTCTACTGTTAAAACAATTGTCAAACTCAATAATCTCTAAAATTCTCTCTAACTCTGAAACAATTCTAATCTTCTCTGAATGAAACATGGCCAGAGGGCAAGGTCAAGAATCTGAATCTAAAGGATATCAGATGAAGTTAAGTCAGAATCCCATAAATGAGGAGTTAACCAAACTAGAATCAAAATCACAAACCCATGTCATAAATTGGAACAAGGGTCAATCAAGGAAGGGAAAGAAATACGAGTCTGGGAGGACGAGGCTGATTCAACAAATACATTATCAGAGCTTGCTGGCTGACCACAAAACCTGTTTCCTCTGCTTCCTGGACACATAGCTACATCACATTTTCTAGTTGTCCTTGCATTTCAGTATGGCCATGTTAAGTCCCAATCAATGGCGTATGGGTGGGAATGGTGTGAGACACTTCTAGGCTTGGCCCCTAAAAGCCCCCATCTGCAGTCCTTTACACTCTTTCTTGTCCCAGAGCGACCTTAGAGACCATTTGCTGAACATAGTGGATTCACAAGATGGAAGAAATTTCTACTTTGAAAATAGCCTTCCACCAATCAAGAACATCCAATTAAACTTGATGTAAGCAACAAATACCTTTGGATTTATTAAGTCATTAAGATCTGGGGTTTATGTGTTACAACAACTAGTGCTACAGGCTTCCTGACCAGGTGACAAATCAGCCAGGCCCTGTGGTCAAGGCCAGACTCTGACATAGTCACGAATCAGCCTGCCTTCCTCAGTCTAGGGCCATAGCCGCTGACCAGGCTTTGAGAGGCAAATGCCAACAGCATGGTGAATTCCTTTCTGTCAGTAAACTCTTATTCTGCATTTTACATAGGTTAAGAAAATCAAATGACAAGACAGAATCATACATGTGTTCTAAGCAAATCATGAAAAGACAACAAAATCCAAATGTCCCCTCAAGTTTTGAGAAGACTGTGGTAGTTTTTTATGGGGAGAAAAACATAAATATAGCTATAGCATAAACATTTTCCAAATCAATATGCAAAAGGGAAGGAGGGGGAATGTTATGAATTACATGCTTGTGTTCGTCCCAAATTCGTTTGTTGAAACCCTAAGCCCAATGTGATGGTATTTGGAGGCGGAGCCTTTGGGAGGTGATGGGGTCATGAGGGTGGAGCCCCCATGAGTGGGATTAGTGCCCTTATAAGAAGACATGCAAGACAACTTTATTCTCTCTCTGCTCACAGCCATGTGAGGATAGACAGGGAAGGTGGCTGCCTAAGACAGAGGGAAAGTAAAACTAATATTTATTTAAAGTCTACTATATTGTAGAAGTTTTCACATAAATATTCTTCGTTAATCCTCACAACAAATCTGTATGGGCATTATTAGCCTTACTTTTACAACAAAAGAGAAAACTGATGATCACAGCAATTAAGTAATCAACCTAAAGTTACACGTCTAGGAAATGACTGCAAAGCTCATGTTTTCTTCACTATATTTTTGCTATCTTGATATCTGTAAACATCTTAACAGATCTGCAAAAGTTTCCCTGACCCTAATGCACTTCTTGAATGGCCCCAAAGGTGACTGCCCCACGTCTCCCCTCTCTGGATGCAGTCAGTCAGAGAGTCAATGCCCCTTAAATCTCTAAGAAACAAAGAGGCAAATTTTCCCTTTTCCCTGGGAAGTGACCTCTTAGACTATACTTGGGGAAGGTCCCTTAGAACTCATCTCTGCAGTGGATGTTTCTTCCATCTCCTGGCAGGTGGTGAGAAGATTAACATCTCTTTGGCTCTCTTTTCCCATATGAACAGCATGTACAAGTACACACACACACACACACACACACACACACACACACACACACCGATTTCACCATCTGCACTTCAAGTCACCTGACCTTCAAATCAGATCATCTGTAATCAGAAACTGGCATACACCAAGAAGACATATGAAATAGAATCCAAATTGAATGTAATATTAAAACATTTACAGAACTTACACATTCCCTATTCAGGCAAAACCTGCTGCCCTCAGCTCTGCAAACACATTTATCTATAATCCGGAGATAAACTGAAAACATGCTGATTTGAACTCATGGGCAACAGACTGAACTGCTTACAGCCGTCAAAACTGGAAAAAGTACATCACAGACTTACCCAGTACACCTCATAGCTGTTAATTCAGCTTTGAAAATCTCTCTCTTAAAGGGGCATTTCTAAATGGAAGCCACAAGATGGCCTGAATAACGGCAGTGGTTTGTAAGGGAGATCAGTATCCACTGGGAGCACAGGGACCACACAATAGGCACGAGGGCTTCTCAAGTACCTTTTCACTTCACCACCACTATCATCGTGGCAAAATACCCCGTAATGCTCTAGGGCTTGGAAACTCTAATCTATAATGCACACATAATTATATTCTTTAGGATGGTATTGGGTCTAACTGAAAAAAATACACGTGCTGTTTAACGCCAATTGTACTTATTAGCCATATAAGATTGGAGGACAGGATGCCTGCCTTTTCCTCGGAGTTTTTCCAGTGACTCACTGTGTAATTCTGAGGACACAGCCCTTTGATCTTTAGTTCCTTAGCCCATAACCAGAGTTTTAAATTGTGCCCCCACCCGCCAATCCTGTTGGAGGCACCCGCTCCAGCTTCTTTTGCCCTCAGATGAAAGGACCTATAGACGTGGAAAATTGTTGTTTGGTGATTTCCTATATCCCCCTTTCTAGTATTTCAGCCATTCTCCTTTTACATCTGAGGGACACTGCGGAGAAATCACTCCGGTGCACAATCGCAGCCACAGGCTTAAAATTTCACTGTTGGAGGGGCAGGCTGAGAAGGAACAAGTCTGGCTTTAACACCACAAATATCTCCAATTACCAAATGTGGGCAGAAAGGATACAAAAAAACAAGGAGAGATAGAAAGGCCCTTGGTATTCTTCAAAGCTTCCCTTTTGGGATGAAAGTTCTTCTTTGAGGCTTCCAAGGCAGAAAGTCTGGGCAGCCTGCACACCTGGAGTGCATTAGTGGGCCCTGGACTCGAGGTGAAACAGGCTGAATTTCATCTAGATGCTTCCCACAATCCATTCTCATAAAAGCTCACAGTAATTTACCAGCTTAGGAACACGGCATGGTATTCATGGTGTCTTGAACCCTGGGATTACCTTCCAGAGTCACTGGATAAATCCCACTGCTCATCTATGTAAACACACTTTTATCTCAATTACCTTTAGCTCAAGGAAAGTTTCATTTTGTTTGCTGTGGCACAGGGTCAAGACCAAAACCCACCCTCAAATCATTCTCATCCCTCTCCCGAGAAGCCTTTCAAAGAGCATCAGCCAATGTTGATGTAACTGATGAGTGAGTTTTCACATTAGGTTACGTGCTCGTGTAAATACAAAACACCGGTGCCTCTACTGTTTGCTTCCCCCTCATCACCTGACTCAAGGAGGTGATGCCAGCATGGCTTGCAGTTGCCCATTTTAGTGCCTCAACCTGGCTGGAGAGGAAATCTTGCTATAGTCACCAGGCAGGCTCCAACCTCACCCTGGCGGCCAGTATGGTTGCTCCCGCCCAGAAAAACCCTTTGTCTTCCCACAATTCCCAATCTCTTTTCTGTACTCTTGAAATATAACTCAGCAGAGGGCCTGCCCAGCCACTGTGATTACCATATTCTGTCATCTGCTCTCTGAGGCATCTCTCCCCATCCCCATCTACTTTGGGAAGAAGCAGGCATGAGGCCCCAGGCTCTGGAGCTAGACATTCTGGTTTTGCATTCCGGCTCTGTAATGCACTCCCTGTGTGACTTCGGAAAAGTTACTTAGCCTGTCTTTGCCTCAGTTTCCTTATATGTAAAATGGGGGAAATGATGGTAGCTGCTTCATCGAGTTATTGTAAGGATTAAATCTATGATCCTAGAATAGTGACCAAAATGTTGGAAAGCATTTAATAGCATGACGATGATCATCATGATACCTTCATTATCAAAGTCAACTACTTTCTCCTTAAAAAAGTACTCCTCCAGCTGGCCCTCTCTAAGTGTACAACTCCCTTATCTACCAGCAGGCAAGATCACCTCCTACTTGCAAACCACAACAACGTAGGGCAAACGGAGGAGCATCTGTAAGCATGCTGTAGGATAAACAAGTTTCGGCAAAATACTCCACTAGGGCAAAATAAAGATGAGGGAGATGGAGCTCTCAAAACACTCTGTACTCCATCAAACTAAATTCTCTAAAAATTTACGCTAGCATTCAGAATCTAATCGAAATTGGTGTATTTTAAGGAGCCAGGATGGCTCCTTGAGTTAGGCAGTGCTCTAGCCCATGTGTGTTCTTTTGGACTGAGAAAGTGTTGGTGCCATAGGCCCGTTCTAGTCTCACAATGGCAGCTCGCAATAAAGGGTAGAATGGGGAGCCCACCCACTTTCTACCATTTGTGCAAAAACCCACTGTCTTGAAGTGAGGCCTGAACGGGCTGAAGCCGTAGTGTCTGCAATTCCTTCTGAGCCATTTGTATCTCCAGCATCACGTCATGCATGACACACCTGTGGTATGAAACATGTTTCCCCATGTCACAGGCTAGCACTCCAACACACAAGCTCTGGGGCAGTATTACTCCCAACAGACACCATAATACAAAAATAATGTTGCGTAACATTTTCAAATTGTACACCTCTCTAGATTATGTTATTACTAGAGACGTTCTTTGAAAAAAATTTTCCATGAGCCATATAAATAATATCGATTTCTATGTGTATGATGGCAAAAGAAAGGTTGGGAAGCATTGCTGTGGACTAATATCAGAAAGAAACTTACTACTCAATAAGTTCCAAGCATTTGCTGAGAACCTAATAAGCACGCCATGGGATACTACGCCTTTAATATTGGGTGCTTCGATTTTCTATCCGTAGGTCAGAGATAAACACATTTGTCTCAGAGGATTGACCTGAGGGCATAAGTGCTTTGAACTTTTTAAATAAAGAAAAAACTGAAATTTAAATATTTATTTTTAATTTTCTGCATGAAATACATCTTATCCCTAAACAGATCCTTGCCAAAAAAGAAAAGAAAAGATAACAGAGCCTCATCCGAAAAACCAAGCCTGAAATCCAGGGATTATACATGAAGAATATCTACCGCATTCTAGGGTAACAAGGAAATCACAGAACAGTAAACAGTAATTTAACGGTAAAAGGAATGATAACATACTGGAAGCAGGTCCTTTATCTTCAAAGGAAAAATATTAATGAAGGAAGAAAGGGTTTTAGAGTGCTTTGCAGGAAGGCGGCCCTGATCTCACCTGCTTCCATGTCAAAACGCCAATACAGAAGCACACTCCCACAATTCCTCTACAGCCAAATGCTTACTTGGCGTTCTCTGTGCTTCAGGCCAGAGCAACACTTTTATCCACACCTCTCCTTCAGAGTGTTTCCTCGTTCGGCTTCTTCAACACAACCAAAGACTCTGCTCTAGTTCTGACCTCAAAGAGTCCAGTCTTGACTCTTGCCTAAAAAAGCGGGGCAACGTGATTTTTTTTTTTAACTACCCAAACAACATCGGTTGCCAGCCATAAAAAAAAAAAAGGGGATGATGAAATGGAGGTGATAGTGTGGGAGAATGTTCATGGTGCTTTACTAAGAACGCCCTCCTCTCTTGGCCCTACATTCTGCCAATTTCCAATAGGTTAGCTATGAACCAGAACTGGGAAGAAGTCAAAACCCTCCAGACCCAGTCTAAAAATTCCTTTGTTGACTTAAAGGAATAAGAGAAAATCAAAAGACATGACCTTCAAACTTTTAACAAAGAAGGATTTGCGAAGGAATGAGACCGAACAGGCTGTGCCTAGCCCAATTACTTGGATGATTGAAATCTTAATTGACTCTCCAGTCCCAGCTCCTCCAGTGGTTATGGGGAAGTAGGTAACACTATTTCTTCATTCATGAGACTGGAGAGTAGAGGCAGGGAGGACAATGACAGAAAAAAGAAAATATGCACAGCACATTGCAAAATGGAAAGTGGTATATAAATAAACTAATGATTAAAGCATATAAAATAATAAGTCTTTCTCCTAGAGCTTCAGAAAGAATATTTCAATAAATTGGGTCATCGGGAAACAATTTTACATAGAATTTTGATAAATGAGTCCAAAGGTTAAATATTTTTTAAAAAAGCTACTTATCAATGAATTCATTCCAGGTCTTCTTTCTCAAAGAAACATGGGTTTCGGTTTGTATTTGCTGTTGTCAAAACAGCCTCAGGGCAGGGAAGGAGGGCCGAGAAAGGAAAAAGAAAACCCTGATTATTGCAAAATGAAGAAGGTGGTGCGGTCACCAGCTCAATGTTAGAAAAAACGCATTATGAAGAAAAGCAGTGCCAGGATGACCTGGTATTCTACCTACTTAGAGAAGCTGCCTTCTTCCAGGTACTGCCAAGGTCATGTGCACTGAGCTGTTAAAGATACCTGAGTAGAAAAATGTTTTCCAGCAAAGTTAACTTTCTTTAAGGTGTGCTCAGCACCTGGTCATCTGTTAACCTCAGCAATAGACAGGACAGGGTGACAGGTTGGTCAGAGGTCAGAAGGTTTGAATCTCTTGGCTGGAGAGTTAAATTCTTTTAACCCTTGGAAGGCTTTCTTAAAGCAAATTTATTTACATATGTTGCCAGGAGTTTTGGCTGACTTTTTAAAGTTTAATTGCTTTTTTATTTCCATTTCTTCTCTTCTTCCTCCCCTCTATCACCCCTTTTCTCCACCTCCCCCCACTCTTCCTCCTTCTCTTTCTCTCTCTCTCCCCCTGTCTCATCAATTTGGAGTTGTTTGGAGACACTTCTTTGATAATGCGATAATTAAACAATTTTATATATTTTCTCCTTATGAATGGACTTGAGTTCTATCCAAGTGAGATAAAAGATAACCACATGTGATTAACTGCATGTTTTTAAGGAAAAGTCCACGGAGGAAACCTAGTTAAACTTGAAAAACAGATTTTGGTAGATGAGAATCAGTAATGCATATGTAATTAATTACCTCTGGTCCTGGCCACCAACAAGAATCATTCTAAAAACACAAGAGCCACACACCGAGGTACCTTCTTATGTGTGTGTGCACACAAACATGATGCACAACCAGAGGCTGCTTGCGGGTTGAGTGCCCTTCTGGCACTCAGGAAAAGGTGGTGCTTTTCCAAGTTTAGAATTGCATGTTGTTTACCCTTGTGAGCAGATGTGGCAATGTACATCCAGTGGCATTCTAGAGGCTGGAAGAAAAAACTTTCACAGAATCAAGTCTTAATCCTCAATATTATCTTTCTTGGCTCACTCTGGTAGTTATACTCTGGGAAAAAAAGCTCCTCTGCTCATTTTGTGACGTGCCTCATTTGTGGATGGCAAGCTTGATGACAATATTATGAACAAAGTGATTTAGAACAGATCTCTAGTAAAAAACAGAACTCGATCTTGGCATAGTGCAGTTGATTAATATGCCCTGGGCCCGTAAAATACATCTCTTGCTGCGAATTGAAACAATCCAGAAGGCTTCTTGCTAGTTAGCTGGGTGATACTGGACCACTATCCTGCACTCTTTGGGCACTGCTGTAACTATTTCAAGGTTGGTTACCATTGAATTCCCAGGATCAGGATATTCATGGTCCAAAGTTTGCCTTTTTGTATTTAAAATGGACATGCTCAGAAATCTTCAATATGAAACATTAACAGTGTAAGCTCATGCAATGTTCATCCTCTCTGGAGACCAAAGGGCTTTACTGGTGCTATTTTGTTTCAGTTTTTAATATTATTCTACCCTCCGAGTGACAGACATCACACCCTCCTTTCCCTTGTGGAGAAATCATCCAAGGATGACTGAGTGCCTGGGGTGAAGTCGGTGGTGAAGCTGAGAAGTGAGATCTGAATTTCCTGACCCACACTGCAGCACTAGATTTTATTACCTTATTTTTAGAGATGATAAAGGATTTGAGATAACTCTTTGAGAACAGCATATTGATTAAGAGGACAGGTCTTGGAAATAGTTGGACTTTAGTTTGAATCCCAGTTCCGCTATTCACAGTTGTGGATCTTGGATAAGTGACCTCACCTCTTGTGCCTTACTTTCTATCCATCCACACAAAGCCCCAGAAAAGCAGATAGGTGTGAGTTGGTCTTTTCCCCAAGATGCACACTTAAAGGATAGAATCTGCCTCCTCATCATCTCCTAAAGGTGTTTTAAGGATCAGCTAGATTGGCAAGTCGGCACACACTCTGAGAGCCCAGTTCACAGAACACAGAACCCAAATGGAGTCCCAGCTCAGCAGGAGGAGCCAGCCTACGAGAGCACACATTGGCGATTTTCAAATGGTGCAGTCACTAGGTTGCTGTACCAGTTACCATGATCCAAGAACGGGCAATGCTTGGGTGACAGATACTGCAGTCTTGGCAACTATTCTAAAAAATGAATATGCAGGTGAGAAATCATGACGCCATTGTCTTAGAGCTGTCGGATTTTACAGATGAGTAGGTGGAGGCCCAGAGAGGTTCACTCAGCAGAATTCATACAATAAAAGGTAGTAGAAAGATTTGAACCCAGGTTCAGGCTGATCCACACATTTTCTACTAATACCCTGAATGTACTAGGAGATAAGGAGCCAATGCGTAAATGTTAACTGAGAACTTATCTCAGCTACCTGGAATTTAAACAGACACCATAATTATAGAATTGAATTTGGTTTGGGAACCATAAAAGTCTTACTGGTGAGGCACTTGCTTATTCAGTATCATGCCCCAGCACTGATTTAGACAGAAAAGCATCACAGAGTGAGTCAGTAACACCTCATCCTACACAACCCCAAATAGGTGTTTTCTAGTTATTTTTTCTATAGAGGTAATTTTCCGCCAGCTCTGTTTGTCAAGTGTGATGAGCTCAGCTCAAACACAGGTGGGAGGACCATGGACAAGTGCATCTCCCAACTCTGTACAAGCCATGCCTACAACAAATAAAGTGGAAATAATTAGTCTGATGCATTTAATACTTAAGTTACCCTGCATGACTGATGAAACTCAAATACTGTATTTTATTTCTACTATAAACACACCAACTATCTTTAAGTTCAACAAATGTACCTTGAATTTTTTTCATCACTGACAACAGAAGGATGGAAAAAGGAGTTTGAAGTTGCAAACTTCCATTGAGGGGGAAAAACCATGGGAAATAAACATAGGAGATGACAAAATATGGTATATCGGTATATACAAAGATCCATGAATTTCAACTAAATTAACCTATTGCTTTATTTCATTTTCAGTTTAATCTTTCAAGGAAATCCTGATCATCAGTATTCAAAGTATAATGGAAAAAAGGGAGTGAACATACTGTTTGTTCCTTTCTCACAGGCTAATATTATTAATATTTATACTAACTAAATACCAGTATTTGTAAGGAGCATTAAACTAAAGACTAAGATGTGGATTATACCACTAAGCTCACCATCTATAGCATTAGATTTTCTTGTGTAATGCAGGATTAATCAACATGAGGTTTCCATTAACTCTCTCAATTAATTCAAAGTTTAAATATGTAGGTCAGAATAGATTTGTAGGTCTCATTGCAAAGGTGACCCTTAAGCAAAGACTTGAAGTGGATGAGGGAGTTAGTTATGTGAGTATCAGGGAGAAGAGAGCACTTTAGTCACTAACCTTGATCCAGCCCAGTGCCCCTGGTCTTGGCCCCCTGGAGCGAGTCTCACCACATGCCCTGGCTTTACTCCAGCATTGTTCTGTATTGCCAGTATATCCTGCCCTATGCCTTTATGCTGTATTTTTAAATATCTTTCATTAAAGGGCTCAAAACACTAAATCTAAGTTGCTCTTATCTTAACCTGGGGTCACTGAGCCCCATCGAGATTATATCCTTGTCTTTGTCAAAATGATGTTTTTCTCTTTCCCACTGTTGTTCTTTATTCCTACTATCCTGGACTCTAAATTCTACCAGAAAGTAGAATTTATCAGCACCGTCACTGATGTCTAAACATGCAGAATAATAACTAGTATGTGCAGAGTCAGAACAGACAGAAAAATACGTAAGGGTCATTAGGAAGATAAGTGGTAGGGGAATAGGAAAAATAGGCAGCTGCTAATCACAAATACAGTCAATGCCAAACTGGAAACATCATGATGAAATAGTCTAAGGCTTGGGCTAGTCAGTGCCATACTTACAAAGACACCCCGCAGAGTAAGTTTCCAGTGGTTGGCTTCAGTGGCTAGAATTTTCTCCTTCATGGACCAATATATGGCCACAAATGTCAATATAATGGCCTGTGTAGGAGTATTTTGTATATTTTACCCATCTTAAGACTTCGGTCTTTCAATGCTATGCATTTTTCCTTGAGTAAATATTTATCTCTGCAGCCTAGTGGTTATAGTCCAAGGAAAGAAGCCAGGAAACTCGGATACTACCCCATATGCTCCTACTATTTTTCAATATGACCATGTAGAAGTCATTTCTCCTCTAAGTTCCTTCTACTGAGGAACTGAGAAAGCTGATGCCCCTGCACCAAGTCCTAGAGACCTTAACACAAAATCACTCACATCTCCTATGATTCTTATCCCACAGAAGGTGCCTAGACCCTAAATCTAGAATCTAAGTCAATGAGTAATCACTCTGTCCCTGTCACCTCTGAGATCCTGACTAGGATTTACTGTTCACAAAAGGAAATCCTGCAGCTCAAAGGTTATCCCCCAGTTAGGTTTTACTGCACCTACTGACTGCCATCTTTGAGAATAAAGTCTTGGTTCTAAGGTCAAGTTTCTCCTACAGACCATGTTGCAAAATGGCAACAGCTCTTTGCAAAGAATGAGGGGAGTATAATTCTATCTTTGAGTCTCACCTAGGCTTCAGAGGCAACAGATCAAACAAAAATGTATTAACCACAAATGACTCAAGCCAGCCCACTTGGCTTTATAAATAAGAAACAAAAATATGCCTCAGTGAGTTAGACACAGAGCTACGTATATAAAAGTGTACACCCATTTGAATTCTGCCACTGACTTCTTGTGGAAGTTTTGGCAAGTCAAAACTTCCCTTTCAACTTCCTCATCTGTAACATTTTTTTTTAAATGGTATTTCACTGGCTGGGTTTTCACAAGCAATAAACTTTAAAAATGTCTTTGAAAAATGCAAATGCCCAGAGCTGTGTAATTAGTCCCGTCATCTTCAGAATAAACCAAAGGCCCAATTCCCTGTTTTCTGGGTATCCCTACACTTACTAATAAGAGACCTTGGAGATTTGGCTCAGAAATGAGTAAACAGACTACACAATACAGGAAGGGTAAGCTACTGGGGAGGGAGGCCAATGCAGGTTAATCATTCATAGGATTAAGTGTCTTATTTCTCTTTCATAACATAAGCTTGACTAGCTGGAAACATACCCAGCCAAGCACAAAAAGCTATCAGTGGTTAAAAAGAAATAATTAAATGGGAAGGGAACCATGGTTCAGGTCACACCATTTTAATTCTCTTTAAGTTCTTCCCTTAAGGGTCTTTCTTCACTTGAAATGTGGGAGATAGCAGATCAACCTGGATACACAGAGATTCGATTATTTTTCTTACCTACACAACCCCTTATATATTATATGAACAAGCCCCCATAAGCTTATGGGTTCTTGTGGAAGACTGCAAGAGTTCTCCGTCCTGTTCTTAGCTTCTTGCTGTGTGACTCAGACAAGTCTCTTAATTTAGCTAAGCTTCTTATGACCCCAAATTAGAAAACAGAAATTATGAAAGGGCCCTGGATAATGAAGGGACAAGCCCATTAGTGCCTAGCTCTCTTTGCCTTAAGTTATATGCTTGTACTTTGCAACATGACCAGAGGTCAAGTCAGTAAGGACAGGACAAATATACATGTAATAGGTTAAGAATGTAATGACAGGAAAACATACATGATCCACATCTCCTCTCAACAACTGATAAAGCATTTCTTACCCCTTGTAAATAAGAACTAGACAATTTAAGGGAGAAGGAAAGTACAAAGTGAAATTGGGGAAGGTACTATTCAACGGAAGACTAAACTGAATCTAATGGAAAGAAGTGCATTAAGATTGACTGGTGGATATACAAATTTAAATGGGGCTATGACACAGAAGAGTTCTAGTTTTAAACATTATTGGCAGCCTAAAATAAGAATATGGAATCAGATGAAAGGTAATCAATCACTGCCTAAAATACTTCATTTAATTTTTAATTTAGAAAATAACAAAATAAAAATTTCTAGTAAAAAATGACTGTAGTCTTTAATCCTTTTCTCCACAGAAGACTCTACAGCGGAAATGTCTTATTCCTTTTTCATTGTGTCAGGCTATAGAGTTACAAATAAGAGAAAATGACAAAGGATCAAATCAGGTAGAACCTCTTCAAGAAAAAGTGAACCTCTTGCATAAATACATGAACTCAGCCAGGCTGAGAACCTGCCCACCTGCGCACACAGAAAAGCACGTGACTGCCGCTACTTCGCTGGGTGCTGGAGGAGGAGCTATTCTGTTGATGGACCTAAAATTCTCCTGGGCAGGTGGGGCTTGCCCTCTTAGTGACTCCTGATGAAAATCCACTTCATGCCACCCAAAAACTAACACCAAGACACAGAGCTTTTATTTTTGGAAAACTTGGCCTAAAACTCAATGAAGGCATTACTCTATGCACATTTTTTTTTCTTTCACGTAAACCTTCTACGCTCAGACATGAGCGTAAAAGGTTTCATAGCCTTTCCAAAATGCAACTTGCTATTTACAATTGTGAAAAACAGACACAACCTAAATGTCCTACATCAAGAAGAATGGCTATGGAAATTATGTTACAATCATGAGACAAATTATTATGCTGACATTAGAAGTCGGTTTACAAAAAGATTTTAATAGGATGATGAAATGTTCATAAAATAAGTGAAATATTATATAAAAACTACATAAAATGTGAGCTAACCTATGTAAGAATTTAAATTTATATAAAATAAGACTACAAGGAAATATAATAAAATGTTGTTAACAGTAGACTTTTTAGGGTGGGGTTTTAGGTAATTAATTTTTTTATAACAGCTGAATGGAGATATAGTTCACATACCAAACAATTCACCCAGTGAAAAAAAATCTCAATGGTTTTTAATACATTCACTGAGATTTAGAACATTTGTATCACTTAAAAAAGAAATCCTGCATCGCTTAGCTATTACCCATAGCACCCCCCACACCCCACCCCATCTTTAAGCAACCACTAATCTAATATGTCTCTGTAGATTTCCTTGCTCTGGACATTTCATATGAATGGAATCATATAATGTGTGTTCTTTAGTGATTGGCTTCTTTGACTTAGCCTAATGTTTGTAAGGTTCTTCCATGTAACACGTATCAGTACTTCACTTCCTGTTACTGTTAAATACTATTCCACTGTATGGACATGCCATATTTTCATTCATCCATTGATAGATACTTAAGCTGTTTCCCCTTTTTATATTTATGAATAATGATGCTATAAACATCTGTGTATAATTTATTATCTTAGGCATACACCTAGGAGCAGATGTGTGATTTTTAAAAAATTTCTGTGGTCCCATATTTCCCACAAAGTATATGCAATACTTTTATTACCAAAGAAAAATAGTAGCAAAAAATAATAATAATCCTCTTGATTTTAATTCTCCTGTATGCCAGTACTTACCTTACCCAATCTCTCATTCTCCCCTAAACCCAAGCCAGACGTTTTGTAGTTAATTAATTACAATGTTTTCAAATGAATGGTTGCTCAGAACTGGACCCTGTACTAGGCAAATTAAAGGCTATAAAAGAAATAGGAAATGAGATCTTTGCTTTCAAGAAAGGGATGCTGCTAAACTCTAGAGATAATACTTAGTGGTAAAATCACCAACATTAACCTAGGAAATAGAGGAATGTAGCATATTCAAGTGGAGTGGGTTCCATACTGCACTGGAGAGTGAACCACTCCACTGCTCAACATAAAACCAAACAGTTCTCTCATCTGCCTAGGCTCTAACTGAGAAGTCAGAGAAGCGAACTTCGTAATCATTACAAGTCTCTGTAAGAAAAACATTTTCCTAATGAAGAACCTAAGGCAGGGAGATGGTGAAAAGGTTCTTTCTACCACGGAATAGTATTATCTGCCATTTTCTGTGTACATGAACACATACATACAAACAAGATTTGTTTCCATTTAGAAGAGGCTGTGTTGGCAGGGCAGTGCGGTGCAAGCAAATGGAGAAATGGCATTGCTGTAAGGCGTACTAGGAGTCCACCTAGGTCCTCTAGTTCAAAATGCGCCCATCATGACTAACTTGCAAGAAGTTGCCCTGCTGTGAATGTGAATCACTAGCTGCCTCTCAGACTGCCAGGGCCAAGGAGGAATTCAAGCCAGGGAGACTCAGCAGTGACCATAGAGAGAGTTGTTTGTGATATATCACACTGAGGGAGGGGATTCCCTTTTTTTTTTTTTTAAGATTTTTATTGGGGAATTGGGGGGATGGGAACAGTGCTGGGGGGTTGGGGGGAAGGGGAACAGACAAGTTGCTGTCATTTTGTTCTTCAGTCTAGTTGTGGAGGACGTTGCTTCACTGGCCCAAGTTGGCACCATCATTGCGCTCTTCCTGGGTGAGGCAGATCAGTCGCCGGCTTCTGGACGGCCGCTCACGGTGGCTGCTGGCTGCTCACGCTGGCTGCTGGCTACATACGGTAGCCCATGGCAACCCATTGCCACAGGGGCTGCAGCCTACGCCATCACCGGCGACTCATAGCAGCCCAGCTCCAGGTTGAGCTGTTGTTCAGCATCTTAGCTGTGGAGGGCAGTGTCACTGGCCCTCATAAGTGGGATCCGAACCGGGGCCCTCTGGCGTTCCCAAGCCAGTTCTTAACCAAAGCGCCACTCGGCCGGCCCAGAGGATTCACTTTTTAAAATGTAATATACTACTTAAAATATATTTAAAAGTTCTGAAGAATAATATAATAAACATCCATGTATTCACCTTAAAATAGAAAATATTAATGAGGTATTATATATTTTAAGGAACAGATGAAGGGAAAAATCAAATTATCTAAAGTTAGTGACCAATACTAGGATAAGAAGGACATAACCATCAACTAGAGGTCTGAGAGGAGGGTAAAATGCTTTGGGAGTAGAAAATGGGAATCAGGCACTAAACCAATTGATGAAACTAGGCTATGTGAGGATAATCTAACTTGCCCTGAATGTGACTGTGGCCTGGGCACTCCCTTGCCCTCCTACACTGCAGCCTCCTCTGAAACCGTGCTTCTCCCAGGGTACCAGATGAATCATCTGTTAGCAGAATGAAGAAAACAGCCTCAGATTAAAAAGAACAGACCAAAACTCATTGAGCTTCCAACGCATGCCGGAGTCTTCAGGGAGCAGGGGCTGTATAAACGCTGTTAGAGTGACCAGGAGAACAACAACAGCTAGAATAATCCCTCCTGAAAACTGAACTAGGAGAGAGCCAGGAGTGAAATGCTTTGGTGGAGGTATGCCCATATCCTAGGACCGGAATAAAAGAGGGTTTTAAAGGGCAAGTCTGAAATGTGCTCGCTGAACATGACCTGCCTTGCTAAGCCTGGTTCTTGTCATGGCTATTAGGCCCTCAATTTCATGAACATCATGTTCACTCGGAAAGGAAAAAAACTTGTTTTAGTAGTAATTGCACATCAATACGCGAGTCCTATTATTTCTATTAAGTTAATTAACCTATTTTTGTAAAGTATACAAAATAGGTCACTTAAGTGGGTGTGACCTTACCCAGTGAACTATGCTTTTAAACTGTCTCCAACTATTAAGATTTATAGATGCCTTTATCAACATCTCAGTTTGAAAAGGCTGGCTGGCTGAAAGGCATGCAGCACCAGGCGAAAACAGCTTCGGTCCCTATCAATCAGCCTATTATAGCTTAATGATATTTAGATGATGTGATTAGATTTTCAAATTGAATGCTGTTTAATCTAAATTCCAGAGTGCTTGTGTAATTGTGCCATATTTTTAAGGCTCAGACAAACAGTCTGAAGGAGAGGATCTGTATCTCAGCTCTAGAAAAAAAATCCTGTTCTTCCTAGACTGCTAAGGAGGAAGACTGCCTTACCATGGTACACATATGTGGGCAAAAGCTGCTCCTGAATTCCCCACTGCAGCAGCATCAAAAGCATAAAGGGCTCCCCAGAACTAGGCACTGTACCGTAGTAGGAAATACACAAAAGCTTTATCTTGTAGTTTGGTCCTAATTAGGTGGCATAAAATCCTAGAAGTCCATTTCTGTTATATTTAATACAATTTCATTTACAAAATGATAATGTCCTTTCATCAGAGTGTCTCTAGTTCCATGAACCATGCAGCCCACCCCAAGGGGAGATACTTGTGACTAAAAACCTCTAGAGCCAAGATGATGGGAGACATTTCCAGGCTCTCACATTCTAACAAAACAGTTTCCCCCTCACAGAGGTGCGCATCACAAGAAAAGAACATCAAGCCTCCCAAGCATAACAACCTTTTTAGGTTCTGCGAGCTCTAACATACATATGGAGTCTTTCCCATGCCGAGAACTCAACTGAGAAATAGGAAATTGTGTCAAAGTCACAGAGCAGCACCCCAGGGTAATTCATTGTTTGTTTGTTTGTTTGTTTGTTTTGTTTTAAAATTTTTATTGGGCAATAGTGTGTTTTTTCCAGGACCCATCAGCTCCAAGTCAAGCAGCCTTGTTGTTCAGAGCACGCACTCTAACCAACTGAGCCACCCAGCCACCCCAGTCTAATTCATTTTGAAATCCCCACTAGTGGTCTACCAGGCACTCGAAAAACTATCTTTATAAATTAATACATGAGAATTCAGAAGCGGCTCTTTATCACCTCCAGAGGACAGTCTAGACCTCTTGAAGCTTCAGTCCTGCTCCTGCTTTTATTTTTCCTCTAATACAGCTCTTCATGTATGTTTCACTCTTGGTAAAGTGAATTACTGGCTATTTTCTATTCACTTTTTTTTCCCTCCAACTTCATGTCTTTGCTTACACTATTCCTTCTGCAGGTTTCCTCACCTCCTTGTGTTCAAATCCTCCCCACACTTTATTAGGTTAGATGTGACATCCTACACACACTTCAGAGGTTTATTCCCTGGAGAAATGGATCCAAATGGGTTCTGGACTCAAAGACGGAGGGTGCGGCTGGAGGAGGTACTGTACTGATTTGAAATGGAAGATTAAGGAAAAGTCTACATCCTGAGAGAGACAACATCCCCACCTCTAGCCTCTTTCCTTCCTTCAGCTCCCCAAGCTCTGGCAAACAGCTGTTTAAGCCTCAAAAAGAAAATTGGAATATTCCTCCCTGGACAAAGAGATGAGCTGTAGAGAAAAGATATCAGATGCAGGTATTTGGAGATCCACCCACAAGGCAGTGGGATCTGTGCCAAAAACACTAATGAAGACACCAATCAATAAAACAGCCCATATGCCTAGAGCTACGTGTGTACGCACACATGCACGTACCTCTTGCTCTTCAACAGGAATGGGTTGCTGAAGATCACTAGACTTATGAACGAAATCCTCCAACATGAAAGACAAAGAACAAATCATAACCTCACTAGTGTTACCTGTCTCAAAACAATAGCTTGTGTTTCCCAATCAATTAAAGATTTTCAAAAAACACTTCTGGGGATATTAAGGACATGATTTTCAATATTCAACATCTTGAGTTTGATAAGATCTGAACAATTATCAATATAATGATGATAGAAACATCTAAGCACCTTTTATTAAGGTTAAGTTAAAGGATAGTTTAGCAAAAAAGTGATGAATTAAGAAATATAAATTTGGTACATTTATATTAAGATAGTGTCCATCCTACGTGTACTATCACATGTAGCCAAAGTCTAACTGCCCTGTGTTGACCTCAGTCTCCAAAATTATCCTCCATCTTCTCTCTCTGTACTATTCCTCCTTCCCAATATAGAAATGAACTCTTATTTCCTCAGAATTCTGCTTTTTTGTGAGCTGGCATGAAGAAAGGGATCTGTTTGACTAATACACACTAAGGTATTTAACTGCTAATAGATTTTTGTCTCTTTCTAAGGCAAGGGGCTAAGAACACGAGGACACTAGAATCAGTGGACCTAGGCTCAAGCCCTAGCTCTACCCTCACAATAAAATGACCTTAGGCAGATCAGTGACTTGATTTGAAGTTATATTTCTTCACCTCTAAAATATATATTATAAAATCTATCTCATAAGGTTGTTTTAAAAATTAAATAAAATAATGCTTATGGAAGGACTTTGTAACTATAAGGTTATAAAGAGAATGCAGGTGAAATATCAGAACCCTAACAAATGAGTCTTCATAGTGAAAGTTCAGACTGTGTTATGAAATCTTTGGTACGTACAGGGATTATGGGAGCATTCTTGTTGGTCCTTCAATCATATCAATAAAGACCTAGCCTGCCTATCAAATCTTAATCTGGGTACTCTTTAAGGCCATTCCCATGCAACACTGAAAAGGATGTGGAATTTGAAAAGGGAAATAAGGTCATAGGACTTGACTTCATCCATCCAACCACCCATCCATCTAATCAATGAACCAAGTCCTAACTCGGTGCCAACCACTGAGCTGGACATGTAAATACCAAGTTAAACAAGATACAATCCCTCAGGTAATCAAGTAGGAAGAGAAGGACATATACAAAATAAGTGCCATAGGTTTCACAGGAATTATGTAAGAAGTATGCACAGGGTATGATGGGATACAAGGAGGGAGCATTCAATCCCATTTGAGTCACAAGAGACTTCATATTGGAATTGGGTTTTAAAAATAAGTAGGTGTTTGCCAATCAAAGGAGTAGATAGAGAATGTGTAGCATGTTCAAAAACAAGGATGTTAAAGAACCCACAAACTTTAAGTGTTTCACTGGGAGGCATAGCCCACACGAGTATTCAAAGCCAGAAACAAGGTAAAAATCATTAAGACCTCAATAATCAATAGAAGTGGTTTAAATCTTGTCCTGCAGGACACAAGATGCCACTATCAATTTTTGAAGTGAGAAAGTAACACTTTATGATTTGCATTTTGGAAAGGTTAATATGGAAATGATATAAAAATAGACCGCAATCGGATAAGTCTGGTGGCAGGAAAACAATTGCAGCCACCCAATGACAGAATAGTAAGAGTCTAATTAAGGTAGTTAACAGGGGGATGGAGAAAAAGGGCACAAATTATTAAGATAGTCAAATTGACAGACTTTGAGAGTAAGGAAAGAGAGTTTTCTGGCTTGAGAGATGAAATTCAGAGAGAGGAAATTCAATGACAGTATTAAGTTTTATACATATTGAGCTAGAAATTAGTATAGGCCATCCAGGCAGAAAAGTTGCTTACTTGGGTTTACGGATCTAGAACTCAGGAAAAAGACGGAGGGTAGAAATATAGATTTGAGAATCATAAACAGATCAGGACTAATTGGAATTATAAATTCAGTAACATTTTTCTAATACTCTCTTCACTCCTACTTTATTTAGCCTATGCCACCAGATAAGTGTGCTCAGATCATTAAAATCAGGAACACTTTGAAGATGCAACTTGATTTATAACTAAAAATACATTATTTAATTGAAGAGTTAGTACAGATAAAATAACTCCTTCTGAAAGTCATGCCATGGATTTTATTATACTCTGGGTCCAATTAAAAGAGAAAAACCATTAAACATGGCAAATGATTGTTAAATACCAGACTGGTAAAAATAATACAAAAAAATGTTTACTCTAAAGGCTTACTCTTCTAAGCTATATAAATAATAATATTTTCTACCCATTGGTTAGAGCACCTTTTATCCTTCAGACCACAAGAACTTTATACTTTCTCTTATTAGCTTTAACAACATGCCTGTCAAGTAGGCAAATGGACTAGGACTTTAATCTTCATGGCAGAGCTGGAGAAATTAAAACATAAAGAGTAGAAATAATGTGCCTGTGATCTCCCAGTAGGTCATTAAAGTAAAGTTGGAAAGAGAATACAGATATCCAAACTCCTGGTTTTCACTGTCTCCTCTACACCATCATCATCTTAAATCACCTTTAGGATGTTACACCTGGGTACCGGGCACTATATTCATGGCACTGTGCCAGGCCACCCTCTTATAGAAGAAGATTAATGCAGAGATTATTAGAGGGGTGGGGGTGAAGGTGAAGTAGGGAATTTTCTCCAAGGCCTTTTTAGCTATTTCTTTTATGTACCATTATTACCAAGTGAAGTGGATTATTACATAGCATGCAAAACTAAAAAGAATTTTATAAAGTACTTGCAAACTCAAGGATAAAGCCAAGGCAAAAGATAATACACCTGGGTAAAGAGAGTTGTTTTTTATCATTACTTAAAAATAAACTTTAATGAGGAAGACAAGATGATACAGAGAGCTGGCAGGAGACGTGGAGCCCTACATCACCAGGACACCAGTACAAAGCTAGTCTAGGCTTGGTGTGACTGGAAGTTATTTTGATATAATAGAGCTTTGTTGGCTAGTGTGAAATAACTGGTCTGTTTCATGCCAGTTCTCACAAGACAAGCATCTACATCACAAAATAAATAGCACTTCTGACTTTAACAGGACTCTGCCCAAGAGAAAATAGCTGGATGAATAAAGTCTGAATTTCCGCCTACCTATCCCCTCTCTCCACCATGAAAGCTAACCCCTTTCTCACTTCTCCATCCAAATCAATAACCTCTAGATGGTCATTATCTCTGTCTGGCAGAGCTTGCATGCCACTGTGCAATCTTACTCTCCTTCTGAGATGAACTACAGAAGCTTCCATGCTTATATACTAACCCATGCAAAGTTCCCAATGTGTTACTAATGGGACAAAAGAATACATTTCATTTTAAAGTGATTTTTAAATCTCCCTACAGAAGGACATCTGAAAGTACTTAAGAAACACACAATATCCCTACTGGTTGAAAGAAAGGAAAAAGAAACAAAAAACTCTGTCTTCCTCCATAAAGGTTTTTGAAAAGACCATGCGATTAATGCTATTTATATGGCATTGAGCTAAACTGGAAAGGTAACTCTTAACCACTCTGTTTACCAAGTTAATCTACCAGATTTGTTTACTTTGTCTGATTTACTAAGACAAATACATGGAGTGTCTGAAATGTTTTATCTGGCCCTGGGAAAGGAAAACTAAAGGAGTGTTGTGCTTTTATTAATAGATAAGTGCAAACAGGCCCTATCCTATCAAATGAACAGCTAGGACCTTTGGCCACTGTTTACTGAAAATAAAATTAGCCTTGGCTGGCAGGTACTTATCAGATCTGAGAATAATTAACTATCCACATCTGGTACATGTTACTGAAAATGCTAGTGGGAGCCATTAGCTTTGGTAAGGGTTATTTTTCCTGAACAGTTAATATCCCCCTAACATACCATCGGAATGCACTCTTTCTTCCCAAACACACTCATGGCAGCACCAAAAGCCGTTCCACATACTGTTTTCCCACATGAACTCAACGGAAAAACAGTTCTAGAAATCTAAAAGAAATGACCAAGACATGGTTGGTGCCCACGACACTCCACAAAGCTCACCAAGGGGATCATTTGCCCCAGCAAACCCTGGGAGCTTTGCAAACAAACAGGGTCATTTTAAGTTAATCAACGACAATATTTTGAACTATTTTTTCCCTCCTTCAAAGGACTCCAAGGAACATCACCAATGTAGAATAAAATGAGTATAGTTTTCACAATTCAAAAGGAGAACCTAGGAACCAATATACCCCACTACAAGCAAGTTGAAAAGGCAGTAATCAAATTCAGGGACATTGTGTCTAGTTCATTTCTTTTCTATCCTAGCCATTTATTTACCAGGCAACAGTTTTCATGATTTTATTAAAGGAAAGAAAATGCTCTAAGGCACTCATATAAATAGGCAATGCAAAATAAATCATGTTATATTTATGTCACTGGAGCTAAGAGACAGGAAACTCAAGGGCTCTGCAATTAACTTGCTGTGAAATTCTAAACAAGTCAGATGACTTGTTCAGTCAAGTGGCCTCTCATCCGTGTGCTCTATAAAACTGGGAGTACCAACTTACATCACAAAGCTGTGGGGAGCAGTAAACCCACAGCACCAGGAAAATGCCTATAAATAGAGAGATAAGAAATACCAAATCTCTAAAACATTTCTTCTCAAGAAAATATACTATATGAATCATAAACTATAACATTTTACCCAGCATCATTTATCAAGGTATTTTTCCTACATCTTTTTGCAGACAAATATTATTGCCTCCCCCCACCACCACCCTAATACGACAAAGAAACTTACACTCTAGTGACTAGGACCTTGGGTGGTTTGAAGATCAGAAGCTGCTTTATTTCCTAGGAAACTGCAAATTGGATCCCCTAACAATGAGTAGACGGCCTGCTTGTACACAATTCCTTACTAAAATATGCTAGGTGGGTAGACATCTGAGACACGTTAGTAGATGAGGACATGAATTAAGAAATGGGGACATCTAAGGATACGCAGCCAGTAAATAAAGCTTGGAAAACAGAAGGAGGTAGGAGTAATAAGCAAGGAGGAAATAGAATACAGAGGGGAGAAGAAAGGCCAAAGAAAAACAGAGGAAATAGAAAAAACAACGAGTATTTCCTGGATTAGGTAGTATGGTCAGATGAAGAAGAGAAGCCAAACTAGTGGGGATGGCAGGCATGGCTTGGAGGGAACCTCAAGAGATACAGTGAGATGGAAAGAGGGTCTTCTGTGTGAGATATCAAGGCAAGTAGGAATTATTTGGTGGAAATCAGAGAAAATATTGTTGATCTGGGTTGGGTCTGATGGGGTTGAAATGAACCAGAGTGAGGAATGAATTTGTAATTCCATGCAGGCAGAGTCAATGAGGCATCTGGAACATAATACTGAAAAATTATTCATGTAAATTGGCAAAATTAGAAAATGCTAAGTCCCAAATCTTCCAACTACAATAATAAATTTGATTTGCTGGATTGTGAAAGGTTTCTTATAAGAATGCCATCTGTAGTATCCTTCTAATCATTCAATTATCCTCCTGGCATAATATCTGTGGTTTGACTAGAGAAGTACAACTTTCCTAGGATTATTCAGATTTGCACAATTCAGAAACCACTTGCAGTCTCAAGGAGGTAGAAAGTTCTAACTATTTTCATGCCATTAAACAAGGTTGATCTCTGCAAGGTGTCACACTCCATAGCTAGCAGCTCTAATACATTAAATGAATTCTTCTGCCTCCATAATTCTTTCACAAAGCACTTGCTTATAGAAAGAACATTTTTGTATATTTTCTAGTACATCAAATCTCCTTTATCATCAGAATTTTTTTAAATGTTTTGGCTGAGCTCTAGAAATAATTATTTCCCCTGGTATAAAAGTCTTCTATTGGAAATGTTTAAAAGGCTTCCAAAATAAACTTATATATTTGTTTTAAAATATCCATAGATTTATATTTGGAGGATAATTTATGTGACTTTGGAATGAAAAAAAAATATGCCTGGGAAGTTAGCTAAAGCCTACATAAAACAATCAAGAAAAAAAAAAGGAACATAGGTGCTATTTCAATTTACCCATTAAACAAGAGAATTCAGTATTCTAAAATTGGCTGCTATGAAAATAAAACGAAGTTTCCCTGAATTGAGAGGTTGATTACTTTATTGTACCTAGATGTTTGAATTCTTTCAATCTTGCTCTGTAGTACATCTTTCTTTCATAATTTATGTTAATAGTAATAGACTGGAAATGGAACTTATAAAGCAGGGTTTCTTAACCTTAGCACTATTGACATTTTAGACTCGGTTATTCTTTGTGGTGAGGGGCTTTCTTGTGCACTGCAAGATGTTTAGCAGCATCCCTGGTTTCTGTCCAGTGGCACCCCTCCAACCTCCCTGCACTGTTCTGACAACCAGAAATGTCTCCAGACATTGCCAAATTGCCTCTGGAGGCAAAATCACCCCCAGTTGAAAACCATTGCTCTCGAGGGACGGCAGCCATCACAGTGTCCTTTAGAAGGAGCAGGGTATTCTAAGAGACACAGCAAAGTGTGGAGAAAAGAGGACAGGGTTTAGAGTAAGGCAGATTTAGGTCAAAATTGGAGGACTCTATCACTCATTAGCTGTGTAGCCTTGTGAAAATTAACCTAATTAAGCCTTGGCTTCCTCATTAATAAAATGGAAATCATAATATCCTAGTAGACATTTGTCTTTGCCACCCATCTTCCCCGTGGGAGGAAGGGGTTAAGAAGTCCTTTTTTCCTTTAGGGGAAATAGCTCTTCCACTTAGTCTAGGCCCTGCTCCAGGGTTGAGCATGTGAACCTTACTTAGCCAATAAAATAACTGCATCCCCCAGGCTTTAAAAAAAGAATGGTTCAGGGATGGGCATGTAACCCGTGCCAGGCCAATTATACTCAATTTGGAGGCTTTTGCTGGAGCAATCAGGAAAGATTCATTGCCTTTCGGCTGAAGTTGCTAAGTTAGTAGAGTATAAGCCTGGGGCTTCTGTATGGAAAAGCCAACCCTCCAGAAGACAGACTCAGGAAATGTAGAGACCCAGGCCTGATGAGAGAAGATATGTATGTACCTGAGGTCAGATCTACCCCTTCGATTTTTCAGTTATGTCAGCTAATGAATTCCATTTTATTTTAACTTAAGTCCGTTTGAGTTGGGTTTTATCCCTGGGAACCAAAAGAGTCCTATCCTATAAACTACCTATCTCAAACAGTTGTTGAGAGGACCAAGTAAAATAATGAACACAATAGGCCCATAAAGAGTTTCCTTCCCTTGATTTCCAATTTACAGAAATCAAAACAAACACAGTTATATAAGAGTTCAAAATACAATGCAGTGGAGAATCAGACAACAGAACCCATGACTTAGCTTTGAGCTCTTTTCAATAAATGTGTAGACATTCTAAGAGAGCTTAAATCCACGGAGCCAAAAACTACTCCGCCTTAAAGTTCCCTACAATCAAGTCAGTAACTAGCACATGCAAATTCGGGTATGTTTTCTTCAGTACCATCATTTTTGGGTGGCCAACAGAAGGGTTTGCTTTGAGTAGAAAGGTTCCATCGCTTGATTTTATTTTATTGCCAGAAGGCTGAAAGACGGGATTTATAGAGTTGGTGGCTTAAATCAAAATAGCAGGGCTGGGAGCTAGGGTGAGTCAAGTGAGGTATCTACCTCAGATGTCAAATTTCAGAGGCTGCCAAAAACACAGTGATCAAGATAAATATTTTAATTCAATACCTTTAAAAATGAAAAATCCACGAAAAATAAAGAAAAATATCAGAATTTTAAATAATGACAGGATCAGAATCACTGGCTTTTTCATTTTGCCTCAGGCTCCAATATGGCTCAGCTTAGCATTGCAAAACAGAGCAAAATTTCTAAGCCGTAAGCAGCAGAAACATATCTAGTATTAATAAACAATATCAAGGACCTAAATGCACTTGAGAGACAGCCTAGTTAAAAATTCTGAATTGAAAGCTAAGGAACTCGAATTCAAGTTCCGGCTCTGCCAGTACTAACATATATAACTGGGCCAATTACTTGGCCTTTCTAATCTTTAGTTTTTCATACATAAACCAAAAGGGCTATTCCAGATGACTATTAAGGTCTTTCTTAATTCTAAAGTTCTATGATTACATTCTAAATATGATTTCCTTTGATGCCTAAAAATAAATGAATTCCAAATATGTCTTATTTCCAGTTCAGCATTTGTGTTATCTAGAAGCTTATGAAATGGCAAGCTTTCACCATTCAAGTCTATCTGTGAAAATAACCCAGGTTGATGATGATTTTTTTTGTTTTTTAATATGAGCACTCTCACATGTTCCAAATGCCATTCAATTATAAGGTCCTACAGTGGGGAAGTTGGCAGCTTTCTGCTGTGGGTTTAGGGTAGCATGGTTGATCTGTCTCTCTAAAAGCTGAAATAATTTACATGGCCACCCACTGACAAGTCTATTGAAGCATAAAATAATCAGGTTAATAAGTGACTGCTTATAATTCCCAACTATTTCCAGAAATAGAAAAATGAAAATCTAAAATCGACAATGACAAAAAGAAGGCGACGAGCATCTGGAACCAAAGGGGAAAAAAAATGTAATTCCTTAAAAAATAACTTATTAAGTTACAAGTGCTAAGAGCAGCAAGTGGTTTAGAAAGCACTGGGAATATAAAAACTGAACACAAAAAATAAAAATGTCTGTGCTCAAGTCCATGCATATAAATTTTCTTGGTTTTTTTGCTTAACCCTAAGAAATAAAGACTTCTCCATGGTTGACAGATAAAGGGACTCAGTAACTTTTTAAAAGGACTTTGTAAATAAAAACTGGGGCAATTCTTTTTTTTTTAATCAAATTTTTTTCAAATTTTTTATTACGTAAAATTTCAAACACAGACAAGATATACAGGATAGTATAATGATCCTGCCATCTACCCATTAACAACTTCAATAATTATCAAATCAATGCCAACATTACTGCATCTACACTCCCACTCATTACCCGATTCTCATACAGGGCTACTCATTTTAAGACCCCAAATGGACAAATCTTTTGGGGCTTTAGTTTCCTTTTTGTAAAATGCAGGCAATTACACTCACCTCCTTACCTACAAATAAAATTATAAAAAATAACCAAACTTTTTGAGCCCCTTCTAAACACTTACTGTGGTTTCTGAACCTAAGAAAAAACAATATAGAAAATTGAATCAACTTTTGTTTAAATAAGTATTTCTCTGAAGGAGCTCTAAGTGCTTTGGGAGAATTTATCTTTCATTCTCCCAGCACCTCTGTGTGGTGAATGCAAGTATTATTATTCACCTTCAGAAGATATAGAAATTAAAGAAAAAGGAAGTGATTTAAGCCAGATAAAATGAAAAATCAACAGTTGGGGTAAACCTAAATCCATATTTTCTGATCCCCATGTTCTGTCATTAAGATATGCCACTTCTGTCATTATTATAACATACGTGAATGAAAATGATGATTTTTCTCTAAATGAAAAGGACTTATACGCTAAGAAGGAGTTTGTATATTTAAAAGAGTCATGCTATATAATATGTAGGCATTCAAATACAATGACTGACTTTAAAACCTGCCTTGTAGATTCACACAAGAACACCACCTGTACGGTTAGTTGGTTCAGCCTACCTAAAGAAGACAGCAAGAAAGGAAGGAAATTACATGCACCTGTGGTTCACTGGAATTGAACAATTATAGCTTGCCATTTCATAAGTTTGAAATCTAAAATTGTTACTTAGCAGATGAAAAATGACTTAAGTATTACACTGGAGAATTATACCATTTGGGCCCAGTCCATAGTGCCACAGGCGTGGATGATGCAACTTCCAACTCAGTTACAGAGTATTTTTATAGCACTTACCAAGTCCTTATAACTGCATATATTTAAGATATTTTCCTTCCGATTCATACCATGGTTCCTGTTCATTGCACTTAGTCAAGGCAGGTTGGGATGGAATGGGGGAAGGGGAAAAAATGCTAAGGGAATGGGATGGTGATGATAATCTGCCATGAGCTAGGTTTCCCTAAATGTTGCCCATTATTCATTTCATGGCTACATTGAGGCAAAGGCTCTTTCTCTTTCTATGGTCGCAAGAACAGCCAGCTGCAGCCTGAGCAATGTCTTCTAGAACCATCAGAGCAGAGGTCACAATGACCTACGCAGTCAAACGAAGTTTGAGTATTGATGGAAGAAGGAGAGTCTTCACCAATGATTTCTCTCTAACTTTGAAAATAATATTAGAGACCATGACCTACCCAACACCTGGCTCCCTAAGGCTTTTTGACAAACCAAATAAAAATCAACCAACCAACAAACCAATCGGTGCAATATATGTTTTAAAACATCATAGTTTGTTGTTGCTGTTATTACTGTTTTTATTCAGGATGTAGGGCTCATGTGCATTGCTGCTTCTAAAATAAGGCAGAAAGCAGAATTAAAATATAGTAAAAAAGATAGTAAATGGGTAGTTAAGCAACCTAGGTTCTCATCTCCTATCTGCACTAACGCTCTATTGAGTAAGGCTAGTATCCGTGAGGACAGCAGTTTTCTCATCTGTCAGATGAAATACATGGTCCAAGTGATTTCTAAGATGATTTTAGATCTAAAATTCTTAGACTACCTACATAATTCCATACCTTTTATTCTATTACTTCTAAGTAGCATCCCCATTTTTTCATAATGCCACCCCTTTCATATAATATGCTTTAAAGTGTTAATCATCTCTCTATTGGTTAGCTTACAGTAAAATGTTTAAATCTGAAGCAGACCAAAAAAAAGCACTCATATTAAATGAGCTTTTACTAGCACTCTTTTATAAGAATAGGTTGAAAAAAATAAGATTTTTCTAGTTTTGCTCTAAATCCCACCTAATCAGTCAGGCCATTTTCTGAGAGTCATAAATGGCAGTTTATAAAAGGATAACATATAGTCTGTCTGACCCAGCACCTGGCACATAATAGATGCTAGATAAATATTTGGATCCCTAACCCCTCCTCATTGATCCCCACCTTCCCAACACCACCACCTCCACTACCAAAAGTAAGTCTTTTATAAACTGCAACACCCTTTTTTGATCAGAGACACCATGGAACCAGACTGAGGACTCAACTCTGAATAAGAGTTTATACCTAATGTAAAAGAGTTCAAACTCGTACAAGGAAAAAAAAGTATCAAAGTTTCTGTTTTTAAATCGTCAAGAATAGCCTTAGGTGCATTATTAATAAAAGGAAATTTGTAATTAATGGAAATCGTATTTTATATTTTCCCAAATACTTCATGAATAAATGTCACTCTGTACGCAATGACCCCATTATAGTGAAATTAAACGTGAATTAACATAGGACTTACAATAAAAAACTCCCTAAGCCTTCAAGGTATGCTGCATGCACAACCTGTCAAACTAAGACCCAAGCAGAGTAATATAAGCTGTTGTGAGTTTCATAAATGCCAAGAGAAATATCTTTCTACAGCGTTGTCTCAACTTAAAAGAGGGACCCATCTAATATAACTAGATAAGCGGAGAACCAGTCCCCCCCACACACAAAGAGAAAGGTGTAAAAAAAAGACAAAACAAAAAACTAGGAATAACAATGTAACAGAAAAATATTCTAGAATTTTAAACTAGAAATACAAAAGCCTTTCTCTGTGGAGATGAACTTCCATTCTCTAAGGACTCTGTCAACATAACCAACCTCAAACACTTGGCTCACAAAAAAAAATGTGATGACGCAGGAAATTGTCTGGAAACAAACAAATAAACAAAAAAAGCATTCTCTCTCCCTAGAACCAGAGCTGCCCCAACAGAGCAGGCTAGCAGCCAGCATGTCAAGGCTTCGTTTTAAAGTCTGTTAAATTGTTCTACTCCAATTCAACAGTCCAGGACCCTCTTTTAAGAAGTACAAGAAAGGGAGGGGAAAATAAAAAGATCTTACAAGATATTATCTAGGTCTTACTTCACTAGCCCCTATTGAAGAAACTCTTAAGTGCTAATTAGTCGCATAAAGCTGGGCAGATGAACTGTAAATCTTTGTTTGTCACTAGTCACATTTAAAAGGGTCTCTTTCTGCTCTGAGGGCCTAGTCAATATGAAACTCACACTTGTGACCTACACCCTATATTCTACAATGACATTCTAATCACTGTTTATCCATGAACTTTTCTACTTTCCAAACTATCTATAAAAGGAGAAAGCAGTTGCAGCAACTACCTTATAACATTGTAGTGGGATTTTTGCAAGTATTTATTGACTTGGTTGACATTACAGGGGGTGTAAGAACAGGAAGGAAATAACCCACATTTCTCTAGTATTTTTGGTATTTTTTTTCCTCCTTTTCTTGCCCAAAATCACTAGGCTTCCCAGTGAAGCACAAATAAAGCAAAACAAACAAAAATCTCACAGCTACTTACTGATATAAAGAAATTGAAATAACACCAACTCAGTTCACTTTGCATCATTTCCCGTATACGTTATGTGCTCCATGAAACATAATTCTAGTGGCTTGTATATGTCTTTCCCCACAAAATTCAATAACTACCCACTGATGTGGTCAGCAATGTGTACAAGGAATTTTGTTATGAAAATGTTTCTGAAGGATGTAAGTGGGAGGAAGAATAGACAATGGTAATTCTGAGATTAATTCTCTTTCCAAACTCTCAATTTACGATGAAACATCATGTCTATTTCAGTTGGAGACTCCCTATTTTGCTACGGGTCATTTCTATAGTCACCACTGAAAATGTAAAAGAGGGCCAGCCAAGTAGCGCGTTGATTAAGAGTTGGCTTGGGATATCAGCTCTGAGCGGCAGGGCCCCAGTTCAGATCCCACATGAGGACCAGTGACGCTACGCCCTCTACAGCTAAGATGGTGAACAACAGCTCCACCTGGAGCTGGGCTGCCATAAGTTGCTGGCGAAGGCATAGGCTCCAGTGGGGCTGGCAGACAGCTGGCGTGAGCTTTCGTGAGCTGCTGTGAGCCGCAGTGAGAGGCCATCCAATGGCCAGTGAGCAAGTGCCTCACCCAGGAAAAGCACAATGATAATACCAACATGGGCCAGTGAAGCAACGTCCTCCACAACTAGACTGAAGAACAAAAGGACAGCAATTTGTCTGTTCCCCTCCCCCAATCCCCCAATAAAATCTTTAGAAAAGAAAACTTAAAAGAAGCTCTTTTGCTTCTGACCAAGATAGAGTACCAGGAACCAGATTTACTCTACCACCTAAAACAACACCCCCACCCCAGTACTTTTTTTTTCTAAGACAAAACATGAAACTTTTATTTTCAAGACACTGGTCATCAGGCAATGAGTGACAGTGATCTCTTAAATATGGGAAATAAATGAGAGCTCTATAATTGTTGCAGCTTACTCAAAAGCTATAGTGCAGGGAGAGGGAGCCCAGGTGGAGTCCAGCAGACTCCCTGATTTGAGGAGATGCAGCTTAGGATCCGGGAAAAACAAGGCAGCTACAATTCACGAGATAGCTGTGGAGAGTCTCCCTGAACCATTCAGTGTGATACTGATTCGTGCATGCATGTGAGGAAACTACTAGAGGCAGGAGAAAGAATGATGTGAGAGGAGTATAGAGAAGAGTGCCTAGCACTCACACAGGGCCAGGAATAATGCTTATTCCCACCAACCAGACTGGAAAACTTCATAATTCATGGAGAACTGGGAGGAGTACTCAGAAAGGTCTTACCTTGATAGTGGAGAATAATTATCTTTAACTAAATTATTCTGGTCCAGCCAAAACAAATTTTAAAAGCAAGATCCAAAAGAATCAAACTGTTTCCAAATTAATTAACTGCATTCCAAAACAAAGCTGAAGATTTATAGGAATACAAAAATGCTCTGTACCCAAGAAGGTAAAATTCACAATGTCTGGTATCCAATCAAAGATTACCAGGTATGCAAAGAAGCAGGAAAGTAAGACCCATAATACGGAGAAAAATCAACCACTGAAATGGGCTCAGCATTGACAGATGCTACAATGAGCAGACAAGGACAGTAAAATAGTTATTATAACTATATTGCACATGTTTGAAATAGTTATTATAACTATATTTCATATGTTCCAAAAATTAAGTAGAGGTACTGAAAAGAACCAAATCAAACTTCTAGAGATAAAAATTACAATGTATGAGATGACAAATACACTGGGATTAATGGCAGATTACACATTGGACAACTTGAAGAAATAACAATAGAAATGAATAATAGAAATAGATAAATAACAACTAGTGAAGTTGAAGACATAACAGTAGAAACCATCCAAAATAAAACATAGAGGAAAAAAAAATCAACAAAAATGAAAAGAGCAGGGCCGGCCGAGTGGCACGTTGGTTAGGAGTTGGCTTGGGACACCAGCTCTGAGCAGCAGGGCCCCGGTTCAGATCCTACATGGGCCAGTGACACTGCCTCTACAGCTAAGATGGTGAACAACAGCTCAACCTGGAGCTGGGCTGCCGTCAGTCGGTGGTTACGGCGTAGGCTGCAGTAGGCTGTCCGGAAGCTGCTGTGAGCCACTGTGAGCGGCCGTCCAACGGCCGGCGAGCAACTGCATCACCTGGGAAGAGAGCAGTGATAATACCAACATGGGCCAGTGAAGTGACGTCCTCCACAACTAGACTGAAGAACAAAAAAGGACAGCAACTTATCTGTTCCCCTCCCCCGATTCCCCAATAAAATCTTAAAAAAAAAAAATGAAAAGAGCATCAGTGAGCTATGGGACAATTTCACATGGCCTAACATATGTGTAACAGAAGTCCCCAAAGAGGTAAAGAGAGAAAAAAATATATATTTAAAAATATATTGGTCAATATTTTTCCAAATTTGATGAAAACTATAAACTCATATATCAAAAAAGCTCAACAAACCCCATGCATAAAAATCATGAAGAAAATTACACAAAGGTACATCATAATTAAATTGCTCAAAACCAATGAGAAAAATTTAAAAGAAACATGAGTTATATATGGAGAAACAAAGATGAGTGTAGTTTCTAGGTGAAAACAATAAAAATGAAAATACAGTAGCGATACAATATTATAACACTGAAAGAAAAAACTGATAAACTGGAATTCTATTCCCAGCAAAACTATCTTTCAAAAAACAAAGGTAAAAACAGATCTCTTAAAAAATACAATAGCTGAAATAATTTATCACCAGCTGACCTACACTATAAGAAATAAAGTAAAGCCTTCAGGCTGAAAGAAAACACCATATAGAAATCTGGATCTATACAAAGGAATGAAGAACACTGAAAATGGTAATTACTGAGTAAATATATAAGATATTTTTCTTATTATTTGAATATATTTAAAGATTACTGACGGCTTAAACACATATAACTTATTTATAAGTAAAATGTATGACAATTACTGTAAGGCTACTGTAAGGTTCTTAAACTATGTGAAGTGGCATAATATCAATTAAAGATACACTCTGATAAGTTAAAGATGTATACTGTAAATCCTAAAGCAACCACAAAAATAACCAAACAAAGAGTTACAGCAAATAAGACAACAAAGGAGGTAAAGTGGAATAAAAAAAAGTACATAATCCAAAAGAAGGCAGGATATAAGGTTAATTTACAAAAGTCAGTCACTTCCTTACAAGTCAGCAATGAACAACTTGAATTTAAACTTGAAAACATAACTCCATTTACACTAGCACCAAAAAAGGAGAAATACTTAGTTATAAACCTAACAAAGTATTGCAAAATCTATATGAGGAAACTTCCAAACTCTGTAGCTTCAATGCAATTCCAATCAAAATCCCAATAAGTTACACCATGGATATGGACAAATTGATTCTAATGTTTATATATAAAGGCAAAAAAAATAATAGCCAACACAATATTGAAACAAACAAACAAACAAACAAACAAAGTTGGAGGACTGAAATTACCCAACTTCAAGACTTACTATAAAGCTACAGTAATTTAGACAGTGTGGTTATCAGTGAAAGAGTAGATAACTAGGTCAATGGAACAGATATGTCTCTCTCCATAACAGTTATTTAAAATATAAAGAACTGCCTCTTCATTAAATAAAAATCATTTAATGAAAACCTACTGTACGTAAGTCAGTGGACTGGGCAATAGAAGGGGATACAATTGGACGATATAGGGTAGATGTCAGATTACAAAGGACAAGCAATGCTGATGATGAAGTGTAGTGGCAGGCGCAGTTTACTTTGCTAGAGTTTAAAAAGGCTCAGAGAACGATGAAACAGGAAGGCAAACCTCAGTTCACAGAGAGTTCTTGCCAGAAAGCTTTAAAAAAACAAAAAATGGTGAGGTTAATATGTCAGAATTTCAAACAGAATATGGAAGAAGCCAAACACAAGTTCTTAAACACAAATTCTTTTCTAATCTTCTCATTTAATAAACTGCAATATATTAAATCTCAATGAGAGGACATGAGATTAAGGAAGAGTTCATTTTAAAGAGTGGGTTCCAGGATACATTTACTCATACTATGTCTTCTGTATGAAAATTATGGAAACACCTAGTCCCAGTATCATCCAACTGAACTATTTCTCCTGAGTTTATAGACCTCAGTGGATTATTCTAAAATTTATCAACTTTGGCAGTCTCTGCTCAAGGGCCAGGAATCTCTGGCTGTTATGCCTCAAGTGGAACAAGACTCCTGGAGAAATTCTTTTGCTACCACAACTATTTCAGTGTGGTTCTAAGCGGTGAGTCCCAATGCTTGCCAAATTCCTCTGGTTTGATCCCATCTCAATGAACCCAAAATGCAGCAAAATAGCACCTTCTACTTCCTGACTATATTAGATTGTCCAATATTCCTCCAAAAGCATGCCTACTTTTATCTTTAAGAAACTGCTGGCCTACGGCTCCTAACCTAATATATGATATTAGGCACAAACAGGCACAAGGAACATCCATTCTACTCTCCATCACTGCTACACTCTTTCAACTTACTGAACAAATTACAAAAAAATGCCTCAGAGTGTTTACAGCTTTTACATATCTAACCATAGTTATGGACCAAATTATATGAGCTTGAAAGTTCCTTGGCAATTAAGGGTTCCATAAGGAGGAAAGCACATATTGCCTCTTTCTAGGTGCACTTCTGTCTACAATCTTAAACCCAAGCTCTTTCTCCTGAGCCCTCTCTTTATTAAAGAAGGAAAATTCTTTGTCTAGTTTCTCAAGGTCCTTCCATCCACTTCAAGCTTAAGTACATTCCAGTCGGCCAACGACATCTGTGCAATCTGAGAGGCTCTCAACTGAAATTCCCCTTGAATCACTTCTTCTGAAGTTTCCAAAGTTTCTTTTGTTGCTTCTGGCCTTTGCTAATTCAGTCTTAGCCTTTGTTTCTAACTTATTCCTTCTCCCCATACTACTGAGTTCAACAATGTAGTTACGCTTCCTTGTAACAGAACAATCGTGGGCCCCTTGACATTGAACATAAGATTACTTCTGCCTGTACTTCAAACAGGCACATATAATGTCACATCGAAGCTGTTCATCACACAGTTCAATAAGTTTAAGAATAACACGAAATATCCCAAACTTCTCAAAAATATGAATATAACATTCTTTACAGATTATATCTAGATTTATATCCTAGTGTTTTGCTAAATGAAAAGCAGGGGCCAAACCCAAAGACACTCCAGATGTCTTCTTTGAATGAGTTCAACTTGTACAAAGATTTTTGGACAAGATACACTGCAGCCAAGTACAGATGAAAGCCATAAAGAAAAGGGAAACGCATGAATCACAGTCACGGTATAAATAACTTTCAGGAATTCATTTCCCGACAACTCACTCCATTCATATTTTAATGCTGACTTTAGGAGAATACTACTGAATAAGAGAGGCTCAGAATAGCCAATTATAAAATACCTATTTTAAGTTATTATTTATACCTATGATATAACATGTCCCTATGATCAATAGATTTTTATTAGAATAATAATTTATTGAGCATAATATATAACAGGCCCTTTAAAGAGATTATATAATTCAATACTCACAATAACCTTTAAGCATTATTGTTATTGTTCCCATATTTCCCAGAGGCCAAAAACAGTCCCCAGAAGCTTTAGTTACTTGCCCCGCTTACCTTGCCAGTAGGTGGCAGAACAAAATACTCAAACCCAAACCTGTCTGGCTCCAACACCTGTGCCCTTTCCAGTAAGATGCATTCCCTCTCTGTGGAAGCATTTATTACCAGTCTAGTGCTTTGGAAAATTCATGACACACGGAGCCTGGAGTGGTATAGTGGAAAAACACTTGTGAGCCTAGGCTCTGGCTGGTGTGTGACTTCAGCCTAATCATGTTCCTTTTGTAGGCTTTTTTTTTCTCATCTATAAAATGAAGAGTTTGAGTAGCTAACATCTAAGGGCCCTCCCAGTGCCAATGTCTTACCATACTATGATTCTATGAATTAGACACAATGCAAAAAATGTGGAACAGGGGGAAAGGGTGACCAACACAAGGGTTAACTGGGCAATAGAAACAATATAGCCAAACAAGGCTGGGATGGAGGAAGATGGCCAGGCGGAAATGAAAGAAAAATGGCTTGATAGTATTACGTTCCCAAAATATGAATGAAAAGACTTTATATGGTACATACAAAGTTAAACAAGATCCTATCCAAAGAATTTTACTAAATAAACTACCTGTGTGAATTTAACATCAATTAACATTTAAATTATTTGAAATAAAATACAAAATACATACAAACATGAGGAACCATCAGACAAACCCAAATACAGACATGCTTTGAGTTTTGTGTTTTCTCCACAAGGTTCTGAAGACTATGTGGGGTCCCCTCTTATATAAATAGAAGCGTAGGTTGGCACTACAAGGTATAGGGCAAGACAGCTGATGGCATTTCCAGAAAGACTGGCAGAGAAGAACAACTTGTATCTAAGAAAGCTCTGCTCATCAACAAAGACAATGCTGTATACTACAAAAGACCATGACTGTGGGTTTTGCTTTTGTTTTGCTTTCAATATCCAGACCAGCAAGGCCAGTCTGGGCACAGTAGAATGATTTAAAACCTTCATGGCTTCTCCTTATTCAGCCAAGATTCTTCAAGCAGATTTCCTGATTCTCCTCAGTTTTCTAAACTGAGGAGAACCAAGTAAGTGCCTCTGTGCTCAGCTGCCATCACTAAGAGCCAACACGAGATGCATGCAGACGAGCTCCGTGGGAAAGCATCACAGGCCAGAGGTGACAGGACGCCAGAGCTAGCTGGGGCCGGACACACGAGGAATGGCCAAGAGCTCTCTGGGCCTTAGGAGAGAGACCTCATGGTTTAGAATATTCAGAGATGGGAAGGGGTCGTATTTCTAGGCTTGTAAGAGAGCACAGAGGCTCTGATTATCCATCTTAAGCTCTCCCAATAGATGAATATGTTTTGTGGAAAAAAAATTTTTTTTAAATTTAAAAAGAAAGAAAAAGATGAGCAGCCTGGCAAAAGAACCTAAGACAAACCAAATCTTCCACAGGATGTTTGCAGACAAAAAGGCTGAGGAATGTAGAGGGGGAAGAACTCCCCAAAGAGGAAGGGAGTGGGAAAAAATTAAAGCCATCAGTTCCGACATTTGCCAAGGAAGGAGAGTAAGAACATTGTTCCAACTGCCTATAAACCAGGTAAAAGTGACTGTTGGTTCTGACAGTCACACACCCTAACAACACCCTACCGCCAAGGCCACCACCCCGGTGCTGCCACTGACGGTGGCCGCTGCTTCTCAAAGCCCCTGAAAACAACAGATGGAATGCAGTGACAGCTGCAAGGAAGGGGCTTAGGCGAGAACTTGGCATGGATAGAAGTATAGCCAAAAGGCACAAATACGAAGGCAGAAAGACGATTTTCCTGTGTGGTTTGTGTGTGTGGTATGGAGGGGAGCGCAACGTAAGTGCTAGCCAAAGTTCTGGCCTTGATTGCCTGAAGGATTTGGCAGCCTCAGCCTTTCTCATGGCAGGCGGGCCAGGAAATGAAGCTTTCAGCTGTCTGCTTCAATGTTTTCCTCACTGTCACCATTTTCATGTTCGGCCACTGGCTCGTTTGTATTTTCTTCTTCTTTGGGGATTAGCACATACGTGTGGACACAATCCATTTTGGTTATCCAAGACTGTGTCATTTCCTCCCACACCATATTTGTCAGCTAGGGACTTGAACAACATGAAATTCTGACACGAGTACAAAACAAACTGCAGAATTAGATGATCTGCAAGGGACCTTAGAGACCATCTCACCCAGCCTCCTTTTCCAGATGGGAGAACGAAGAGTAGCTCAGAGGAGTAAGCTGATCTGAAATCACACTAATATTTAGAGAGTAGCAAAGTCAGGACAAGTGTCCAGCTGTCCATTCCTATGCAGCCAGTGCCTGGTCCTCAAAACTCAGTGTTCCTTTAGGACTCCGTCTCCAACATAACCATCTCCCCGTTCCAATCTCCTTTTTAAAGAGGACTTGATAAGAATTGTGATGCGTGTTCTCTCTTTCTCTGCTTTCTGATAAAAAATTCACACATAATTTTGTTAAGTAACTATCCAAAATGTTAGGTCTTGAGAAAAAGAAAGAAACTTGGAGACTTACATAACTAACAGCACGCAGAGAAAAGACCCAACCTACAGCCAAACAGAATGTATGTCATTAAAAACTAGCTATATAAACTTAGACTTTGACTTTCACTTATATATAATTGCCACTATTATTAAATCATGAGGATAATGCTGCTACCCAATAAAAAACTGTGGCCTCAGTTTATCCTGCTGCATTGATTTACAAAGTAGCAGGTTAATTTCAGACCTTGGAGACATCTTTTAAATTAAATTAAGCAGGTATTTTTTAAGTAGTATTTCTAGCTCAAAGAACAAATTTAAAAATCAAGAGAGAATATCTTCACTTGAAAGTAAATTAAAAAACTATTAAAAAGAATGAAATGTTATTTATGACAAAACTGAACATGTATTAGAAAAATTATTTCACAATCTTTCCATTTTTGCCAGTGGAAATAATTTCTGATATTGAGAAAAATTTACAGTCTCAGAAACACGTAATCCTTAAAGGCTTAAAAGATTACAACTCTGAAACAGAGTTTGTGGGTATGGAGGGGTAGGTGGATATATACTAATTTACATGTAAAGTTATAACAAGCAATTTATCTTCTTTTCTCAAATTGTGGTTTCTTGTACTAAATTTTTTTTTTCAGTGCTATGGAGGTTACGTTATCTGACATTAAAAAAAACCAAAACACTTCACCTCTCTTTGCCGCATCTACTGTGAGAATGAAGACCATTCTCAACAGACTGTCGACATTCCAGAAAATGTCAACATCACTCTGCAGTGACGCACAGTTATTGTGAAGGGCCCCAGAGGAACCCTGAGGAGAGACCTTCAGTCACATCACTGTAGAACTCAGTCCCCTTAGCAAGAGGCTCCAGGTTGACAGATGGTGGGGAAATATTAATAGAAAGGACTGGCAATGGTTCTCACTGTCTGTAGTCATGCACAGAACATGACCAAGGGTATCTGCTGGGCTTCCATTACAAGATGGAATCTCTGCACGAGTGTGCTCATTTCCCCAGCAATGTCGTTACTCAGAACAGGTCTCTTGTTGAAATCCAAGATTTCCTGGGTGAAAAAGCATCTACAGGGGAGCTCAAGCCTAGAAAGATGAGTTAATTCTTGAAGGAAACATCACACTTGTGTCAAATTCAGCTTCTTTGATTCAGCAAGTCACAAGTCAAAAACAAGAATACCAGAAAGTTTTTGGATGGTATCTATGTCTGAACAAAGAATAGTTCATGGGCTAATTGAATAAGATCTAAAAGTTGTCCAGCAATGAAAACAAGATGCTGGATGACTCCAAAGACCTATTTGTGATCTTTTAAAGATATAATAAATGACCTCTATTGATTAAGAGAGTGGGGGTGGGGGTGGAGACACTTCACTAACAGTGAAACTAGCTGATTTTTCCTTCCATCTGTACATTTTCATCTAACAGATATTCTTTAAGTATGTATGTACCCTTTACCAAACACTATTTTATTCTGGGAATAAGAAGGCTAAAGACATTACTTCTGCCATAAAGGCACTGAAAGTTAACTGGGGAGACCAAAATATGCATGGAACCACTCAGAGTAGTACAGTAGTATGTCCAGTGATAAAGGATACTTTGGAAGTACACGGGGGTGGGGGTGGGGATACGGTCAACCTGGGAAGATTCAGAAACGCTAACTGAAGAAGGTGACACCTGAGATGAAAGATAAACAAGAATTAGCCAGGCTTAAAAGAAAAAAAAAGGCAAGTCCCTCTTCTATTATGCTTTATGTTTTCTTATCTAACATGTTTGTTTCACATGAGAATTTAACCTATTCCATAAAACTTTTGAAGGAAAAATGACATCATTATTATTATTATGTCAAAATAAGATTATTTAACGAAGAGTGCTAGAACACATTCTATCAAAAGACAAAGACTTAAAACAAACTTAATAATGTTAAGGTAACACCCAAACATGAGAAAACATGATAACTTTTCGGAGTTGTCACAGGAGTTTTGTCTACCCATATTTATATAGAGAAGAAACTGTATATAGGCATTTTGCTACGTGCTACAGTAGATGCAATGAATACAAAAGAATATCATGAATAAAGCTGGTCTCTCTCATCAAGGAATTTATCATCTCACTTTACCTGTATGTTCCTTCTCAGAGAAAGGTCTAGAGCAGCAGTTCTCAAAACTTTTGGTCTTGGGACCTATTTATACTCTTAAAAACTGTTAAGGACTCACAGACCTTTTTACGTATGAGGGATATGTTTACCATATTAGAAATTAAAACTGATGAATTTTAAAAGCATTTATTTGTTCATTCACTTAAAAGTAAATAATCAACCTATAATATCTTAACAAAAATAATACATTTTTATGAAAATAACTATTTTCTAAAGCAAAAAAATTTAGTGAGAAGAGTGGCATTATTTTATATTCTTGCAAATCCCTTTAATGTCTGGCTTAATAGATGACAGCTAGAATCTGGTATCTGGTTCTTCATTCAAGGTGTTATAATATCATACTTCACATGTCCTCTAGAAAATGCCACTGTATGCTCATGGGAAAATGAGAATACAAAAGGCAAATAATGTTTTAACATTATGATGAAAATAGTTTGACCTTGAAGATCCCCTTGAAAGGATTTCCTGGGACCCCCAGAGATCTCAAACCACATTTTAAGAACCACTGGTCTACAGCAATAAAAGTAATGTTCAAAACTAGGTAAATTAAGAGTGTGAATTCAAGCGTACTTTACTTGAGGTTTTAACTTTGGGAAATCTTGCAGTAACATATCTCATTACTTAGCCCCCTAATTCTAAGAGTGGATTTGTTTTCTTGTAACTGAGACAGCCCATGTTGCATGAATGGGTCCACTCTCCCTGTCACTGTGAAGACTGCTCCTAACAGGGCTTGGGCTGGGTAGGTCTTGGCACAATGAGGAGGGTGACCATATGCCTCCTTTGCCTGGAACGGGTTTATGCCTATTGTCGCAGAGTAATTATTAGTAGAGTCCCTTCACTCTCAAAAGCATCCTAGTTTGGATCATAAATCCTATGGCCACCTTGCCAATGCCTTGCACACGCAGTGCTAGCATTCTGCTTCTTTCCACTGTGTGGACAGGTCTAAAGAAAGCCATGCTGCTTTGATTTACATAGTCATAGTCCACCATTCTCTTCTAAAAGACAGCCAATCCTGGGAAAAAATTCCTCCTGATCTCTTCATTTCTGTCTTCTTTTGCTTTCTTACCCTGTTGACAACAAACTTTCTTGACAACATGCAGTGTTTGTTTTTTGCGATGCACTAGTTCAGAGTTTGAACTATAGGATAGTACTTTGCCCAATTGTTTCAAATTGGTTGGAATATAACCTATAGATTGCAGGCTACAAATTAATCAGACTGGATTAACCACTAGGCTAGTAAAACACTAGGCAACACCTAGCACTTAGATTCACCCAATCACCAGAACTTGAGGCAACATGACGCGGTAGGATAAGCGACTTCTTTGAAAAGGTACTAAACCTACCAGGCCTAACCCTAGAGCACAGCAGGGGGTATGGAGAAGACTGGAAAAGGAGTGCTGTAAATTCTGATGCATGAACCTGGAAACTGACATGAATTTGGCTTTGCATCTCCAAGTGGCAGAGAAACTCAGCAGTTATCCAGTGCTTTTAGAGAGCAGGGTAAAATTATAAGAACATTTTTATGAGTTGTGGCTGGCAAGCCCCGGCCTGCTAAAGCTCTTCAAAAACCAATGCCTTGGTGGAGGTAACTTTTACTGTTTACTGTAGCTCTGGTTGTTAGGGGTTATTGCTAAGGTCCCAGTTTTCCATGACATCAGCAGCATTCCAAGGGAAGTGTGTGTCAGTGACTTTCAGTAATGACTCCCTTCTCCAAATGTTCAAAGCTTTTGCCAAGCTGCCCTACACCTGCACACCAGCTGAGTTAGAGGAAAAGGAAAAGCAAGATGGATTAAGTGGGATTTTTGTCTAGGTTCCTTAATGAGACTAAAGGCTTTCTTCTTTCAGTGTTTGGTTTTGTGTCATAAATTGATGCCAATCCCTGTAGGAGTGACGTGACTCATCCTTAACTTTACATAAACCAGTCCTGTCATGACCTCTCGATGTCATACTCTGGACTTAGCCTTTCGAGAGTTTTCTTCTCTCCGGAAAAGGTTAGGGCTTAGTGAGATGATGAGCATGGCATGCCAATACCCGGGGAGGGTTTCCTCAGGAGGCATCTGCTGCTCCCCAAATTAGCAGGAAGCAGAAGCAGTGAGGAGACTTGACTGTGTAGTCGCTTTAAGGATCACCTGGCTTTCAACATTTCAAACCAGATGTGTATTCTCACAGCAGCAGCACACCCCATTCCAGAGTCATTTCTCACCAAAACAGGGATCTGCTGAACCTAATCCAAGGGTGCCCACTGCACACCCAAGAAGCTTGTGACTGGTAGTGGGGCCGATACTAACTGTGTGCTTATATAAGACAAAGATTCTTCCTAAAGGCTAAAAGCATTTTATCAACATTAAGTTCATCAGTATTCCCAACAACCCTCTGAGAGGTGGCAAATGTTAGCTCAGGTAGGAAAAGGCGAGGGGTAGGGTGGAGAAGAATTAAGTCCTCTACCAAGAGGTAGGCAGTGGGAGAGCTCCCAGAGCTCCCTCCCCCCACACTCCCACCTCCTGTGCCCCCCCCCCTTTATCCCTAAGGTAACTGGCCCCTTTAGGGCTTGCTCCAGTTCTGCTAGGCTAGACTGACCTGTTCTTTTGTCCCTATCGGGATTGTGAAAAACAAGCACTGTTGTTAATGAGGCAAAGCTTGAAGCTGTCAAAGGAAAACAAGAACAATTTTATGTCAAGGCACAGAGGACTGTCCTCTGAAGGGTTTTGAAGAGAATGATTTACACATCAATATCTGCTTCTCTGAACAACACATGGTAGATTAAATCTGCACCTCAGTTTCCTCATCTATAAAAGCTTATAAAATACAACTTAAAATATCTCCAAGAGATGTCAAAATTTTTTCATAACTAATGTTTTGGATTGCACAGAGACCTTGGAGGACAGATCTCTGAAGTGCTGAAAGACGCCCTCTTTTATAGTGTATCACAGGGTTCTCGAGGAAATTCCTTTAATTACCGGTATATTTGTTCTTAGGAAATAAGAATCAATTCATATGTTTCAAGGTGATTTTTTAAAATAAAAAGCCTCTATAATTACAAACAATAATCATCTTCACCTTGCAGAAACAAGGAATTTTTTTTTTAAGCAGTAGGGGTGGCGTCCTCTGGGGTTGAAGGCAGCCGCAGATATAACACACTAACCAAAATGGCTCTTTCCCGATTTCTCTCAGACATCATCAAAAAGAACTCAAGCATGAACAAATACTAAAGGAATCACTCTCATTCAATCACAGATTGCCTCTGGACTGGAAAACAAAACTCTTGGGTTCAGTTCCTGAATTAAACTATAAAAATCTGTCCAGTGCAATCTCACATAGAGTCCTGAGCCTCAGTTTCCTGGGATAATTTTTAAAAGAGGAATTTTACAATCATGGCTAGTTAGCAAGAGACTGAGCTATCACCAATTAGAAAACAAATCTTTCAATAAACTTTCTGATGCATAGATTTAACGAAGTTATCCCTGAGACTAAATTCCACAAATCATTTTCATAGGTAGAGCTAGGCAGATAAGGAAAGAGAGTTTTTATCCAAAAATGCTTAAATCCTAAGAAAAGAGGATTGAAAAAAGAAGTTTCTTTTCTTCTTCAAGATAAAAGATTTAATGAGCTACTAATCCCTTACTAAGTTCCTTTGGTAATTGCCCTATTCTGAGCCACACTAATTTTGGTAGGAGCCTTTGCTGTTAAAAGATGTTGTTTTATTATGTTAAACTACACACAAAAGCAATGTAACAAAACAGCAAAATATGCTTCTGATTTTGTTATGCTACCAACCTATACTTATCCAGAAATTTTAACTAACAAGTGTCTTTTATCTAAACGCAGACTTCATCTTTCACCACCCACCATTCACCACATGAAGTAACAACGTCATTAGGAGTGGAAAACTCTGTGGGAATAAAAACCTGAGTGAGCCCTGGAAAAAAATACTAAATGGGAATCTGCCTCCAGCTCCACAGACTTTCGGTCTGTCCTGGCGCTTGGGTCTTGAAGCCCAACTTTTGTGCCCAGAATACGGCTGGATGAGGAAGGCAGTCGCAGATCACACCCTGAGGGCGAGGGAACAGAACACACAGTCTACAGTCCTCTGAAGAGGTTTGAGGGCCTGGGCTACAGAGAATCCTTTCTCATTGGCCCCTGGTGACGTCATACACATGTCTCCAGGGCCCAGGAAATGCACCATGACTAATGGAGTCCCCCGTTTTTTTGTGAATACACATTCCATCTCGGAGGAGCCGCAACAGGCAGAGTTTCAAGGCGACCAAGGCCCAGCTAGAGAAGGCCCATCAGCCAAGCACAGAGGGCCTTCAGTAGTCCTGAAATAGGCTGCTCTTGTTCATCAGCTCAGAAAAGCCCTCAGCAACAGACTGCATGCCTATGGCCTGTACTTCTGTGGGACAGTAACCCTAAAAGTAGCTTGGTTTGTTTTTTAAAATTGCTCTATTTAAGGAAAGAAAAGTGGTCATTGCCATAGGGCAGGCAGCCTTCCAGATTTCTAATGTATTCTGGCAGGGGTCAGCAAACTTTTTTTTGTAAAGGACAGGATATTACAAATTTTAGGCTTTGCAGATCACATGATCTCTGTTGAAACTACGCGTTTCTGCCTTTGGAGTGCAAAAGCAGCCATAGACAATAATCAGCAAGGCTATATTGCAATAACGCTTGATTTACCAAAACAGGTGGCAGGCTGGCTTTGGCCCATGGGCCGTAGTTTGCTGGCCTCTGTATTAAAGGCTGGACCACACCCCCTCCTCTGCCATATACCAGGCGAAAGTACTCTTAAGTAAGAATGCAGTTACAGGGAAGGATGTGAAGGGGTTTTCACAATATACCTATGATAGTTAGTCCATGTAGAATTGAAAGATAGTTTACAGAGAGGCAGCCTGGCCTATAGATTCAGAATGTAGGTCCTGGGTCAAATGCTTGGATACAATTTTGACCCTGTCACTGCTGAATTCAAGGCCTTAGACTAGTTACTTTATTCCTCTGAGCCTTGGTTTCTTCATCTGCAAAATGATGTTCCAAATGGTTGTCATTCGATAACGTTAATATGACACTTCAATGAGATAATAAACAAAGCTTAGCATGGGGCCTAGGACACTGTAGTGCTCAATAATTATCTGCCATTTTGCTAAATTTGTTTTTAAATGACCATAATTACTACCCCTGGTTACAGTCCCCCAAAGTAAAGAGGCACAAATCACCACAAATGCGAGTACACTATGAACTTCTTCCCAAGTCTATTAAAATCTATTAATACTATCTTCTTTAGTAGGTGCATAAAATTCCACATGGAATGTATCATAATTGAACCAAGTTCCTATTGCTCAAGATCAGTTTACTGTCTTTTACTGTCTTTATAAACAACAGCATAATGAACAACCTTAAACATGCACCTTTGAACACTTTTCAATTTTGTTCCTTGGAGCAAAAATGTATGCACGTTTTAAAGAACTTAAGGGGCCGGCCAAGTGGCGCGATGGTTAAGAACTGACTTGGGATGCCAGAGGGCCCCGGTTCGGATCCCGCATATGAGGGCCAGTGACACTGCCCTCTACAGCTAAGATGCTGAACAACAGCTCAACCTGGAGCTGGGCTGCCGTGAGTTGCCGGCAATGGCGTAGGCTGCAGCCCCTGCTGCAGTGGGTTGCCATGGGCTACCGTGTGTAGCCAGCAGCCAGCGTGAGCGGCCAGCAGCCACAGTGAGCAGCCGTCCAGAAGCTGGCAACTGATCTGCCTCACCCGGGAAGAGCGCAATGATGGTGCCAACTTGGGCCAGAGAAGCAACGTCCTCCACAACTAGACTTTTAAAAAAAAATAAAAATAAAAATAAAGAACTTAAAATTATTCTGTCAACTGGCTCTCCAGAAAGGTTATACCAATTTCTATCTGTACTTGCACTGAAGAGAGGATCTGTTTCCTAACATTCTTTTTTTTTAAAGATTTTATTGGGGAATTAAGGGAGGGGAACAGCGCTGGGAAATCGGGGGAAGGGGAACAGACAAGTTGCTGTCCTTTTGTTCTTCAGTCTAGTTTGTGGAGGATGTTGCTTCACTGGCCCAAGTTGGCACCATCATTGCGCTCTTCCTGGGCAAGGCAGATCAGTCGCCGGCCTCTGGACGGCCGCTCACAGCAGCTGCTGGCCACTCACGGCTGCTGCTGGCTACACATGGTAGCCATGGCAACCCACTGCAGCAGGGGACTGCAGCCTACGCCGTCTCGCTGGTGACTCATGGCAGCCCAGCTCCAGGTTGAGCTGTTGTTCAGCATCTTAGCTGTGGAGGGCAGAGTCACTGGCCCTCATATGTGGGATCCGAACCAGGGCCCTCTGGCGTCCCAAGCAAGCTCTTAACCAATGCCCCACTCGGCCGGCCCCCTAACATTCTTGACAATAGTACAACTACTTTGTTTTAACACTAGAAAAACTAAGACCCAGAGAGGTTAAATGACTTGCTCAATTTTACTGAAAATGCTTAATGTGTAATTTTTATTAATAATCCCATTTTATGGTTGAGAAAGCTGGAGTCCAGAAGTTTTCTTAACATAGCCAAAGTTCTCCAGATGACACAAAGGATACAGAGGAACATAAACTAGAAATAAACTTCATCCTATTATTAGGCCACGGAAGGCTCACCATAGCAGGCAAAATTTAATTTTCAAACAGCAGAGAAATATACTGCTTTCTCAGGAACTAATTTAATTTTTCCTTCTTTTGGCAATCAGCTAATCCAAACAGAATGCTTTTGTTTTTGTGTATGTGAAACTAAATCAGCCTATAAACCAAATGTCCACTTCCCAGAGGAAAAACTTAAAATCCCTTAGCTTTTCACAGATCCAGACACTTGTAAAGATATACTTCATTCACTTTCTCCTATTATCTTGATTTAGTTTCTTCTGAATACTTACCACAACTTAAAATATATTACTTTCTTGTTTGTAACAACGAAGTTCCATGAGGGCAGGACTTAGTTTTGTTGAACTATCTTTTCAGAACCTGGAACAGTTCCTGGCACACAGCCAGTGATTTCTAAACGCCTTCTGTGTATTTCTTTATCAGTACCATCTCCACGGCAGTAAGATCTAGCATGTATTATATATTAATGAGAGTTGTCATCCCCTACTTACAACACTGCAAAACAAACCAGCTTCCTAACGGAGAGGAGCAGCCTGTCTCTTATCAGCAGAGTTCCTAGCCAATTATATCCCAAACTGCTACCTTGGTTGAACTATGCCACAAGCTGGCACATGCTGGCATGCCATCAGCACCCACCTTACCCTTCCCTTAAAAGATCCTGCCACTGTTAGCCCTCGTAAACATATGCATCAGTTTTGTTTTATGTATTTGGTTGGTCTGTTTGTCACCAGAAGAGCCCACTAGGTGGGTCAGTAATTAGATTTAAGTTCTAAAGACACACCACCTGTCCATTGTTTTATTTAAAGATCTAATGAACATGGTAGTTAGTTTACTATCCAACATCCATTCTGTCCCAAATGACTGATCTGGTCCTACATGGCCCAATATGGTATCCACTAGCCATATATGGTTATTTAAATTTAGATTCATTTTAAAAACTCATCTCTTTGGTTGCACTGGCCACATTTCAAGGGCTCGATAACTGCCATGTGTGGCCAGGGGCTACTGTATTGGACCAGCACAGATATAACATTTCCATAACTAAAAGGAGTTCTACTGGACAGTGTGGGATCTAGGCAAACACGGTAATCCCATTCTCTTTGCCTGAAATAGATTTTAAAATGGACACGTAACAGAATTCTGGTCAATAAAATACATAGAATAGTCTGTCAAGTGGCTTTTAAGAAAGGTTTCCTTATTCCTAAAAACGTTGCACAAGAAATGGTCTCTCTTCTATCTGTAGATAGTGTTGATTTAGAAGGTGATGAAAATGTGGCAGCCATCTTGTGAGCATGAGGGGAGCCAGTCTGAGGGCAGAGCCTACCCACTGAAGATGGCAGAACAGAGCAATGAAAGAAGTATGAGTTCTTAATGAAATCACTGAGCTACTTAATTGTTACCAACTCTGTATCCTATATTATGTGAGATAAAATGATAAATGATATTATTGTTTAAGTCATTTGGAGTTGAAGCTTTTGTAACTTATAGGCAGATGCAACCTAATAATAGAGCTTTATTTATATTTTTGTGTTACTCTCTAATTAAAAGGTTCTAACCAGTCAATGCACCGCTAAAAAGCTACAAGAACTCTCTACCTCGATGTAGGTCCTAAAGTCTGGCTACAACAATACTAAAGAATATTGTTTCTCACAGATCTGAGCATCTTAGTTTCTTTCTCCCTGTGTTATTAATTTTTTATCCTATCACTTTTTCATCTGAGAAATTTAAGTTTAAAATGCAATACAAAAAATATTTTGCATTTGCACACAAGATTTCAATAGTAAAAGCTCTACATTTAATGAAGGCAATAAGAATTCAGGGCAGGATTGAAAATGTCACTGTTCTCAGAACTGGAAGTATACTCAAAGACCACTGAGCCCAGCTCCTTCATTTATAACTGAGAAAACTGAGGTCCACAGAATATAGTAACTGTGGTAGACAGAATGCCCTCTAGAGACTACCAAGTCCTAATCCCCAGACTCTGTGAATATATTACCTAATACGGCAAAAGGGATTTTGCATATGCATTTAAATTAAGGATTTTGAGATGGGAAGATTATCTAGGATTATCAAGGGGGGCCCAATGTAGTTATACGGAACCTCTTAAAAAGGAGGCAAAAGGGTAGAAGACAGAAAAAGCAGATGTAACAGCAGAACCAGAGATTGGAGTGATGCCCTCTGAAGACTAAAGAAGGGGCCGCGAGCAAAGGAATGCAGGTGACCTCTAGAAGCTGGAAAAGACAAAGAAACGGATTCTACCCTGAAGCTTCCAGAAGGAATGCAGCCATGCCAACACCCTGACTTTAAATTCCTCACCTCCAGAGCTGTAAGAGAATTAATTTGTGTTGTTTAATGCACTCAATTTGTGGTAATTTGTTCCAGTAACAGTAGGAAACTAATACACATAGTTGCTTTCCTCAAAGTTACCAGGCTTGTACTGGAGATGCCAGAACTCACATCTTCTGATTCTAGGCCCAGTTTTTCCTCTACCAAAAACTTCTATATGTTATTTCCTTTTACACACCACTTTCTCAAAGATAACAAAATCTCAGTTTAATACCTTTATTGTGTTATATGGGAAAATACCTGATTAACTACCATATGAGACCAGAGTATAAGTGGTTAACAGCATAGCCTCAGGAGCCAAATGGACTGCTTTTGAAACCTGGCCATGCTGCTTATTAAGTGTATGACACTGAGCATATTGCTTAACCATTCTGTGCCTCAGTTTCATCATCTGTAAAATGGGGCTAACAATATTATCTAACAGGTTTATTATGAGGATTTAATTAGCACATATTTGTAAAGAACATAAAACATGCCCAGTACAGAGTATGCAGTATGTGTTACAATAAACTTTTGAAAATATGGCTGATCTACCTGCAACCTGTTATATGTGAACTTGCTAACAACAAACAAAATATTAAAGGCTACTGGGTAACAAAAAATTTAACTCAAAACTAAATCTGCAGCTCAGAATGTTTAACTAATTTTGATGTTTAACTAACACAGTTTACATCCTATTTCAGAATTTTCTTGGTTTGGGCAATTTATATTTAAGCCACACTACAAATAGGTCAGCCAATTTATAGATAAAAATGGTATCTCATTTATACCATAAAACCAACATGGAATCACAGTTTTTATAAACGATACAAGAGCAGGGTTTTTAAAAACATGGACCCAGCCAAAAGGTATTGATTACCTGTCTCATTCGAATGGCTGGGCCTCATTTTATGGTTGCCTTTGAGATCTCATATTTAGAATCCTCAATCACACTTATGGTACTTTAGGCTCTGCCAAAAATTCTCCCTATTGGCAAGAAAGTAACTGAATATGAGGATGTTCCTCTTCATAACATATTCTCATGTGTATGCTTCTAAGTATTACTTGCTTGGCTTGGTTTTCATCTTAATGGAATGCAGCTACTCCCAAAGCATTAAAACCATTCACTGAGATGTAGACATGCTGCATTTTGGATGAGTGAGAAAGATTCTATAACAAGAGATGGGAAATAAGGGTCTTTAATTGAATCAGTGAAACAATGACAGGCAACACCAGCCTCCAGTAACGAGAAATAAGAATGAAATGTAAGCTCCGTGAGGGCAGCACCAATATGTTCTACCCTGTTCCCCATGACATCCCTAAACCCAGCACAAGCCTGACACACTGGTCGGCGTGCAGTATTTGTGAAATGAACAAATGGACTCATGAAAGCAGAAGCCAAAGGCTAAATGTGTTTAAACAAAGCAACATGGAATGCTGTTGCCCTGTCTGGTATATTTGGGATTGTGTGGAGCGGAAAATATTAGCAACATGGGTGTCTTTATTTGCAAAAGTCAGTGGTACAAGTAGAATTACATGTCTTCTTTCCAGTCTGTAATGAACTCTTACTGAAACTCAAACTACCTCCTTTAAAAGAGCTAAATTTTCTTTTTCTTCATTAACGAAAGCCATCACTAAAGAGAAAAATAGAACACACGGGCTACTACACTTAAATATTGTATATATTGAATGATTTTATTAGCCTTAAATCTAACCATGTCGAAGCTGAAAAAGAAGATGGAGCAGGTAATTTGGCAATTTAAAATTCTTTAGATCAATCACAAAAATGCAAAATCTATTTTAAGTAAGTATGCATTACTTAAAATAGAATCATCTTCACCAAAATTTAAAACTTGAGCCTAAAAAAGACCCTGCTAAGAGGATGAAAAGACAATTCACAGCCTCAGAGAAAATATTTATAAACCATATATCCGACACAGTACTTATATAATAGCTAGACTATGAAGAGAACTCTCAAAACTCAACATTTAAAAAACAAACAAGATACACAGATAGCTCAAGTAAACACATGAAAAAATGTTCAATAACATTAACCATTAGAAAAATGTAAATTAAAACCACAATGACATAGCACCACATACCTATCAAAATGGCTAAAATAAAAATTTGTTGTAATGCCAAACACTGAAGAGGATGCGAAGAAACTAGATGACTCATCCATTGCTGGTGAGAACGTAAAATGTAAAATAACCACTCTGGAAATAGTTTGACAGTTCCTTTTAAAACTGAAAATGGGGCCGGCCGAGTGGCACGATGGTTAAGAACTGACTTGGGACGCCAGAGGGCCCCGGTTCGGATCCCACATATGAGGGCCAGTGACACTGCCCTCCACAGCTAAGATGCTGAACAACAGCTCAACCTGG